>NC_089780.1:30592665-30945165 GCF_040412425.1 Macrobrachium rosenbergii | reverse complement strand
AAAAGCCATTCATTCGGTTTAGAGAAGCCTAGTGGAAAAGGACTCAAAAGGACTCTGGGATCAGGCTCCTTGCTGTAATGGTGAGTGTTAAACTTGAATAGTACTTAACATGTTAGTGGCTAACATTTTATTATTTCTTTTAACATTTATTTCTGTATGGTGCAATGTTGTGAATGTGAGCTAGGTTGGCTCTAGAATTGATGTGAGATGATTTCTCTCTCTACAGATGGTTCATGGACAGCCATAGATAGCCATGCAAAGTCAGGTCCTGAACGGGGTCACTTAAGAGAACTGGTGACATTGAGACATAAAAAGTTAGAATGAAAAAATCACAATTTTTGAAATTAAATTGTATTTTTCCTAACTATACAAACCTAAGGTCCTTTACATTAGGAATTACTTTCAGGCGTAGGCTGGAAATGGCAGTTAAACTCTTGAGCAAGGTGGTTAGGCAGTAACTACCGCCAGGTAGGCGGGGATACCTGCCTGCCCGGATGTAAACATTCCAGTTTGCCTTTCGGTCCAGGTTCAAATTGATGGGTGGCATGAGGTGGGCATAGTATGCAATGTAAAGGACCTTAGGTTTGTATAGTTAGGAAAAATACAATTTACTTTAAAAAATTGTGATTTGTTCCGACACAATATACAAACCGTCGGTCCTTTACATTAGGAAGACTCACTGGTTGGAGGGAGGAATCTGAGTGAGTCTCCTGAAATGACTGGAGTTCTGCACTCCTGGGTTACTCCCCCTGGTCGAAAGAGCGAGGAGGAGTACCATGCCTCTGACATACTGATCGGAGTGTAGGAACTGCATGATCAAATGTCAGATACTGGACCCTTTCGCATGAGTGAGGAAACGTAACTCCTACGCAATAGGCTGGAAGGATCTAGAGTCGGAGGCAGTAAGGGAAAGCCGAGATAGGGTTCCCTTATTGCCAGTCTCTCCTTCCTCCCCTTGCTAGAGGAAGGAGCGGAATTGCTTCTATGATTCTATAAGAAAAATAGAATGGGTGCTTGATGTGTAGTCTTACCGCATCAGTGCCAGTTCCAGCAGCTATTGGTTCGAGTCCTATTCTCATCCCTAAGGAGGAGAAGTTGGAAGACGGGGAAGGAGGAGGAAGAGAGGCCAGTCACTCTCGGAACCCTTCTCATTTCCAGAACCAACACCTTAGGCGAATGCTACTCGTCCTCTTGAAGGAGCCGGGTAAGACAACACAACTTGTTGAGCAGCCACCACAGAGCCAAGAAAAAGGTTTCCAAGGGCCTGTGGGCAAGATCCCAAGGGAGAAGACAAGAGTGTGGTTAGACTTATTTTTACGTGGCTAAGAACCACTGGTTACCTAGAACGGGACCTACCAACCACATTATGACGAGAAATGAATTTTTATCACTTGCTTCCTGACAGAAACTTGGTCTAAGAGACCACGCCTTGGAATGAAACGAGGATGGACCAAGCCATCGACTTCGTGAGCTCTCGGGTGGAAGGTACCGGTATCATCGTCGTCAGCAGCCGAGCACCTCCTTTGATTGCTTCACGAAGTCAGGAGGAAGATGTGTCCTTAGACACTTCTTCCTTGGGAGAGACCGTACTAGCGAAAACGTTGACGACAACCAGGTTAGGAATGTCGAGCCTTTTCGGAAAGTACCACAGCTCCCTAATAGGACAAAGTAACGAATGATCTGGATCATCAACACAAAGTCCAAGGAGGAGGGGAACAAGAAGGACTTGAACCCGACAGTAGATGCCAATGGATTCGGAGTCCACCTACGACATCTGAGAAGGAGTCGAGGTATGATCCCCATCCCTGTTCTTCCATCTTCTACACCAAGCCCAGGGTAAGAAGAGAGATGGTCCTAAGAGGGCATATCTCTATCCGACGACTCTCGTAGGGCGCGTGCAAGGCACGGAGAGGAACCCTAAATGAAAGTCACATGCCACCCAGGGAACAGTTCCCTGGGACAGCACGACTGAAGAAGCTTCTTGTCTGTAGCTAACTCTTGACTGAGGAGACAAAGGCTACTTCACAAATGAAATGGAGAGAAACAACCCTCAGCGGAGAAGACGAGGAAGTCCAGACTTGACGACACCACCAGCGAAGACGGATCTAGTCCCTGGGACAGTGTTGCAGAGGACTTCAAGGGATGTCCAGCTATATCCGTTGCTGCTCGGCGAGAAAGCCTTTGCTTGCAAGGAAAGCTGGAAAGTCTCCCATCCCGAACACACAGGGATGTACTGCCTCAAGAACTGCTTCTTGTGTAGCTACTACAGGAGGTTGGGTCAAGCGGAATTCTTCTCGATGCCTTGGCAATCAGGTCGGATGAAGGCGAAGTCTTCTAGTATTTGTCTGTAACTCGGGGTGAGCAATGTTTGTGAACCCCTAGCGAAACGGACAAATACGGAGGGAAAAAACGTCGATATTGAGTTTTCGCCAAAAAGTCAGCATGCCACACCAGAGCAACCCCTGGTCAGGTATGAAGGAGCGAGAAAAAACTACCGACTTGTGTGCAGGGAGGCAACAGAAGGATGGTAGGGATTTCTCAGTCGAGCAGTCTCTGCATGAATCTTCGTGAAGAAAGAGTGAGCAGCATGTTCCGTCCCAATCACTCAAACCCAAGGCCAGGCTTGCCTACCAGTATATCCCCACCAAGAATGCATCTGGTTAATTGAGCTGTCGAGTGTGCAATAGAACAACACTCGAGTACCTGCAAATGTCGAGATGAAACAGGAGGAAAAACTATTGCCTCTTGTTTGTCGACAAATGCCACTACTGTGGTTTTGTTGTTTAACGAAACCAGTGAGTGCCGCAAAACCCATCCTGAATTCTCGGATGGCCAAAAGGCTGCCCTGAGCCCAGGACGGTGATGAGAAGGTACTAATCGTCTCGGTCACACAAATTCAAGACAAGGTCTTACCAGTGTGCGCCCATTCCTCAATCTGTGAATCCGTAAGTAGACATAAGATGTGAGGGGGATATGCAAGCATATTCGAAGGTTCCTTCAATCAAGCATTAGTCTAACTCTTTCCTCATACATCGAAGAGGAAAGAAGGACAGAGGAATGGAAGCAGACTTCCATTCTCCGCCATGGGGAAGCTTCTGCAAGATGACAGAGTACTGAGCCAATTAGTTCTAGCCAGGCTGGCATTTCCCAAATCGGGAGCACGGGAGAGGAAGCAGGATGGAAGTTCGATGGAAAGAATTGCCGAGACCTAAGGGAAATAGATGCTTCTGAAGGAATCCATTTCCAGGTCTCGGCAATGTTGCTGCCAGTTCCAGAGACTCGATAAGTATCATTTCGTCCAGGCATCAGCAGTTGCAATCTTCTTCTGAAGCCTAGGACTTCTTAGCTAAGGAGTTGAGGGGGCTGGCTTGAACTCAAGGTCGAGTTGAGATGACTAAGACCCAAAGTTTTTGCCATTGTCCAAAGGACAAGTCGGTGGCCTGGTACGAGCTTTGATTACCGATGTATCTGGCAAATCTCTGAAAGAGAAAGGCAGAACCAAGTAAAGGTTCACTCCTAAGGGTCGAGCCAGCTCGGGACTTACGAAACCGGAGGTCCGAATTGGGACAAAGTCCTTCTTCTTAGCACCAGAATTGCCAAAAAAACTGCCGTCGGTAAGACCCTCCAAGGCAAGAAGAATTCATATTCTGTCGAGGCAGGGGTGGAAGCTTGGTGTCTCGACCTGAATTAACTCCTTCGAAGAAAAGAATTCATCAGGTCGAGAACGCTCTCAGAAGCCAGAACCGCGGTGGTCCACGACACTCTCGGTCCCTCGGGAACTGCAAGGGTTGCGAGTGATGAAGGTTATTCATTGGGGGAGCCGCGGTTCTGTCCCGAGGATCCTCGCACTGACGAATCGGCACGAAGTTCTCCGAAAACACGGGGGCGATTGCAACTTGAAGAGGAAGACCCTCGCTGTCTCCGAAGCGTGAAAACTCCTGTACCTCTCCCCTTGGAGGGAGACCTTGACAGATCCCGTGAAACCCTCCTCGGCTACCTGGTTATACTACGAGAGAATCAGGAGACCGACACCCAAAGTATGGCAGGTAGCCGAACTCCGAAGATAATTTCATCAGAGCTCTCTCTGTCCATCTCGCGCCTCTCAGAACAACCGAGAGAAGAGAACAGGTGTGGAGAAAGAGTATCCCTACCTGTCCTGCCAGTAAGATACGCAGGAGAGGCGGACCGTGAGCGATAATCAACCGAAGGAGATTACTGCCCCACAGGGGAAGAAGAGCACTTGTGCCGTGGCAAAGCGCTTTCCTGGGAAGAGCAAAAAGTTCACTCGAACATAGCCGAGAGCCCGGATCGGAAAAAACTGAGTAGGGCCGAGCCGATCACGTGAACGCGATCCAGCTGGTTGGTACGCGGAGGACTGGGAGGCAGGCGGGGCGGGGCAAGCCGAGCCGAGCCAGTCTGGCAAGCCGAGTCGAGCAGAGCCAGTCTTGTAAGCGCGACCGGGGGCCGAGCCGAGCCAATCACGCGAACGTGATCCAGCTGGTTGGTATACGGCGGACTGGGAGGCAGGCCGGGCGAGCCGAGCCAGTCTGGCAAGCTGAGTCGAGCCGAGCCAGTCTCGTAAGCGCGACTAGGGGCCAAGCTGAGCTGAGCTGATCACGGGAACACAATCGTAACTGGGCAGGCCGGACTCGTCTGCTGTGAACAATTGCTAGTTTCCCGAACTCTAAACTCTTTCGAGGCCGAGGCCCCTCGAGAAGAAGGTTCAAAGGGGAATTCTGTGTCTGCTATCTTGCATGCTCGAACCCTAAAGTTCAAGACACAAGAATGAAGCCCGGCCGAGCAACCGAAGCAGCTGGCGAGCAGTATCGAGACACCTGGCGTCTCTGCACCCAGACACCCGGGCGTCTTGGCACCCAGACACCTGGGTGTCCCGGCAACCAGACACCTGGGTGTCTCAGCACTTTCTCTCGTCCTGTGCCTCTCGTCAGGAGAGTGCTCATGATTCATAGAATTCGAGCTACCCATGAGACTCCCAAAAATCGGGAGCAGCTGCTTTGTTTCAGGAGCGGCTGCTTTGTTTCCTAAGAGATCGAAAGAGCCAAGCAAAGAACCAGTCTTAGACGCAGACTTCCAAGACTGGCAATGAGGGCGTGGACTCGAGGGGCCACGCTCTCGCCACCCCTAAAATGCAAGATCCCACAAGAGAATGCGAATTGGTTCCTGCCCGAGGGCGGGAAGAGCCAACGAGAGAAACTTGTCTCCCGGAAGAGAGTCAGTCCCTTAGAAGTCCCGCAGGACTCCCGAAGGGAATCTCTTCCCTGCTTCTTCTGATGTTCGAACCAACAGGGTCGAGACACCAGGCTGGGAACCCGACCGAGCACTGGCAAGCACTCGGGGAGCGCTTGCGGTGCTGGCAGGAAGAGGAACCAAAACACCTGGGTGCCTCGGCCCTTTCTCTCGCACCGCTCGCGAACTGGACCAAGGAAAATCTCTCCAGACCAGATCGGGATACTCGATATTCCACAGAATCTCAAGCACTCGGAGAGGCTTGCGAACGAGCGCCCGAAGCAGCCCCCGTCTTAGAGGCAGAACCTCTAAGACTGGGAACGGGATCGCAAACCGAGGTCTGCACGCCTGTGGCTTCCGAAACACAAAACCCAGGGCTATGCCAATCGGTTTCCTAACCCGAAGGTCGGGAAGAGCCGACGAGAGACCCACTGCCTACTCGGAAGGAGGCAGTCCCTAGAAGTCCAAGGGCATCAAAGGGAAGAAGCAGCCTTCCTCTCCTTCAGCCGACGGAGGTCTGTCCGATTCTCGGGACCCCCTTGGACCTCGGGAGAGGAAGGGAAGACGCAGCAGAAGACGAAATCGAAGATAAGATGAAGAAGACGGCGGTTACTTCTACAGAGCAGCTTCCTTCACCTCCACTCCGACATCTTCTACAGGATGGTGGACACGAAACATCGTAACCTCCAGGGTAGTCCGGCAGGAACACAATGGACGCAGCCAGGACACCACCACCAGAGAAGCAGCAGGCATAATCAGGACAGCCGATGCAGGAGCTACGGCAGTGGTTGGAAGGCAGGAGCTACTGCAACGGCCAGGAACATCACCTCAACAGGGCGACGTCCTTCATCTTCATGCCGACATCTTCTACAGGATGGCGGACATCGTAACCCCTGGGGCAGCTGGCAGGAACACAACGGAAGCAGCCCTGGGCACGACTGCCAGCAGAAGCGGCAGGCATGATCAGGACAGCCGATGCAGGAGCTACGGCACAGGTTCGGAGGGCAGGAGCTATTGCAACAGCCAGGAACGTCACTTCCACAAGGCGACTTCCTTCCCTTTCACGCTAACATCTTCTACAGGATGGCAGACATCGTAACCTCCAGGGCAGCTGGCAGGAACACAACGGAAGCGGCCCTGGGCACAAACACTAGGAGAAGTAGCGGGCACGATCAGGACATCCGATGCAGGAGCTACGTTAGCGGTTTGGAAGGCAGGAGCTACTGCAACGGACAGAAATGTCACTTGAAAGTCACCAGCAGTGACAGGAACGATCAGGGCGGCTGCGGCAGGAGACCAGGAAGAGCCGCCCAGAGACTGTCGTCGAGTTGACAAGAGCATAACACAGGGAACAGCAGGAGCAGATGGACCACAGATACGCAGGAGGCATTGCAACAGCGTACATGAAAACCAGCAATGACAGCGATCGATCCACATCGGTGGGAACAGAGTCAGAGCGATCCCGATGTGAAAATATGTCATCTAACCAGGTATTGTGGTCGATCCCGAAGCAACACTGAATGAATGTCGGGACTGCTTCATGCGAGATATCCTTGATATATCCAGCCAACTACTGCTGTGTCTGCGATGCTCACTGTCAACCTGAAAGAAAAGCTAAGATGATTAGTAGAGGGAGACTCCTCTTGCTACAAGGGGAACAGCCCTATGCAGCGGGAGGAGGTACTCTACAAGAGGTCGCCCGATCGCTCCCCGTCCCTGGTCTTTGCCCAACGAACAAGTGAAGAGGGCGAAGGAGAGAGATCTACTAAAGGGGAGTAGGAAGAACCTACGGGAAGAGAAAAAAGGATGGAGGGGAGGCCACCAAGGGCGCTGTGGAAGTGGAACTTATCGACGATGCCCGTAACCTCCCACCCGGCCTGTAATTCTCCAAGCGCAGGTGGCGAGCAACACTCAGCATAAGTAGGAAGGAATTAGTGATGCCCCTTATACACGGAGGGCGGAAGCCCAAGAAGGGAACGAACTCTTACGTCCTGATGAATGTAGGGGAGTGAAGATATTATGTCCCAAACTATATCTCCGAAAGTACAGGGCGCCTTCAGTATTTACGTAAAGGGCTGCTGGAAGAGAAGCATTACCACTTGGTTACACTACTCCAATTACGCCCTTGGCCGTCAAACCCAAGACACAGGCAGGGAACGACGGCTTATGCTAGGTTATCCCAAATCGTGGTTTGTATTAATAAATATCAAACACACGTATGTATAAACAAAAATACAGAAAGATCCCACCGGGATAATAAGAGCTTAACGACAGTCAGGCGGAAAGAACGAAAACACGTCAGCAACGCATGACGGCCGAAAGCAAACTGGAATGTTTACATCTGGGCAGGCGGGTATCCCCACCTACCTGGCAGTAGTTACTGCCTAACCACCTTGCTCAAGAGTTTAACGGCCGTTTCCAGCCTACGCCTGAAAGTAATTCCTAATGTAAAGGACCGACGGTTTGTATATCGTGTCGGAACAAGCACTCAGTGACTGGATGGGGGATGGGAATTAATCCCGCATTTTTATTATCATCATGACTGATTAATGTGCCTGGGAAGTAGTTCGATAATTTGCTATCAACATATCTTTCATCTAACCTGTCATGTTAGGTTTTGCAGAATAAACTTTATTTTTATAAACACAGTTCAATTTACACACACACTAGACTAAATGTAGGATTTTTGTGAGAGAGAGAGAGAGAGAGAGAGAGAGAGAGAGAGAGAGAGAGAGAGAGAGAGAGAGAGAGAGAAGGCCACGGCTATCAAGAATTCAAAGGTAAGTGTTATCAATCTGTTTTTATTACATATATTGGTGGCAGCAGTAAAACCCTGAATTTTTCAGTGTTATGAATTCATGCTGCTACGAATGTCAGGGGGATACTTACTTGATTCTGGGCGGCAATGGATGAATGCAGGGAGTTTCTTTTATTTATTACACATCTGACTCAATATTATGACAATTCCTAGATAAAACAAGGGAAAATCTACGGCTTAAGGCCTTCTTCATGTGAGGGAAAATTACGTAAACTCAAGGGTTCTCTTAACTAATTATATTTACATAACAAACACAGATCAGAAGAATGACGAATTACTAGGCAGGTAATAACAAGGGCCTGCTAAAATAATGACCCCTACACAGAACAAATATTCTATGCTGATGCTGCCTTCATAACAGGGACATTGCAGTGGGGAATAGAAGGGGAGCTGCACATGGATGGAGCTGAGAGATTCCACGGTCAAGGCCTATCTTCGTCTCTTCGTCAAGATGAAGGTGTCCTCGTTTGGCAGGGTGCTGGCGATGGAGGGGGGAATTAGAATGCCACTACAAAAGTCTACTGGTTCGAGCCCCGGGGTTGACCACGTGGTTCAGAGGGACAGGGAAGGTAAGGATGTCTGTCCTTGGTCGTGTCCTGAGCGTTCTCTCTTGCGATTCTCGTTGCAGCGTCTAAAAATAACCTTCAGGGATTACGCATCACTTCTCTTCCAGATGGCACATAGGTCAATCTTCGTCATGTTTTCTATAATGATGACCACATGGCGTCAGTCAACCCACGTGGAGGGTCCAGGATGAGGTGGGGGGCCAACTTTCTCTTTTTGGCTCCTCCCTTGCCTTGGAAGGTATGACAGTCAGCTGGAATTAGGCCTAAAAGCAGTCAGTTTGAACACACAGAGAGAGAGAGAGAGAGAGAGAGAGAGAGAGAGAGAGAGAGAGAGAGAGAGAGAGAGAGAGAGAGGTTAGGCCTAACCGTTTTGGGAAGTGAAAGAGAGTTTACAAAGGGGCAAGTTGAAACCCACAATTCTAGTAATTAATAAAACACTAATTTTTATTTCTTTCTCAATTACTTTGCAAACGTAGAAACGGGTGAGGTTGAGAGAAAAGAGGTCCCCATCCATGGGGAGAATGATTACCAGCGAGCAAACTCACTTAAATACTTTACTTTACTTCTCTCTCATTTCCCTTTGGTGCCTTATAATTTAACTTAACCTTCTGCGTAGCAATTAATTTCAAGAGACAAACAACATTGTGACATTTACGTTGACGCAGAATAAATATTTGCTGCTAGAAATGACATATGTTTATCATTAAACTTCTATTATGTTAAGGCAGCGTTACACAGAATATTTCTCACAATGTAATGGTAGAGCTAAAACAATGAATTAATACTAGGTTAATTCTAGAGATACTTCATGCACTCCTAATAATAAATTACGAGTTTTGCACATATGCAGTTAGTCTGCAAATTACGAGTTTTGCACATATGCAGTTAGTCTGCCTTGAAGAGGCATTACAATAAAGTAAATGTGGTCTTGGTTAGGTGTTTCCACGATACTTGAGCAACAGCTCAGTGCCATTCGGGCATGATTAAACACAAGGTTGCGAGTTTGAGACTCGAGATTTATTACAGAGATTCACAAAGAGAATAGATGACAGATTCAGAGTAATCAATGATGGCAAAGTAAAGATGACGATTAAATATGCCATAATTACATTCCTTAGCCTATGGAAGACAGCTAGGATAATTTCTTAGCCCAAGAAGGCCGCAAAGGTAGCCAGAGGGTGCGACCCCTCCGACAGGATCATTTGCCAGCATCTACGATAATGGCACGGTGTCAAGTTGGCACTCATTTAATAATATCTAATGGCAATGGCATATCGTATTTTAAAGGCATCATGCTGCGGTGGGCATGAAAGGGAGGTCATAAGACCTATACAGTTGGCATGTCTGTCAATGGCACTCTGCATGGGCAGAAGGGATTAATGTAAAACGGGGGCCTTGGTAAGGCGTAAAATAAATGATTAATAATCAAAAGTAAGGAGGGGAAATGTTAAAGGAAAAGAATAAGGGATAGAGTTATAGAGGAAATAAATAGGTGAAGGGCCCTGACATCCTCGTCTAGATAGAGGTGCCAAAGTCTTCATAGGGAAAAGGGATGGCACTGTGCCATGTTGGCACAGGTACCAGGAGAGCTCGTGGGCTCTCTTCAAGTTACTTGGAATTATCCACGCCCATGGTATTTTCTCCGTGGGCCTCTCTTACTGTGATGGTTTGTCTCGGTCAGGGAATTGGTTGAACCGAGCCCAGGGAGGGTAAATGAGTGTCACCTGTGTTAGCTTCTTTGACAGCTGACACAGGGACCTTCTTTATAAGCTCTAACACGATCCGTCACAATTCCTTGAGTTCATCGGCCAATTGAGACGAGGCAGAATCCTTACTCACTGTTGTGTCTGCGGCGGACTGAGACAGAGAGGAGGCGGTCGTCGCAGGCATGAGAGGCTCACAGGTAAGAATGACCAGCTCAGGCACAGGTTGCAAGGCTGTACCTTTGGGTGAGCTTCCGCTGTGGTTGGAAGGATCCGTCTCTCTTAGTGGCATTGGTAGCGAAGCCAAGCCGGGTGAAGAGAGGGGATCTGGACTTGGATCTCTGGAATGGAGATCAGGGGCATGCTCTGGCACTGGCACTAAGGCAGGGTCCGTCACTAACAATTGATTTGGAATTTGCTCATCGTTCGGGATGGACGGAGCTTGGTGCTGCTCAGTGCACCCAAGTGACTTTGGCAGAGATTGCGAATCGAGTGTGGGATCTCCTGGAGGAGGATCTACTTGGGGCCCTGGCACTGGCACTGGGGAGGGGCCGGGCACGGAATGGGATTAGGAATCGACCTTGGTGGAGGGGGCCAGTGCACATTGCACTCAGGTGGCACGGACAGTGGAATAAAATCAGGCATTTAAGTTTTACTTGTGCCTAATAAATGATTTGGGGGATTTGGACCCTGTATTGCTCTAACTTAGATGGGGACTGGAAGTCCTGTCCCAGGAGGAGGTCATAACCTCCAGGAATGTATTTGGCGACTGCCAGGTCGCAGATTTTAGATCGATGAGGTCTCGTGACCCTCAACTTGAGAGTGATTGACACCCTCAATCGTGACGAGTTTACGTCTGTTGATGATAACTCCAAGGGGAACTTTGTCTTCCCTTATGAGGGACATTTGTGCACCAGAATCATCGAATGCCTTGACCTGTCTGGCGGGGCACCTACCTCGGGGAAGTGCCACATAAATGGGACCCTGGACTGGAGGACCTAAAGATGTGGGATCAGTGACTGCCAAGGCAAGTGCGGGCATACTTGACTTATTATTATTAGGGTATTTTGTCCATTGGGCAGAGTGCCCACAGACTTTGCAAGTGGGGCAATAAGTCCGGCTATAATCTTTACCTGGACCGGTCCCATAGGAGGGAGCAGGCCCCTTACCCTTCGTCCATGACCCAAGTGTGGCTTGGGGTGTTGTCCCATTTGAGGACGTAGAGGAGTTTTCTGGCTGATTCTCAGCCTTCAAGCGGCATTGTTCAGTGGGGTGCCCTGTTCTCTTACAGTATCCACACATGGGTTTCTTATGGGGGTGCCCATTCTTGTGAGGTTGCTGGGAGTTGGTCGAGGCAGGCAAGGAGGGATATAATTTCCGGCCATGGGAACTAAGATGGGAATGATGCATGTCCCATATGTCAGCCCAACGGCAGCACTCGACCACTGTCTTAGGTGCCTTATCGCACAAATGAGTGGTGAGAGCTGGAGGGGCATAAAATAAGAAGTCCTTGAGCTGGAAGAGTTCGAGGACATCCTCCACACTAGTGGCTTTCAAAGATTTAGCCATCGTTTTAGGGCCTGGGTCTTCCTGAAGATCCACTCAGACCAGGTGTGGCCTGATTCCTTGAGCATATCTCTCCACCTTTTCCTCCAACGTTCGGGAGTTATTTCAAAAGCCTTTATGATGGCTTGGCGGATGAGGGCAAGATTTCCTTGATCATCAGGGGGGAGAGCATTGAATGCAAGGGCACCCTTCCCTTCAAGGTATCTTCCTGGGATCAGAGACACTTCTGCAGTAGAGGGCTGGTAGGTCGTCAGGACCCTTTCAACATGGTCGAGCCAGGCTTCAGGCTCGGCTTCATCCCAGTCTCTGATGAGGGTGCCTATACTGCTGAGGGTTGAGTGAGGAAAGGGTGTTGGTGTGTTGTGCATGTCGTGAGTTGCCATTGCAAGCTGATGGGCTCTTTCTTTCTCCCTCTCCTGTCTTTCTGCCTCTTCTTGTTTCTCCTGGGCTATCTTTCTTTCTCATTCTCCTGTCTTTCTGTCTCTTCTCATTTCTCTTGGGTGATTCTTTCTTTCTCCTTCTCCTGTCTTTCTGCATCTTCTCGTTGCTCCTGGGCTATTCTTTCTTTCTCCTTCTCCTGTCTTTCTGCCTCTTCTCATTTCTCCTGGACTATTCTTTCCTTCTCCTTCTCCTGCCTTTCTTTCCGCCTTGGCATCATCTATTCTCTCTTGGACCCAATCCCTCAGGGCTTGTCCTGATAGTCCCATGTCCTTTCCAGCGGGCAAGTAGAACTTGAAGTCTTCATTTTGCTGGGCTCTGGATGTCGCAGGCATCTTGAGATAACGCTTATATGGGTCTGACCCGTTAGAAAATCAGTATGTCTGAAAGACTCAGGGTGTCTTGAAAGACTCAGGATGTCCCGAAGGACTCAGGGTGTTTCGAAAGGCTCAGGGTGTCCCAAAGGACTCTGGGTGTCTGAAAAGACTCAGGGCTGTTCGAGTGGACAGGTTCAATATGTCTAACGAGACTCAAGATTGTTCGAAATGAACAGATTCAAGGTGTCTGAAAAGACTCAGTTGTCTGAAAAGACTTCAACTTCAGGATGTCTGAAAAGACTCTGTCAAAATTTAATATGTCTGAATAAGACAACTTCAAGTTGTCTGAAATGACTCAGTTAAAAATGAGTATGTCTGAATAAGACAAAATTCAGGTGTCTGAAACCCTCAATTGTGCAGAATGAATGAAAATTAGTATGTCTGAATAAGACAAATCTCAAGTTGTCTGAAAAGACTCTCAGGTAAAATTATGTCTGAATAAGACAAATCTCAGGTTGTCTGAAAAGACTGTTGAAATTAATAAGTCTTAATAAGACATATCTGAAACACTCAATTGTTCAGAATGAATGAAAATTAGTATGTATGAATAAGACAAATTTCAATGTCTGAAAATATGTCTGAATAAGACATGTAACCAGTATGTCTGAAAATACTTGGTTAAAATTTAATGTCTGATAAGACAAACCTCAGGGTGTCTGAAAGACTTTTAAAAATCAATATGTCTGAATAAGACAAATTTCAGTTAGAAATTAATGTCTGAGTAAGACAAACTTCAGGGTGTCAGTTAATATGTCTGAATAGGCTTATTGGTTCTTAATGAACGAAAAATTAGCCCAAGACTAGGTCTCTCCTTTCTGATGTGTAGGGCCTGCAGGAGACAAACGCGGTGCTGCCTTGTCTATAGTTCCGATGTTAGGAATTTATCCTTTCGTGTTATTCTTATATTGTGGGTGTTCTTCGAATGGTTATGGATGGTGCCTTCCTGAGCCTGGCAGGAGATCCTCTTGAGAAATCTTATTGTGGTCATACCAAAGAAGATTCTCTTCAGAGGATCCTGCACTGCAGCGGCTGGGATATTTTTCATGATCAGGCCCCTGGTCTTTTTGCTTTTGTAATAAATTACTGTACCAGTTTTCCTGGGTCCATAGGAGAGACATTTCCTTCTATGGCCTTACAAAGGACGCGCTCGTCCTCTTTGTATTTCCTGTGGAACACTCCCTTGTAAAAGAGAGTGACATCTTTAAGGGTGGCGAGGCGGCGATGCTCCTGTTGATACCATTTATCAATGGTTCTACATATGCATCTCGCAATGTCCCGGTTGGCATACCCATTGTTAATTAAAACCTGTGCAACATGCTCTAATTTGGTGTGAGTGTCCTTCCAGGAAGAGCAGTGTGAGAGAGCTCTCCCAGTGAAGGCGCTGATCGCAGTGCGTTTGTACCTCTCTGGGCACTCATTCTCACCAATCAGGCACATGCCCAGGTTTGTGGGTTTCATGTATACTTGATTTACGAAGTGCTCCTCTTGTTGCCTGACGAGGATGCCAATGAATGTCCGGTGTATTGATGACACCTTCATAAGAGCCAGCATGGAGGAAGAAATAGAACACCTGCGGCAAGCCTTCCACAACCACAGTAGCCTCAACTTCACCATAGAACATTGCCGTAATGTTGCCTCCTCTTCCTTGACGTCCTTGTCGGGCAACAAGAGGAGCACTTTGTAACGCAAGTACTGTATAAAGCACATGAAACCCACAAACCTGGGCATGTGCCTGAATGGGGAGAGTGAGTGCCCAGAGAGGTACAAATGCACTGCGATCAGCGCCTTCATCGGGAGAGCTCCCTCACACTGCTCTTCTTGGAAGGACATTCACACCCAAATTAGAGCGTGTTGTGCAGGTTTTAATTAACAATGGGTATGCCAACCGGGACATCGTGAGATGCATACATAGAACCACTGATAAATGGTATAAACAGAAGCCTCGCCCTGCTGCCCTTGAAGATGTCACTCTCTTTTTACAAGGGAGTGGCCCACAGGAAATACAAAGAGGGCGAGTGCGCCCTTCATAATAGCATAGAAGGAAATGTCTCCCCTATGGACCTGGGAAAAAAGGTTAAACTGGTAATTTATTACAAAAGCAAAAAAACCAGTGGCATGATCATGAAAAATAACCCAGCCCCTGCAGTGCAGGATCTCTGAGGAGAATCAACGTGGTCTACCAGTACAAATGCCCTGTCCGAGAATGCCTCGGTGCCTACATTGGTACGACCACAATGAGATTTTCCAAGGGTATCTTCTGCCATGGTCAGGAAGGCGCCATCCATAACCATGCGAAGAACAACCACAATATAAGAATAACACGAAAGGGTGTAATTCCTAACTTCGGCATTATGGATAAGGCATCAGACCACCACCGCCTTTGTCTCCTGCAGGACCTACACATTGGAAAGGAGAGACCTAGTCTTAACACTACTCAAGAGACTTCCCTTCTCCTGACGGTGGCACGTAGGGCCCCGCCCGCAGGCACCCGAGCCAAACGAATGGACTAATCAGGTGGTGCCCCCATCTACTGGCATTGCTCTTCCCAATATTAACCCCCAGTATCCATTGCCCACACACAAGATCAATGCGAGCATCTACCTCTGAGAGAGTCTCGCTCAGGAACTTAATCCCCTGAACCAGCCAATGAAAAATCAGCTTTCACAACAAGAAGCACCTGGGATGCTATAAATACCGGCTAACTACCCCATTCCAACCAGAACAAGCCCAGTCTCCTTTGAGAATGAATTGATGATATGGTTGGAAACGGAATTCCACTACACCCGTAGAAAGAAGCACGACAAAGGATATTCCCAGATTTAATTTGTGAGTCCCAGAAACCCTACGGCAACCACACTCCAATTTTAACTTCATATGATACAATAATATTAAAAGTAACCTACAAGAAAACCATTTCCTTACCCAGACTATGAACATCGGCAAGTTATTAGCAAATATCAGCCCTGATGACAAGAAAATAATAAAATGAACTGAAAAGACCATACATAAAATCAATTCCACTGATGCTGCCACTCTCTTTAACAATAATTATACTGTAATAATAATAATAATAAACTGAAAGAGATGGCAGACAAGAAGCTAAGAAGCAAGAAAATAAGGGAGGAACTGAACAGGGAAATATAAAGTACAGGAGAAGGGACTAAACAACATAATTGAAGATATAAAACAGGTTTAAAACCAAAGCACGTAAGATCCAACGGTACATGAACAGGAATAAAGGATACCAACAGAACACACTCTTCAGAACCAACCAGAAAAGACTATATTGTACAGCCAACTAAGAGTGGAAGACAACCACCAGGAAATTCCTGAAGCTGAACCAAGTAAGAGACTGGGAAAACAGATGGAACAATCCGATATCACACAACAAACATGCAACATGACTCCAGAAAGTCAAGGCAGAAGAAATGGGGAGAATAAAACAAAGATTCACCGAGATCACGACAGACACAGACAGACACCAACTAAAGAAAATGCCCAACTGGAGAGCCCCAGGTCCCGGTGAAGCCCATGGATACGTGCTCAAAAACTTCAAGGTCCTACACCCATGAATAGCAGAACAGCTCCAGCATTGTATCACAAACCACCATGCGCCAAAATGGATGACCACAGGGAGAACATCCTTAGTACAGAAAGACAAGAACAAGGGAAATGTAGCAAGTAACTGCAGGCCTATCACCTGCCTGCCAATAATGTGGAAGTTACTAACAGGTATCATCAGTGAAAGGCTATACAACTACCTAGAGAACACAAACACCATCCCCCACTAACAGAAAGACTGCAGAAGGAAGTGTAGGGGAACAAACAACCAGCTCCTGAAGGACAAAATGCTAATGAACAATAGTAAGAGAAGGAAAACTAACCTAAGGATGGCACGGATTGACCACGAGAAAGCCTTCGACATGATACCTCACATGTGGCTAACAGAATGCCTGAAAATATATGGGGCAGAGGAAAACATCATCAGCTTCCTAAAAAACACAATGCGTAACTGGAATACAGTACTGTACTTACAAGCTCTGGGATAAGACTAGTAGAGGTTAACATCGGGAGAGGGATCTTTCAAGGCGACTCACTGTCCCCACTACTCTTCATAGTAGCCATGATTCACATGACAAAAGTACTGCAGAAGATGGATGTTGGGTACCAACTCAAGAAAGGAGGCAACAGAATTAACCATCTGATGTTCATGGACGACATCAAGCTGTATGGTAAGAGCATCAGGAAACAGATACCCTAATCCAGACTGTAAGGATTTTATCTGGGGACATCAGGATGAAGTCTGGAATAGAAAAATGCATCTTGGTCAACATACAAAAAGGCAAAGTGACAAGGACTGAAGGGATAAAGCTACCAGACAAGAACACCATCAAACACATATATGAGACAGGATACAAATACCTGGGAATAATAGGAGAGGATATAAAACACAAAGAGATGACAGACACGATGAGGAAAGAAATATGCTGAGACTTAAGGCGATACTTAAGTCAAAACTCAACGCCGGAAACATGACGAAAGCCATAATCACATGGGCAGTACCAATAACAAGATACAGCGCAGGAGTAGTGGAGTGAATGAGGGCTGAGCTCTGCAGCATAGACCAGAAAACTAGGAAAAACATGACAATACACAAAACACTACACCCAACAGCAAATACAGAAAGACTATACATAACACGAAAGGAAGGAGGGAGAGGTTTACTAAGCACAAAGGACTGTGTCAACATTGAGAGCAGAGCACTGGGGCAATATCTGAAAACCAGTGAAGACGAGTGGCTAAGGACTGCATGGGAAGAAGGACTGATAAAAGTTGACGAAGGCCAAGAAATATACAGAGACAGGAGAATGAAAAACAGAGCAGAGGAATGGCACAGCAAACCAATGCATGGATAGTACATGAGACAGACTCAAGAACTGACCAGCACTGAAACATGGCAATGGCTACAGAGGGGAGAACTTGAGAAGGAAACAGAAGGAATACTAACAGCACAAGATCAGGCCCTAAGAACTAGATATGTTCAAAGAACAATGCAGATGGAAATAACATCTCACCCATGTGCAGGAAGTGCAATATGAAAGACGAGACTATAAACCACACAGCAAGTGAATGTCCAATGCTTGCACAAACCAGTACAAAAAGAGGCATGATTCAGTAGCAAAAGACCTCCACTGAAGCCTGTGCAAGAAACACCAGCTAGCTTGCAGTAATAAGCGATACGAACACCAACCTGAGGGAGTGATAGAAAACGATCAGGCAAAGATCCTCTGGGACTATGGTATCAGAACAGATAAGGTGATAAGTGCCAATAGACCAGACTTGACACTGATTGACAAAATCAAGAAGAAAGTTTCACTCATTGATGTTGCAATACCATGGGACACCAGAGTTGAGGAGAAAGAAAGAGAAAAAATTGATAAGTATCAAGACCTGAAAATAGAATTTGAATTTCCAAGAAAGACTGTTAGCTGAAATTGTTCTCTGCCACTTCTTTGTTTTTCTTCTTCAGAATGTCATAGCTTTCACTGATCTCTGTGTTACATCCTCTCTTAGGAGAGTCTAATTTGGTCTTTTTATCTACCAGTTTACCTTCATTATTGGGTAATGTAACAGAACCTTGCAGGCTATTCACCCTTTTCTTTTGTTGTTTTGACATTGATGCTGTTTAAGGTTTTCCAACTAATTTTTGCTGGTGGTTACAACTAATTTTTTTTTCTTATTTCTTTTATAAATGGCATTTCTCTGTTAGATATTTAGTTAATAGAGTATGTAATTTCTCAAGTTTTAGTGATTACATCTTTGCTTGTAATACCATACCAGGAATCTAGACCAATTTTCACTCCAAAACCAGGGAATAAAAATTAATCAAGGTGAGATCTTGTCTGACTTTTCCTTTTCTTGTTTGCTTTACATGTTGTACTTCTTCAGTTTCCTATACAGTATAGGTGTCGCTGTTCAGATTTTATTTTTGGAGAAGGGCCGATGAAAGTACCTGCTTCCATCCTTTGGGTGTCAATGTTGGATACATTTAAAGTATGTATTCACTAAAAGTTATAATTTGCCACATATTCTTCCCTGCCTACCATGAAGCTACACCTAAGGGAAGATAAGCCTCTCCTTATGGGCTACCCTAGGGCTTGGTAGCCAAATACTGTACATGCAAATCTCCTGACAGTACATTGAGGGTCATCAGTCCATAAAGATCAAACCAAGCATGATGAGCACAACTTGACCTTTAGACCTTTCACCTTGCTGGCACGCCATCGAATCTTCACCCTCTATGTTTTATGAACGATCAAATTGTAGTCAAAGCTGATTATATGTTAGTTTTAGAAGTTTAATCAGTGTTATTTTATTTTTATTTTCTGCATATTATTATCATAAAAAGTTTAACCTGACCACTGAGCTGACTATCAGCTCTCATTGGGCTGGCCCGAAGGATTAGGATGAAATAAAAAGTCTAGGCTAGAAGCCTAGCACTGGGACCAAATAGGTCACTCGTTAATGATGAATGAAAGAAAATGAAAATGAAATTAAAAGCTGTAAAAAGGCATACGTTTTCATACTGGAACACACTCACACAATACATACATTTATACTCATGTTTCCATATATACTCACTAAATAGGTATATTAAAATTCAAAATAAATTAAGTACTTAAAATTTACTTTTTAAAATTCATTATACTGATTGACTGATTTTTTATGTTTTATCTATCAACTCACAGCTTCTCATGAACATTAAAATGGGTATTACTGAAAATACTGAAGATTCCGACAAAATTTCTTTTATTGGTCTATTTCCAAAATTTGATAATCGTTGCTGGTTATATTTTGGACATTCACACACTACATGCTCAACTGTTATCAACACATTGCAATCTGGGCATTTGGGAGGAGGGCCACATGGACTGTTCATTAAGTGCCTATGTGTCAAACGAGTATGGCCTATTCGAAGAAGCGTCAGAATTACTTGTGTGTGTCTCCCTCTCTGATATGACGAACTCCATTTTCCGACACTGGATTTTATCTATTTTAATTTATTATTTTCAGGTTCTTCGTTCCATATATTTTGTCATTTACTTACAATAGCTGTTTTTATATATCTTGTATAATCACTAATAGGGATGTCTACATTTGCTATTGTCATATGGACTGCTTCTTTAGCTGCTTTATCAGCCTCTTCATTTCCCTTAATCCCTACATGAGCAGGGATCCAACATATTTCAATATTTTTTCCCTTATTATACAATTTATGGAGTGAGAACTTTATATGTTGTACAATATTATTTTTATGATTATAGCTTTGAATGGCTTCTATAGCACTTCTGAAGTTGCTATAAATCACAAAATTATTGCATGAGACTTCTCTAATTATTTTTATGGCTGATACTATTGCACATAATTCAGCTGTAAATACTGAGGCATTATCTGGGAGAGAGAACTGATACGTTTGGTTTGGGATACTGCAGCATATCCCACTCCATATTGTGACTTAGATCCGTCAGTGTATATTGCGTAACGTGGACCTTTTCGGATTATATGTTGTACTGCATGTTGTCTGTGGTATTTTGGAGTATATGAATGACTTTTTGATAAATATTTCAAGTGTGTACAAATTCTCATTTTATTCATTGTCCAAGGAGGAGGTAATTTTAATATTAAAGGTAATTTTATATATATATATATTTAGCGACTCAAACAATCTTATAGCTCTCATTGGGAAAGGAGGTGGATGATTGTTTATAAACACATCTCTTAATCCAAATAATTTTTTGGCTGGAGAATCATTTGTCTGAATTCTCAGAGCACTCTTCATTGTTACTAGCTCTCTTTGGAGAGACAGAGGTAGTTCACCACATTCAACTTGTAAAGAAGACGATGATGATCGAAAAGCTCCTGAACATATTCTAAGGCCTTCATTATGAACTAGGTCTACCGTTTTCAGTGTTGCGTCTGATGCCGAGCCATATGTTTCACTTCCATAATCAACGATAGACAGCACGGTTGCTTCATACAATGAAGTAAGGGTATGTCCATCGGCTCCCCAAGTAGTGTTCGATAGTTTTTTAATTAGGTTTAATGCTCTTTTATATTTTGATTTCATGTATGTTATGTGGGCTTTCCAGTTCATGTGAGTATCAAATACGTCCTAAAAATTTTGCTGTTTGGCCAACTGGTATACTATGGTTTCTGATTTTTAAGTCTATTTCTTCCCCTTTTTTCCACTTTTTATTTTTAGAAAACATGATTGCTTGGGTTTTATCTATGGAAAATTTAAAGC
The DNA here is from genome assembly GCF_040412425.1 of Macrobrachium rosenbergii. NCBI lineage: Eukaryota > Metazoa > Arthropoda > Malacostraca > Decapoda > Palaemonidae > Macrobrachium > Macrobrachium rosenbergii. The sequence goes on along the minus strand of NC_089780.1, from coordinate 30,924,145 downwards.
CTACAGATAAAGCCCATTCATCTATTTTTACTATGCTTTTATTAATGATTCGTTCTGCATGTTTTATTCGAGATGCTGAATAATATATGGCAAAATCATCCATAAACAGGTTACTTTTAATACCAATAGGTAGGTTATTACTGATATCATTAATTGCTAAAGTAAACAGTGTGCCACTAAGGATGCTTCCCTGTGGAACACCATTTTCAAGAGGAAATGTTCTAGACAGAACATCATCAATTCTCACCTGAAAACTGTGATTTGTCAAAAAGTTTTGTATAAACCTAGGTAAATGTCCACGGATATTGTTGTTTTGTAAAATTTTTAATATAGCATACCTCCAAGTAGTACCGGATGCTTTTTCAATGTCAAAAAAGACAGCTACAGTAATTTGTTTTCGTTCAAAATCTCTACGTATATGGTCTTCTAAGTTACAGAGAGAATCTAATGTAGATCTGTTACACTGTGACGCAAACTGAGTTGGAGTCAAAATTTTATTTTCTTGAATGTGCCATGTTAGTTGAGCATTTACCATTTTCCCTAGTAATTTGCACAAACAACTTGTTAAAGAAATTGGTCTGTAATTGTTTACATTACTGGGATCTTTTCCAGGTTTGGGGACTGGAATAATTATAGCTTTACACCATTCATCAGGAAATAAATTTCTAAGCCATAAGTGGTTATAAAACTCTAACAAGTATGTCTTTGCCAAAGGTGCTAAATGGCAGATCATTTCAAAACAAATACTGTCACCTCCAGGGGCAGATTTATTGCTGTTCAACAGAGCAAATTCTAGCTCTTCCGTATTAAATTTTCTATTATAAATATATATCTTCTATTGTTTCAAAATTTATTGTTATTAATTCTATATTATTTTTCCTTGTGCGGAAATGCTCATCTAAATTTTTGTCACTATTTGCTTTTGCTAAATTTTCACCTACTACATTACTAATTTCTTTAGGATCAAGTATTCTTTTCCCATCTTTTATTATGGCATGCCTAGGTGGTTTAACATGGGTACTGTATGGGCTAGCCGTATTCGTAACCGTAAGATATGTTGGACAATGGAGGGGGGAGTGTGCCTGGCAGTGCACAGCAAGGGGAGAGTTAGTTACAGCTGCCCACTGGTAAGGATCACTTTCTTTAGCCCTCACATGGCGCAGTGACAATCAAGAACCAATGATTGAATCAAGATGAGTTGGCATGTGCGAAGGGCCACGCCCGCAAGAAGGTCTGCAAACTTGCCGGCTGCACCGGCAGAAGGAGCCGGCAGGATCTCACTTGCGTTGCAGTCTCAACAGGCGGCGACTGAAGCATTGACACGTCAGTTATTAGCACTTCAAGGGAATAGTTCTGTACCTCCGCAGTCTCCTGTGTCAGGCAGGGCCCCAGCAGCAGCGGCGCCCGAGAAGTGCAAGTTAGACATGTCCCTGTCTGCATTCCGAAGTTGGAGGAGGTCGGGAGAGTGTTGGCTTCACCTGAACAAATGGGTGGGCATAGAAGCCGTCATGCATCTATGTCTCTGGTGCGAGGCTGAATTGCAGAGTGCTTTGGATGCAAAGCTGTCATCAAATGAAATATATGCGATGACGCCCTCTAGTGCAGCAGATAATTGCATATTTCATAAGAATCGTTCAGATAGTGAAACAAGCATGAAATTTTGCACAAGTGCTCTTTAAAAGTTCCCTCTATCAGAAAAGGGCGCTGGCCACGCAAAAATTTAATATGGCGGCCAAATTCCAAGATGGCGGCCAGTATCGACAGATTTTGGCTAATTTTTCACTAGAATGGCATGTATTTGCTTCTAGCAATATGGTAAAAGCTCTTCCATACTATTTCTTGTGAATATTATGTTTCTGTAGCTTCCCAGTACAGTTTACCTTTAAATATGGGGGCTATATGGCTGCCAAGAAAAGGTAGAAACAATAATTATAATGAGAAATAATGCCCGTTCAACAATTATCGTTTTAAGCATGGATCTTGGTTTCTGTGGTTTTAGATCCTAATGAGGCCATCTCTTTCGAATAACTCATCAATTTTGAAGGAAAATTAATAAATGTAAAAGAGTGTATGTCTGCACACAACCAGGGCACACTGGTGACATCACTGCTGTGTAACTCAGCATGGGGTTCAGTGCCAGCTAATCCAGCTTTACTAATCCTGTAGTCTTAGACTAGTAGTTGTAGTATAGTTTAGTTTAGTGTCCCAAATGCTTTCTAACAGCCCCAGACCAGCTATAGTTAGATAGCCGCACCTGAATAGACAGGATGTGCCAGCGCGGGAGAGCCGAGCCAAGGGTATGGGGGCTGTACATGATGGTTCATGTACTTACCCGGATGGTGTACAGATCACACGGGACTTAAATGGCACTGGATGAATGATCGGGCTAGGTGTAGGGAGACCGAACCTAGTTGAATCCCATACAGGAATGTGTGCTTTGTTTAAGGTGGTAAAAGGATAACCCTCGGCCTTAATCAAAAGTGAAATCATGGCAGAATGTGATGCCAATCCAATATTGAGCAGTAGAAAAACAAACTGGAGTTTGTGTTGTCTTTGTCAGAAGGACAAAAGAGGTGAGCACTTGACATCACCTCCAAGTCATCATGTCCTAGACCATGATGGGTACACAATGCTGGCAAGGAACATTCCCATGTTCAGTGAAATTAATGAAATGCCACTGATAATGGATCCAGCAAGGCTGGATGAAGGTGATGGCATAGAGGCCACTCTCAGGAAAAATGCAGCAAAATACCATGTGAACTGTCGCTTGTTGTTTAACAACACTAAACTGGACCGTGCAAGAAAGCGACAATCCAATGACCAGACCAGCAACACTGAGACTAGTCGTGCAAAACTGCGCCGAACCAGTCATGACAATGAAGTTTGCATTTTCTGTGAGAAAGTGGCACCTGCATCTGATCTCAGACAGGCTAGTACTAAGGGCCTTGACTTGAAATTGCGTGAATGTGCAGAGATACTTAGTGATGGCAAGTTCCTTGCTAAGTTGACTGGTGGGGATGTCATTGCACAGGAGTTTAAGTATCACCATGCCTGTCTTTGTGCCCTCTACAACAGAAAAAGGTCCTACCTGAGGAGCCTTGAGAAAGACCAAGGTAGCACTGAGTCAGAATCAGATGTGTATCCACTAGTTCTGTCAGAACTGATGACATACATTGTTGAAAACAACCTTTGTTCAGATGATCCAGTCACATTTCGGCTGGCAGATGTTTGCCACCTCTACCAACAACGTCTGGAACAATTAGGTGTAGAGTCACCAAGTGTAAATTCCACGAGACTCAAAGACAAACTTCTGGCAGAAATTCCAGAACTTGAGGCTCATAAATCTGGCAGAGATGTATTACTTGCATTTCAAAAGGATGTGGGAAAAGCACTTGCTCAATCATCTGATCTTTCAGAGGCAGTTATCATTGCTAAAGCAGCAAATATTCTCAGAAAGTCTATACTTGATCATCAGTCACGGTTTGATGGCACATTTTCTGAGGCTTGTGTACAAAATTCTGTGCCTCCTCTCCTGCTCCAGTTTGTAGGGATGGTTGAGCATGGGGCTGACATCAAGTCACAGTTACGATTTGGAGCATCAAAGTCAGACCAGGCCATTGCACAGCTCATGCAGTTCAACTGCTACTCCCGATACAAAGAGGGAGCAACAACTCATAGACACTCCAAAGACAGAGAAACACCATTCCCAGTCTACATGGGACTCTCAGTCTATGCCAAAACCAGGAAGAGAAACCTGGTTGAAATGCTACATCAGTATGGCCTCAGTATCTCTTATGACAGAGTACTGGAGGTCTCTGCACAGTTAGGAGATGCCACAGTTAGCAAATATGTGGAGGAGGGTGTGGTCTGTCCCCAGTACTGCGAAAAGGGTTGTTCACCACTGCAGTGATGGACAACATCGACCACAACCCATCTGCAACTACTGCCACTACCTCCTTCCATGGAACTAGCATCTCCATATTTCAGCACCCCACCAAGGAGAACACTGGACAGGAAAGACAGCAACTAAAGTTTGCACCTGAGAAAGTGAGGTCGGTGCCTGAATTGCCGGACACATTCACAAACATCTCACCAGCTTCCTTTCAAACAAAGAACCCTGTGCCACCAAACACTGCAATACCAAAGCCACCCACAGATATCTTGGGGCCACAGCTTGCACTGGAGTATCAGTGGCTAGACAAGGTCATAGTCACCCAGGAAATAGATGATGCAGTGAATCTGACGTGGTCAGCTCATCACGCTTCAATGAAGAGAAGCCCAGAATTTGAAGTAACCATAACTTCATTGCTTCCTCTCCTGCGTGATCAGGCTCATTCTGTTGCTACGATCAAACACGTGATGCAGAAAGTGCAGGATGTCACTGATTTTCTGAACCCTGGCCAGATACCCATAATCACAGCTGATCAGCCAATCTATGCCGTAGCAAAGCAGGTGCAGTGGCAGTGGCCTGATCAGTATGGCGAAAGACAAGTATCTGGTAATGTTTGGTGGTCTGCACATTGAGATGGCAGCAATGACATCTCTTGGTACTCTTCTTCATGGCAGTGGTTGGACAGGAGCTCTGGTGGAGGCAGGAGTTGCTTCATCTGGAACTGCAGAATCCTTCCTGTCAGCTGCAAGTGTAACCAGGACACGGCAGATGCACCAGGTTACAGCCTCTAGTTTGTACAAACTCCTGAGGACAGCATACACTGACTACTGTGCTGAGAAAGCAAACAACAATGAGCAGGCATTAGAGTTTGAGGAGTGGTGTGACCTTCGAAGACAGCAGAGTCCACAGTTCCACTTCTGGCACATGGTGTTGTCTATGGAACTTGTGATATTCCTACTGATCAGGTCCTTCCGTGAGGCCAATTTTGTCCTCTACTGCCAGGCATTGCATGAGCTGATACCCTACTTCTTTTCCAACAATAATACAAACTATGCTCGTTGGCTGCCTATTCACCTCAGGGACATGCTTACCCTAGAGAGTTCACACCCAGAGTTGCACAAGGAGTTCAAGGCTGGCAACTTTGTTGTGCACAAGACCAGTCGCCAGTTCTCAGCAATGGCTCTTGACCAAGCTCATGAGCAGACCAATGCCTTTATAAAGGCTGATGGCGGAGCCATTGGGCTGACTGAAGATCCGTCAGCACTCACAAGATGGATGGTGGCTGGCCCAGAGATCATCCGCTGGTGTCTGCATACGAAACAGAGGTTCAAAGTAAGGAGTCTAATGAGCAGACAACACACCATGAACAAACACCTCATGCGCAGAAGACATTCTTGGAGAGAGTCAGCAAGCTGTCATTGGCTTTGCAACACTTGGGAAGTCCTTTTCAGGAAGAGAGCCAGGATCTGTATTCCATTGACAACAAAGACATTGCCCACCCCAGCTCAGCAGAACTTCTACAGACACACCTTGACAGAGGCCGCACTAAATTTCAGAAGTTTTCAGACTCTTTGGCAAACAATGCAGTCTCCTTCTATGAGCCGATAAAGAAGAACAGAACTGACTTCTTCAGGCAAGAAGCTGCTCCTGTAGAACAGTCAAAGCAGAAACTTCTGAAGGAGGATTGCCAGCTTTTCTCAAAGCTATTTATATCCTGTCAGAGCCGTGAATGTGATCTGCAGGAATTCTTCCAGCACGAGAATCAAACATTCCCAGCTTCCCTTAGTGAGGGTGGTAGGCTGTACACATGTCAGAAATCTCAGCTGACCTCGGTCCTGGAGAGTCATGTTACACTAGAAGACAAAGAACCAAAGACTGATGTCCTCACTGTAGATGGATCAGCTTTGGTCCATGCCTTGCCACCAAAGAAAGGAAAGACCTTTGAGGGCTATGCACTTTGCGACTTCTTGCCTGTGATACAATCCTATAGCAGCAAGTACACATCATCACATCTTGTATTTGATGTATACAATACATCCAGCCTCAAAGCTGAGACCAGGCTCCAACGTGGTCAAGGAGGAAGGCGCAAGGTGACAGACAAGAACACAATTCCATCCAACTGGCGCAATTTCCTAAGACACGATGCCAACAAGACAGAGTTGTTCCAGTTCCTGGCAGACAAAGTTGCCCAGATGTCTGCCACAAATGTTGTCATTGCCACGAAAGGGTCTGCTGTCCTCAGCACTCATGAGGCTAGTCTTCAGGGACTGGAAAAGTGCTCTCATGAGGAAGCTGACACCGCATCTTTCTCCATGCCAAATATGCCACAGAACATGGAGCCAAGACCATCACGGTTAAAGCAAATGACACAGATGTTCTTGTCGTTGCAGTCAGTGCTTTCTCCACTCTCCACAATCTAGGGCTAGAGAAGCTATGGGTGGCATTTGGCCAAGGTCAGAGCCTGCGCTGGATTGCTGTGCATGACCTGTGCAACTCTCTGGGCCAGGAGAAGGTGAATGGCATGCTCTTCTTCCATGCGTTCACAGGCTGTGATACAGTGTCAGCCTTCCGAAAAGGGCAAGAAGACCGCCTGGCAGACATGGAACATCTTTCCAGAGGCCTCCACTGTGTTCTCCAAACTGAGTCACTACCCTCTCAGAGTGGAAGAGAGTGACCTGAAGGTCCTGGAGAGGTTTGTCATACTTATGTATGAAAGATCCAGCACTGCTGGCACTGTGGATGAGGCTAGACTTGATATGTTTGCCAGAAAACAAAGGGCATATGAGGCCATTCCACCAACCAGGAGCTCTCCTCCAACACACCAAGCGTGCTGCGTACCAGGCTGGTTGTGTGTGGGGCAGGCCACCAGTGTCAGCCACAGCCAGAGAACCCTGCTGAGTGGGGATGGCAAAAGTCTGGTGAAGCATGGCAAGTCCTCTGGACAACCAACTCGCCCTTAGCCAGAGTTGCCAACAGCTTACCAAATGTGGATGCAAAGCAGGCTGTCGGGAAAGGTGCAAGTGCTACAAGCTGGGTCTTCCCTGCACAGCTCTGTGCACTTGCAAATGTGAAGTCTAGATAAATATTGCCCTCTCTTCAGTAGATAATCTGGCTTGAGCATCCAACGTGTCATGCTATGCCTACCTTCTTATCCTCGAATTTTTCAAAGGTGTAGGTTGAGAGACCTATACATAGATTGGAGCGTTTAGTCCGTATTTCTCTTCTTTTCTTTTTATGGTTACAGTCTTAGACACAATGTTGTATGTGACCATACCATTACTATTTCAGTTGAAAATAGCATATTAGTTAAACTGTCTGATCACATGAATATACCATTAAATAAAAACAGTTGGTCTCTATGTCTGCTAGCGCTGTGGATAGAAAAAAACTTTTATGGCAACCATTTTGTACGCCATCTTGGTTACAATTCATTTAGTAAGGGTTTTCAATAAAATGTGTGGTATGGAACATTTTATAACCTAAAAGTCGAGGTTTAAAAAAAAAAACTGGCATATTCCATCCAATAGATGCTCCCAAACCAGTGAATCTCAACATAGATGGCGGCCATTTTGAAAAATAGCCGCCATCTTGGATTTTCAGGTGGCCAGCGCCCTTTTCTAAGAGAGTGTAGTCTTAGGAATGTTTGTGCCAAATTTCATGCTTGTTTCACTATCTGAACGATTTTTACAGCAATCTGCTGCACTACTCGGCGATGCTGGATGCAATACAGGAGCTAGTGACATCGTCATCAAACCAGGCTGTGTTATGGGACACGTTCTTCAGTAGCCATCAGTCGGCTGAAGAATCCATTAAAGTTTACTTTAATAAGTGTCTCCAACAGGCAATTGATTGCAGATTTAAGTGCCCGTCGTGTTCTAGTGATTTAGCAGAGTATATCCTTGTTAGGAAGATGATGGTTGGCCTACATAATCCCATGCTAAAAAGAGAGTTGTATCAGTCAGCAGTGAGTCTATGTCATTGGAGGAGTTGAAAACAAAATGCTTAGCATTCGAGGCGGCAGCTCGTGACTCATTGGGTGGTAAACCCAACGTTTCTGGGGCGGCAGTCGAACTGTCCGACAAAGAGGAGCCACCAGCGGCGGATGCCGTGGCTGCAGGTATGGGCAAGCAGTGGAGGGGCCCATCAAAGGATAGGTCTAAGTGTAGTAGTTGCAACAGATATCATGGTCATGGGCGCCAAGCCTGTCCGGCAAGAGATGTTGAGTGCTTTAATTGTGGTGGTAAAGGGCATTTGGCCAGGTGTTGCCTGAAAGGAAAGAGGAAAAGTCAGGAGATAAAAATTCTTTGGCAACTGTTAAAGTGTCGTGTACAGGTCATAATAACCTGCCTAAGGTGAAGATAGATATTCGCATCCCTAGTAGTAGAAAATGGGGTCAGGCGATACTGGGGCAGAAGTATGTGGGCTGGCACACAGCATCTTCGTTTATTGGGGTTGAGCAAGGGTCAATTGCAAAAACCGAAAATCACAGTTGGTGAACATAGTGGGAAGGCGGTGCCAGTATGGGGGGTGACCCGGTGTTGCATTAAAATAGGTTCTGTGAAGTGTGAGCAGATGGTTTATTTTGCTAAATCATCATCAAGTGTTTTCTTATCTTTAGATTCATGTAAAGAGCTGTGTTTAGTGCCAAGAGATTTCCCTTATGCTAAAGTGTCTAGTGTCTGTGAGAGCAGTGAAATTGCTTGTAACTTTGACAGTGTCGCATCGGTGCGTCCTCCGGCGAACAGTCCGCCAGCCGTAGCCTCATTGGCCCAAAGGAATAGTGATGGAGACATGAAGCGTGAGGTAAGAGACAGTGCCAAGGGTCAGTATCGCGCGTCAAGCAGTATTCCCCCGGTCTTGGCCCCACCTACCAACGAGAGGAACCCACCTTTCCCCCTGGTCGAGATGAATGTCGACTGCTTGCAGGAATGGCTCTTGCAACGTTTTTCAGCCACCACTTTTAATACGAGCCAGTGCCCCCTCCCGGTGATGGAAGGCCCCCCACACCATATTCATGTTGTGCAAAATGCTAAGCCTGTGGCCTTTCATACACCGTTGCCTGTTCCCAAGCATTGGGAGAACGAGGTGAAGAAACAGTTAGAGAAAGACGTGAGCCAAGGTATCATCCGCAAAGTGCCAGCTGGTGAGGCCACCGAATAGTGTTCTAGGATGGTAGTAACTGGCAAGAAAAATGGCCAGCCTAGAAGGACAGTGGACTTTCAGCCGCTAAATGCTGTGTGTTTAAGAGAAACCCATCACACAGCTACCCCATTTGATATGGTCTCAAACGTCCCACCACACACTTCTAAAACAGTGGCTGACTCATATTCTGGTTTTCATCAGGTGAAACAGGACGAGGATAGTAGGAGGTTGACTACCTTTATTACACCATGGGGACGATATCAGTATCTACGTACCCCTATGGGCCATTGCTCGGCTCCGGACGCGTACACAAAACATTTTGATGACGTCATAGCAAACGTTGCCAGAAAATACAAGTGCATTGATGATACCCTGCTGTATGACAAGAGTGTTGAACAAGCATTTTGGCTTGTGTTTGATTTTTTGGAGTTGTGTGAGAAACATCGGATTACACTCAATCTGTCTAAATTCAAGTTTTGTAGGCGGGAAGTAGAATTTGTGGGCTATCAGTTGGGTTGGGATGCCTACCAACCAACAGCAGATAGGCTATCAGCTGTCAAGGATTTCCCCATGCCGTCGGAGCCGTCTATAACTGACATTCGTGCATGGCATGGATTAGTGAATCAGCTGGCCCCATTCATGGCCACGGCCCCTGTGATGGCTCCGTTTAGGGATCTGCTTAAGAAGCCATCAAAGAAAAAAGTATATTGGGATGATCAGCTGCAACGAGAATTCGAGAAGGCAAAGAGTACTATATGTCAGTTAGCCAAAGAAGGCCTGAGGTACTACGACAAATCACGGCCGATGGCCGCCGTGACAGACTGGTGCAGAGAAGGTATCGGATTTGTGGTACTGCAACAATATTGCAGCTGTGTTACAGTGGATACCCCTTTCTGCTGCAAAGGGGGATGGCGTTTGGTGTTGTGTGGCAGCAGACATCTCACCTCTACTGAAGCGGGGTATGCTGCAGTTGAGGGAGAGGCCCTAGCGGTAGTGTGGTATCTGAAAAAAGCCAGGCTTTTCTTGTTAGGCTGTCTGAATTTGACATTGGTTACGGACCATCGTCCCTTAGTGAAACTGTTTGGTAACAGGGAGTTAAAGGATATTACTAATCCCAGATTATTTAGGTTAAAGGAAAAGACATTACAGTATCATTTCAGCATCAAAGCCAGAAGACGAAGATTTGGAACTCAGTGATGACCTCATGGTTGCTATAGTAACCACCTTGACCTCGGTTCAATAGTAACCACCTTGGCAGCGCTGAGGTGGAGGACATAGTCGTAATGGATCAAGAGACTGTTGTCAGTGCCGCTCGAGATGACCCGGTGTACCAGTTGCTACTGACGAGAGTTTACAATGGCGAGTGGCCTCAGAGCAAGAGTCAAGAGCTCGAGTGTTTAAAACCTTTCTTTGGTGTGCGAGAACGGTTAGCAGTATCAGGCGAATTGGTAACATATACCTGTGACCAAGGGTGTGTACGTTTGGTCATCCCAGAAAGTTTACGGCAGCAGGTAGTGGCTAACATGCACAGCGGTCATCAAGGTTTAGACTCAATGTTAAGAAGGGCCCGTCAATCGGTGTATTGGCCGGGCATAACAGGTGACTTGGAGCATCAAAGGGCAAAGTGTCAAGTATGTGAGACACACACCCCATCGCAGCAGCAAGAACGTTTGATCATGACGCCCCACCAGAGTACCCCTTTCAACAGGTTGTGGCTGACCTCTTCCAGGTCCACGGACGCATGTACTTGGCTTTTGCTGATAGGTTGACTGGTTGGGTAGAGGTGGCCCATCTGCCTAATGGTGCCACGTCAGGACATCTCATCAAGAAATTCAGAGGGTATTTTATCAGATGGGGTGCCCCAGAGGAGCTGGCTACTGATGGTGGAACCAATTTGTCAAGCGAGATGAGGAATTTTCTAAGAAGATGGGGCGTGTCATCCAGGATATCATCAGCTTTATATCCCCAATCAAATGGGCGCACAGAAGCAGGTGTCAAGGTAGCAAAATGCGCCATCAGTGACCACTTAGGGCCGGGGAGTAGTCTAGATATGGATCAGGTTGCCAGAGCCCTCTTGCAGTATCACAATACACCGTTGCAAGGAGAAAAAGTGTCGCCAGCTCAGTTGGCTACTGGTCGATGCCTGAGGGACTCGGTGCCCATCGCCTGCCAGTATTACCGAGTAAATAAATATTGGAAGAAATCTCTTAGGTCTAGAGAACTGAAGATGGCTGAAAAGAATGAAAAGGTCTCGGCGAAAACAGAAGGAAATTCGCGGACTCTGAAACCCCTCCAAGTGGGGCAAAATGTCCGCATTCAGGACCCCACATCCAAACTTTGGGATCGCACTGGTGTGGTAACAGAAGTCATTGGGACCGGGTACCGTCAGTACCGTGTATGGTTGGATGGAAGTGGTCAGGTGTCAGTACGCAACAGGCGCCACCTTCGCCTCTCAGTGGCACCAGCGTCGCCAGTACCCCCTGATCGGGATTCTCGGGAACCAGAGTCTTTTCCCGAATCTCGACAACAGAGATGTAGGAGGCCACCTGCATGGCACAACGATTATAAAATGAAATTTTGTTGAACTCTGTAATCTGTCATATGTTTAGCAATTCTGGGAGTGTTGTATTAATTGTGTATGTTATTTTGTCTTTTTCTCTATTTTTTATTTTGATGTTCACGGTTAGCTAGGACAGCTCCCGCAAAAGAACAGGGTGCTTGTGCTATTGTATTTTGAATATAGAAAAATATTTGTCGCCCTATATATATTTGTCCATCTTGTGGGGGCATGTATGGGCTAGCCAGACAAGAACTTAAGATATATTGGACAATGGAGGGGGGAGTGTGCCTGGCAGTGCACAGCAAGGGGAGAGTTAGTTACAGCTGCCCACTGGTAAGGATCACTTGTTACCAATATTGTCCTGAACTCTTTATGGACTAATAAAGCTTCAGAGGTTAGCTATCTTTCTTTAGCCCTCACAGGTACCATTTATTTTCCTGAATTTTTCCCGTATTTTTTGTACGAGAATATTATTAGAGAGATCTGATACAGTACATATTTTTTCCATGAAATGATTCTTCCTTGAATTACTTCTCTTTTAAACTTTGCAGATATTTTGTTATATATTTTTTAAAATGTATCAATTTCTAATAATATAGTCAGCTTTTGTAAGGTTCCTTCTAATATCAGTAATGTTTTGTTTATTTTACTGAATTTTCTATTCAAATTATTTAATCGTCTTCCAATTTGGTGTTTTATTTTTATTAATTCTGTTAGTTTTTCAGACCACCATGGGACTTTGTGTTTTGTTGGATGAGATTTGGAGTTTGGTATTGCTTTATCAGCAGCATTTGTAATGAAATCAACAAGAAATTTATTAATTTCATTATGGTCTTTCAAATAGTCATATGGTGGGATATTCCTAGTGTGGAATTCATATTGCTCACAATCTGCTTTATAAATATTATATTGAGGGACATGCTTGGTGGGATTATTTTGTAATAATGAAATTAATAATGAGAAATGATCACTTGTATGTAAGTGGTCTACCGTATTCCAGTCAAATCTGTCTACTATGTTTGTTGTACATAGAGTTAACAGTCGATTGAGGAAAATGTTCCTTGTATTTTAGAAAAATATGTGCTGATTTTGTTATCATTTATTCAGCACATACCATATGAATCTATGAATTCCTGTATTTTACTTCCTGCTCTATTTGAGTCAGTACAATTACAGTCCCACATTGGGTTGTGGGCACTAAAATCACCTACTGTTAACCCTTAAACGCCAAGTCTCTATTTACAAAAGCGTCTCCCATATGCCGGCGGCGTTCGGGAGTGAGCGCCGAAGCGGGAAAAAAGTTTTTTCAAAAAATCACAGCACGCTTAGTTTTTAAGATTAAGAGTTCATTTTTTTGTCATTGCCTGGAGTTTATTATGCAACCATCAGAAATTAAAAAATATCATTATCATATATAAATATTGGAATATATGACAGCATGAAAAAAATTTCATATATAATTGTATACAAATTGCGCTGTGAGCAAAATGGTTAAAGCTAATGAGTTATTTTTTTTTTTCGTTGTATTGTACACTAAATTGCAATGATTTTGGTATATAACAAATTGTAAAATGATCAAAGCAACACAGAGAAAATATTATCACAAAATGATGCATGAATTCATAACGCTGGATGGACGTAATAAAAATGTTTTTTTAAAAAATTCACCATAAATTGAAATATTGTTCTAGAGACTTCCAGTTTCTTGTAAAATGAAGGTAATTGATTGAATATTACTAATCTGTAAGTGTTTTAGCTTACAATTGCAATTTTCAACCATTTCGGTCAAGTTAAAGTTGACCGAAGTTTGAAATTTTTTCTATTTATCATGCTTTATATGAAAATATTTCAAAATTGATAAAAGCTACAACCATGAGTTATTTTTTATTGTATTCTACATGAAATTGTGCACATTTTCATGTATAAAACTTTATGTAATGTCTAATATAAAACGGTGACTCGAGAAATGCTGAGATTTTCAACAGTTACCACGTGCGGAGGGAAGGAAAATGTTTTTTTTCTAAAATTCACCATAAATCGCAATATTGTGCTAAAGACTTCCCGTTTGTTGCAAAATTTAGGTAAATGATTGAATGTTACTAGAATGTAAGAGTTTTGGCTTACAATTGCGTTTTTCCACCATTTCGGTCGAGTCAAAGTTGATCGAAGGTTGAAATTTTGTCACTTATCGTGATTTATATGAAAATATTTCAAAACTGATAAAACCTACAACCATGAGTTATTTTTTTGTATTCTAAATGAAATTGCACACATTTTCATGTATAACACTTTATGTAACGCCTAATATAAAACGGTGCGAAAATTACGACAAGGTGACTCAAGAAATTCTGAGATTTTCAGCAGTTACCGTGGGCGGAGGGAAGGAAAAAGTTTTTTTTCAAATATTCACCATAAATCGGAATATTGTGCTAGAGACTTTCAGTTTGTTGCAAAATGAAGGTAAATGATTGAATGTTACTAGAATGTAAGCGTTCTAGCTTACAATTGCATTTTTTTACCATTTCGGTCGAGTCAAAGTTGACTGTAGGTTTAAATTTTGTCACATCATGATTTATATGAAAATATTTCAAAACTAATAAAAGCTACAACCATGAGTTATTTTTTGTTGTATTCTAAATGAAATTGGGCATATTTTCATGTATAACACTTTATGTAACGCCTAATATAAAATGGTTCGAAAATTACGACAAGGTGACTCAAGAAATTCTGAGATTTTCAGCAGTTACCACGCAAGGAGGGAAGGAAAGTTTTTTCAAATATTCACCATAAATCGAAATATTGTGCTAGAGACTTTACGTTTGTTGCAAAATGAAGTTAAATGATTGAATGTTACTAGAATGTAAGTGTTTTAGCATAAAATTGCATTTTGTGACAATTTCAGTCGAGTTAAAGTTGACCGTAGGTTTAAATCTTGTCACTTATCGTGATTTATATGAAAATATTTCAAAATTGATAAAGGCTACAACCACGATTTATTTTTGTTGTATTCTACATGAAATTGCGCACATTTTCATGTATAAAACTTTATGTAACGCCTAATATAAAACGGTGCGAAAATTACGACAAGGTGACTCAAGAAATTCTGAGATTTTCAGCAGAGTTACCACGCGCGGAGGGAAGGAAAATTTTTTCAAAAATTCACCATAAATCGAAATATTGTGCTAGAGACTTTCTGTTTGTTGCAAAATGAAGGTAAATGATTGAATATTACTAGAATGTTAGATTTTTTGCTTACAAAAAGCATTTTTTACCATTTAGGAATCGAGTCAAAGTTGACTGTAGGTTTAAATTTTGTCACTTATCGTGATTTATATTTAAATATTTCAAAACTGATAAAAGCCATCAACCACGAGTTATTTTTTGTTGTATTCTAAATAAATTATTGCGCACATTTTCATGATAAAGACTTTATGTAATGCCTGATATAAAACGGCGCGAAAATTACGACAAGGTGACTCAAGAAATTCTGAGATTTTCAGCAGAGTTATCAATGAGTCAAAAAATTTTTTCAAAAATTCACCATAAATAAAAGCAGAAACCCATTGTGGTAGACACTTTCCGTTTGTTGCAAAATTAAGGTAAATGATTGAATATCACTAGAATATTAGATTTTTTGCATTAACCAAAAAGACCCAAATATATATTGTTACGTGTGAGAGTCTTGGTTGATCATGTATTATTCAATTTACGAGGATTTTTATCGCCCTGCAAACCAAGATTACACGTAACCTGTCACTTGAAGCCAAAAGTTAACCTCAAAGACAGACGTTAATTCATCCAAAGGTCGCCAGTTAAGGGTTATTAACCTTAACAAAAATATTTGAGATAAATTTGATTTTAAACGCAACCATTCTTCCAAACATTTTGTCTCGCCTTGAGGCAATCAAAAATCGAGATTTAACCCAGATTTTGCTTACCTAAATCCTAGGTATTTTACTGGAATAATGGGGTTGAAGCTAACAATAAAATAATTAGGCTTAATCTAGACTTTGTAAACACATATACCCTAAGTGGTGGCTGAAGGAAGAAAACAAAGGAAAAAATGTGAAATACAGAAAAGTACTAGTCAATCGACGAAGCTTCAACAAGAATCGGACTTACCGTGAATTTCATTCAATCCGCAAACGAGGGACCTTCAGGAGTAGTATTCTTGCAGTCTTCCCAATTCACTAATTAAGATAGACGTTTAGAAAAGTAATAAAGAATAAAGAATATCGTTCGGACATGCACGCAGCGTCACCCTCGTTTAGTGACCGCTTTGGAATCTCTCTCACTGACCCGACCTCGCCTAGTCAGTTCCCGCAAGAGGAGGGCTTATATTGTTGCCCTGGCAATCCGACCTTGACAAAGGCATCGTCGAATGCATAGAATAAAGCTTAAAATAACTAGGGGTCATTGAGCGTAAACCCTCTCTGAGGCTTAGGTCCCCTAATGCCCTGCATATTTTGTTTACAAACTTTCCAGCCTATGGGGTTAAAATGCCTAAATGCTACCTATTCCTTTCTCCAACGGATGTTAAACCTTGAACTGAAAACCTTCTACACAGGACAAAGCAATTTCCCTGTCTCAGTCAGGCTGATATTTTACAATCCCTAAATGTTCCTAGGCTAACAGCGGTAATATTTATAAAAGCTCCCCCTTTAAGAGGGCCTTCACTCCCTTTTCAGTGAAGGTCTATACTAACCAAGCTGTTAACCTCTCGTAGGTTACTCTCCTTCCCCTGAGCAGATAGTTAGGAAATAACCAGTAGTCCTGGTTAGCCTACCTAGCTACAGAACTACCTAACCTAGATAGGACATGAGCTATAATCACTACTTAACCTAATTCTAATAGTACTAGAAGGTGCTCAAATTTTTATAGGCTACCTCCTACAATCAAGATGTGTTTTAGACCTTCCTAGTGGTACATTCTATGATATTCCCTAGCCTAACCTATCCTAACCCGACCGTTTAACCAACATAAGAGTTAATATTCTAACTAAATTACAACATGGTTTATGTTTAATACAATTAAAATTTACTAGTTAATTCATGAGGTTGCCTCATATGATAAATGGGTGCCTCACTGAGGTCTTAGGCCATGCGTGTGCACGAGCATCGTGGCTCATTTCCCAATAGTTAAGATTACTGAAATTAGTTATGCTACCCATGATTACTGCGGCTCATGGTGGTAAGTGGAAAGAACAAGGTTACTAAATTGATGTACCGTACTTTTTAGGTGGCCTAGGCTAGGTACAAATAAAAGGAAGAGATCACACTGGCTACCTTCTCTGGGCAAGGGGCCAGGATCACTCTTAGATGTTAGGGCACTGTGCCGAGAGGGCACTAGTGCCAGGATGAGCGATAGCTCGGCAACTACTGGGCTCTCTTCCGCCCCTTCTTCTTCTTCTTCGGTTTCCTCCAAGGCCTATCAGTAGCTGGCCTAGCAGGTGATGAGAGCACCGACTCCAAACAGGCCAGAAGGGCTAAAATTCGCGAAGTCAGGGGCAACTGCAAAAGCTGCGGGAGGACTCCCTAGTCCGGCTGCTGCGACAACCGGAGCGAGGCGATCTCGACTTCTGCGTCCGAGGATGCCAGTTCCTGGTCTTCAAGGGAGGGGTACCATTTCGATCCTCAGGGTTCATCCTGGAGTCAAATTTTTGCAAAGAAGAATCTTGCAAAGAAGAAGTTTCGGGTGCTGGAGGCTCTCCAGTCGCGATGATCAACTGCATGGGAAATCCTAAATCTCCCGGAGGAGGATTCGCCTGATGATTTAGACCCGGCATAGGGCCTTTTCCATTGGTAGCTCAACGTCCGTGGACGGACGGAGTCTGGCACTGCTCAGTGCTCGCAAGTGGCACTGGCAGCAGTTGAGGTCAGGCATGCCTGATGAGGGGTCCGGAGGTGCAATACCTCTCGGACGATATCAAATTTGGCAGCGGCAGAGATTCCTGCCCCAGCGGGAGATCACCTCTCTTGAGTTTTGTTCAGGGCGTCCGCTGGGCGTTGCCATTGGTGGGCAGCCCTCCCAATTTGTGGAGTGGTCTGCCCGCCTGCACGTCCTGCAGCGGTACTGCTCCTCCTGAATCTCTTTCAAAAGGGGGAGGACCTCTTGGTGGGCCAGCCCTTCGCGATTGGAGAGGGCTAAGCCTGAAATAGGTTGGGGGCGCCCCTTCCGCGGACCACTTTGGTGGGCGGAAACGGTGGAGGTTTGTCATTATTGAGAGTTATAACTGGGGCCTCCGTGGAGGAGGTAACGTGGCTGTGGAGTGGCGTTGGTGACGGGCTTCCGCAGAGCAGAAGATCCCGAAAACAAGAAGGCCACTCGGCCGAATTCCACCTACCACGCCAAGGCGGTGGGGTATCGTGCCCCAGGTGTCATAACCTGGAGTTGGACCGTGGGAACGGTGATGGTGTGCCCTCTATCCACTTCATTTCCCACCAAATTTCTTCGTCAACCATGGCACCGGCTGGCACTTGGGCCCTAGTGATCAGGCTAATGTCTGCCGCGAGTGTCTACTGTGACCGGAAGGGTCACTGGCAGGCTAGTGCTCTGAAGAGGGCCACCGAGATGAACTGGGTTTCCAGTCTCTCGGGGTAAAGGATCCGGTGCGGACCAGCAGCAGAAAATGAAGTGCTGATTAGGTTGACAAATTTGGTGGTGGGGACATGATGTGGACAGGCCGGAGATCCAGCATTGTAGTGGCTAGCAGCCCCACAGGATTTGCACGGGCCTTTTGGATGGGCTCGGTGGCCTGCAGTAACTGTTGGAGGAGGTACTCGGGCTGAGCGGATGAATCGGGGCGGAGTTCTGGCTGGTAGGGTTAGGCTGCTTATTAGTGCCGAGTTTGTATCGGCACTCAGCTTCAAGAAGGCCCCCTTCTTGCAATAGTTGCACGGGGTCTTGCTAGGCAGTCCATTCTTCGGGCGAGTGGAGTTCGAGAGGTAGGCCGGAGGGATGATTCGCTTCTGAGAGGTGCTATGCGACTGATTGAAGGTTTCCCACGAATCAGCCATGCGACAAGCTTCCATAAGTGTGGAGGGCTGTTTATCGTTAAGATATACCGCAAGGGGCCCTGGCACACATTGGAAAAGGTCTTCTAGCATGGTCCGATTGAAAAGATCCTCAAACGTCGTGCAGGCCAAGGAGTCGAACCAGCGCGTCCCCACTGGGTTTTGTGACATGCCCATTCCGTCCAAGACCAGCCGACTTCCTTGGCAAGACCTCGGAACCGTTGTCTCCATTTTTCTGGGGTTATCTCGTAGGCCTTTGTAATGACTCTACGAACTTCCGCCATGTTGCCTCTCTGGCTCTTCTCCAGTGAGCTGCGCGAAGCGCTGCCTGGCTTTTCCTCCATATGCTTGGCTAGTATTAAGGCTCTCTCCGTCTCCGTGGTGCTGTAGTTATCGAAAAGAGCCTCGATCTCCTCCAGCCATGCTTCTGGCTCGTCCTCAGTCCACTTGGGGACTAGGGAATTGATGCTCGAAATTGGAGCGTTTGATGCAGCAGGTGTAGGACTGGAATCTTGATGGCTAGCCATAGCTCCGGCATTCTCCATTTTCGCTCTCTCAAGCTCGAGCTCCTTCTCCTTTAGGGCTAACTCAGTTTCCTTGCAGGCTAACTCATGCTGTCTCCTTCTTTCTTCTCTTTCCTCTTCATATTGCCTTTGCTCGGCTTCATACACCCTTCGTTCTTCTTCATACTTCCTCTGCTCGGCTTCATACTTCCTCTGCTCGGCCCCAGTCTTTCTTCCTTCTCCCGCTTGGCCAAGTCGTCCACTTGCTCCTTAACCCAGGTAGTAAGTTCCGAAGAAGACCTGCCGCCGTCCCCAGCCCCAGGAAAGTTTTATAATGCTCTGCTGCCATGGTTCTGGTGGGGAAGGGCGTCTAACCGGGTCGACTGGGCCCCCTTGGGCAGCCTGGAAGTGTCTCTTCAATGACGTGGCACCCTTTCAAAAGGTGGCACTGTAGTTTGGGTGTGCCGTGTACAGGTCACACTGGTGGCACTCAGTATCCCTAGGCACTGGTGCAGGTTAGGTTCCAGAAGAACTTTCTCTTCTGTGTTCCCTTTTGGTTTTGTTTTATTTATTTTTCTGGATTCTTGCTTGGTGGCACTTATGGTGCCAATGTGTTCCTAGGGACCCTCTACTGGAGTCCAACTAGGCTATATGGGAGGAAAGGCACTCTACACCCCTGCAGAGTGCAACAATCCGAATGAGAGAGAAAGGGAAGGTAAAAGAGAGAGAGAGAGAGATAGAGAAGTAAGCTATTCAAGGGATGAGTGCTGCAAATTATTGGCACTGTGGAATAAAGTGAATTTGGGTTTTTTTTTTTTTTTTTAAAGATCCTCGTGAGTGGCTGGTCCAGAAGGGCCCCAGTGCTGGCCCCTTCTTTTTCAGAGGGTGAAAACTACTGTTTGCTTCGGTCTGGATAGCAGGCCTCACTATGACCGACAGTTTATCACTGTATGGTAATTACTCTTAACTTGTCCTCATCTATTGTGGGACAGAGTGTGTTTCTTTTTTTTGGTTATTGTATTCGAATTAATTAGCCTAGTGTCGGCCGTTCTTTCTTTGAAGAGGGTCACGTACACTTAGGTTAGCAATGCTTACTTGAATGGGACTGAGAGAGAGAGTCCGAGAGAGAGAGAGAGAGAGAGAGAGAGAGAGAGAAGAGAGAGAGAGAGATTTTCAATCAGCTCTTTCTTGCTGCTTGAGAACATGTAAACAAAGATTTTATACATGCACATGGCATGGATCTTAATAAAATGATATAGATGCGTCGTCTTGGCTTCCTTAGGGATTACTTTATTATCTTAATTTTCCGGGAGCCGACGTCACAAAAGTTTATCGTAAAATTTTAAATTTTCTTTATATGATTTTTATAGTAGGTATTCGTATAGGAACTTGTTATTACTCCTAACTAAGGCCCTAACTTTCCCTGCCTAAATTATCTTTTGGTTTTTTTTTAGCTAAGATATTAGGAGGTGGGTTAACTACGAAAAGCAAAAAAAAATATATGAAATTAGAGTGGCTCGGGCAGAGTCTGGTCACAATAACAAGGTCGTTGAGATGGCGGCCAACAGTTAGGCCTAAATTTCAAAACAGCCCTCGGCTCGGAACGAAGGAAACCCCAAAATGGCCGTTCTCTCACAAACAGTTCAACAATTTCAAAACAATATGGTGTAAAAGGGGATGTCATTTACAAAAATAAATGCTGTATTTTCTTTTACACAAATTCAAAACAACAACGTAAACAAATGCAGGTATCCAGATTTTACTTTAAATATACCAATCATGCATAGTGTTTTTTAACGGATGGAAAACTAAATTACCAAACAACTTTGTCTTTTGTTATCGTATTCCTCACCCGGAGATTAAACAAAAGAATGAAAAGAGAAATGCTGGCTTGCATTATAAATTTACGTTGTTGAACGGTACCTTTATTGTAAAATTACTATTTCAGTTCGTTTGCTACTTCACTGACACGGTTTTTTGAATGATTCCCCTATATGCAAACAATAACGATCGGAATTGCATAAAACCGATTTCTAAATTACTTTGTGGCAGAAATGGGCTCCGCATTTCGGCCTTAGGATTCGTTTCTTGAACGACTTCTCTCACACCGAACACGGTAAAATGCCCTTGTCTTAACGTTATAAATTATGACTTAGCTCTCACGCACCCTTTCCTATATGCTAATTCTCGCTACACTTGTTACTAACTATTCTCTTTACTGCTTATTATTATGCCTCGTTCCTTGTTTGGAAGAATGAAATGGAGTTCGATATCTGACTTTTATTTTTTGGAATTAATGTAATTTTAATTTCCTTTTCTCCAGATTCTTTCTCTAAAATGTACTTTAGATTCTACAAAAAAGTCGCCAATGTTACGTGTGAGAGTCTTGGTTGATCATGTATTATTCAATTTACGTAATTTTTTTACGGCCCTGCAAACCAAGATTACATCTGTAACCTGTCACTTGAAGCCAAAAGTTAACCTCAAAGACAGACGTTAATTAGCCAAAGGTCGCCAGTTAAGGGTTATTAACCTTAACAAAGAATATTTGAGATGAATTTGATTTTAAACCTGGCCCCATCGGTTCTTCCAAACATTCCACGCGAGGCAATCAAAGCATCGAGATTTAACCTGATTTTGCTTACCCTAAATCCTAGGTATTTTACTGGAATAATGGGGTTGAAGCTAACAATAAAATAATTAGGCTTAATCTAGACTTTGTAAACACATATACCCTAAGTGGTGGCTGAAGGAAGAAAACAAAGAAAAAATGTGAAATACAGAAAAGTACTAGTCAAATCGAAGGTAAAGCTTCAACAAGAATCGGACTTACCGTGAATGTCTCGAATATCGCTTTCTTAAAGAGAAAGCCAGGGACCTCAGGAGTCGTAATTCTGGCAGTCTTCCAATTCACTAATTAAGATAGACGTAGGAGAGAAAGTAATAAAGAATAAAGAATATCGTTCGATTATTCAGCGTCTCACCTCATTTAGTGACCGCTGGGATCTCTCTCACTGACCCGACCTCGCCTTTCTTCCAGAGGAGGACTTATAATCCCCAGGCAATCCGACCTTGACAAAATCTCATTCGTCGAATAATAGAATAAAGCTTAAGGGCCACCATAACTAGGGGTCATTGAGCGTAAACCCTCTCTGAGGCTTTAAATCCCTAATGCCCTAGCATATTTTGTTTACAAACTTTCCAGCCTAACAAGAGGGTTAAATGCCTAAATGCTACCTATTCCTTTCTCCAACGGATGTTTTTACGTTTGAACCCTGTCAGCGTCACAAAGCAATTTCCTGTCTTAAATCAGTTGCTGATATTTCTATCCCTAAATGTTCAAACTAAAACAGCGTAAATATTTATAAAAATATATATATATATATACACATTCATACATACATTTTTTTTTTTTTTTGGTACAAATACATAACTAAAAGGAATGCAGGTGAAAAAATTTTTTTGCATAAAACGAAATAATATACAAAACACCAATAAATACAGATATATAAAAACTCGTAATAAATATAAAAATAAATATAAAATCAATGCAGAATACTCACTTGTAATCCTGACTCTTCGTTTTGTTCTTGTTTTCTCCTTCCTCCATTGAAGGGTCTTGCATTTTTTCCTCTCGACATGATGAGGCAAAGGTGGAGGAGGGAGACGTGCACCCTTGCTGCAGATGGGCCGCCCTTCGGCGGTCCACTGCACCCTCCAGTGTCCCTCGGGTAGGCGCACTCCAATATATGACCGCAGTGTGGTACTTGCAGTCACACTCCCCGAACCTGCAAAGTGCTACCTTGCAGGTGCGACAGACGTACCGGGTGTCTCTTCTTCTGCCATTCATATGGCACACCCGGCACCATTTCTGCTTACGCCCTTCTGGGAGCTCCAGTGTGTGATCCCCTGCCTGCAGCCAACACACAGGGTCCACTACCCGACGGGACATTGGAATGTGAGGGAGGGCGGCATCATCAAGGGTGGCGGCAGCAGGGGCGGCATTGGCAGGAGCAGGAAGACCGAGGTTGGCCCTCCTAGCGACATCTGCCCTATCCTCTCGGGGCAGATCTGGAGCTCGGGGCAGGGGGGCGGTGTTGGAAGGCCACTCCTCTGGATTAAAGTTTATGAGGGCATTCCCAAATGCCACCTCAAGAAACTGGATGTGGGACAACCTCTGGGTGTCCGAATTGTACCCACAGTAGAGGATGTAGGCATTCTGGAGGGCCAACTGAAGGAGGTATTTGAGGAGCTTCTGTGTCCACCTCCTGGTTCTCCTGGCGAAGGGATAATACTGGATGAGTTGATCAAAGAGATCAACTCCTCCCATGTGCCTATTGTAGTGCCCGATGACAGTAGGCCGTTGGACACGAAACTCCTCACACGTAACTCGGCCCTGCCGACATGTCTTCTTCCGCTGAACGATCTCTTCTTGGATGGGCTCATGACTCGTCATAATCATGGGCACAAGTCGGACCCCCTTCCAACAGATGACGAAGACATCTCCCTTCCGCCGCCACTCTGTCTCTCCTCTTGCCAGATGTTGCGGCTGGCTAGCGAACCTCTTGAGGACATTCGGGGCCCCACGCACCAACCGAAGGGTACCGCTGACGTGCACACCTGCTTCATACAGTTCCTGGGCCAGGGATACTGAGTTATAATAATTATCCATAAACAGGTGGTATTCCTGGTTACGGAAATGATCCACAAGACCGAAGACAGTGTCATGCAGCGTGGAGAAGACCCCAGAATACACCGAGAAGTCCACGACGTATCCAGTGTTGGATTCCGTAATAAAAAAATAACTTCACACCATATTTCTTTGGCTTCTTGGGGTTGTACACTTTTATACTTAGACACCCTTTGTATGGCATCATCCCCTCATCCAAAGAAAGGTTCTTGGAAGGAACCACGAGAAACTGGCACCGTTCACGAACGTAGTCCAACACTGGGTGGACTAAGATGAGGCGGTCGGGGTTATTCCGGGGTATGGCCCTTCGGTTGAAGGTGTTGAAATACCTGTCCAATGCCAGGAAAATATCACGGGGCATAATGCCGGGCACATTGGGCGTACTTAAAAAAAAATTCCGCCTCCAATATTGCCTGACGTCGGCAGCAGGCATCATTCCAAAAGAAATGTGGAGCCCCAAAAAATGCGCCATGTCCATGAGGTTGCAGCCCCGCCAGCGATACGACAACGTCGTCTGCAGTTCCTCACGGCAGTACCGAGCGTAATCCGCTGTCTCTGCAACAAGGTATTCCAGCAATTTCCGTGTCAGGAAGAGCTGAATGAACCCCAGTGCAGTGAGAGGCACAGGGACGGTCAGTCCAGGTGCTGCCGTGAATGGGTGCATGTTAGGTGGGGTGGGGTCCTCCAACCACCCTCATCACTTTCGGACAAACGGCCTTCACCCAAGCTGCTGCGACGTTTGCGACCTTCTGGGGCCGCAAAGCGCGGGCACGACTTCAAGACTCCACCCTCCCCACTGGCCCATCTCCTCACTTTCTGTCTCGTCCCCACCAGCCACAATCGGTGCCTCCTCCTCCTCCTCCTCCTCAGACTCTCCTCATAGGCACTGAAACTACTGAACTCCAGCTCACTTTCCTGCTGTGGCTCCCGTACGGACATTGGGGGCAAATACTCGTCATCACTGACATCAGGTGTGATGTCCTCGTCACTAGTTGACCGACTGCCATCAAAATGAGGACTTTCCACCTGCTCTCGCTCGAGCTCCAACAAGTACTCATCAATGTCCTTTTGTTGAAGGCCTCCCAAATGCTTATGGATGCCCCTCAGGACACCCTGATGCTTCCTAGGGGTCGTAAAAGGCATGGGATGTGGTCCTTGGTCCCCTTTGGCCACACGTGGCTGCACAACACGGTGTTGAAAAGCTGGGTCACCTTGGGTGCTTGGTCCCTCTCCAGCATCCCAATCTAAAACTCGCCTCACACGCTCACTACCAACAGGCAATACGCGCCTTTCACGGTCCTGATGACGTTGGGACATCTCTGCAAACGTCCTGTTGCGTCACAAATATGCTAACACTCGCAAAAGTTCTGCAAAACACGAATGCGTCAAGAAATCGCTCTCCGACGATGCGCCGCTGATGCTTTGTAGTGCAAGAAGGAAGAAATTGGCGCATGCGCAGCTAGGTGGCGCTTGTAAACAAAACAACAGCGTGATCCGTGAACTCCCAGCATCCCTCAAGGCATGTGATTTAAAACCTTTCGCAAACTAGGCCTATAATTATTTTTCCGCGAATATTTAAAAAACATTTTGTAGTTGATGTACCGTACGTCCACTCGGCACCCAACAGATAATTTTAGTCGACGTACGATACATCCAGTCGGTGTTTAAGGGTTAATATAGGTCCCTTGGTATTATTAAGTAATTCTTTGAGTTTGTCAAAGTCATAATTTTTATTAGGTTGTTTGTACAAATTATGAATTACATAATTATAATTTTTTATTCGTATTCTAATACTCGATGTTTGCAGATCAGTAAAGTTTACAGGTATTTTGTCATAACATACTTTGTTATGTACATATATAGCAGTACTTAAATTTCCTTCTTCCTCTCGTGATGTTGATGCTAAGGTATATTTACCTATTGTTGATACTGTTTTGTTGACATGTTGCAAACATAATATCATTGGTTCATATTCTTTTAATAACCGTTGTACTTCTCCTAGGTGTAATCTGGTCTGCAGACCATTTACACTCCATTGTATAATATAACTATGGAAAATATTTTTTTATAGCGGTCGAGTTTCACTCTCTATTTTTGTATTATGAATTTGGATTACTTCTAATAATTTACTCACGGCATTCATTTGTTTTTCTTTATAATATACTAAGTGCTCAATTCATATGCACCCTTTTTCATGGTTACTCAAATCTGTGGTTTCTTTTTTTCTATATTTCATAAGATTTCTTATAATGTTTGTTAGACCATCTTTTGTTATGCTTTGTTGTTTTTGCATAATTCAATGAAACAATCATTACATCCACAGGTATTATCATGTGTATTTCTCTTTTCATTTGCTCTTGCACCAATTACTGGAGATGGACAAATCTCTTCTCCCTTGACATAATCATTGTTATCTATGATATGGTTCTCTTTCACTTCTTCAGTATTCACGACATTTGCCTTTATAGGTTTTACTATTATTTTAGGAGATAAAGGTATATTCTTCGCTTGTTTTTGTTCCCTTTTCATCTCCTTTATCTTTGGTTTAACTGATGTTTCTCAAATAGTAGTTGGTTTCTTCGTTTTGGGTGGTATTCTCTCCAAAGGCCTTTTCTTTATCTTTAATTTCCAGTCCATCACTACCCTCCTCTGTTACTTTAGTAGCAGCATCCTCCTGTGTTTCTATTTGCATTAATATTTCAAATGAATTGGATAAAATATTATCCATCTCATTTGTACCTGTTTCTTTATTCTTTGCCATTTAATTCTTTATTTCTAAATTATTGATTTTTTCTTGAGATTCTTTTCTGTGCTCTGTTACTTCTATCTGTTTGCATTTTTGCTCTTGTTATTGAAGAATATATATGTTTCTTAGACGGATCTTGAATTCCTCTCACTTTTAATTCCAACTTAGCCTCTTTTATAGACATCCCCGTTCGTTCTTGTAGTATTTTTAATTCCGTATTGTATATGTAATACATGCATTCTTTGGATCTTGCATGATGATTTTGCCCACAGTTTCCACACTTAGGTTCACTGCACTTCCACTGTGTGGAATGTTCAGTAGATCCACAATAAGCGCATACTGGTTCATTTCTACAATTTTTCTGTGTGTGCCCATACTTACTGCAATTTTGACACTGCAGTGGTTTTGGGACATAGGGTCTCAACTCTCTATTTTGGCCCAAAATTTTTATTTTTTGAGGTAGATCACCCTCAAATTTTATTTTTTCACTTTTAACATTTGTTATTGCTGTTTTTATTGGTACTGTCAATCTTGGATTTCTTTTTTTGAGAGAGTCTCAAACTGATTTTTCTTTTCAACTGGTTTGTTATTGACTTCTGAATAAGTTCAAGTTTTTGTTAATACTGTCTATATTTCTTTAAATAGTCTAAATGACATTTTGTTGTGACTTCTATAAGCCAAGTTTTTTCCTTTTATTTGTCTAAATGACATATTTGTCTTGGATGTCTAATAAATAATTTTCTAGTTTTAGTGCTGAAATATTTTGGTCAGCTTCCATGGTTAAAAACCCTGACAACTTCCACTCCCAAAGAGGGAGTTGAAGTGAGTCAAGGTTGGGTCATGTCAGTATTTACTCTTTTTATGGAGTTTTATAGGGTATTAAGGTTTTAATACCACTCTGATTGGATTATCCAGAGAATTGTGCATTTCCGTGCTAAAGATTTGCTCTGTGCTGGAGCAGCGGTTGTCATCTGTACCGGAACAATGCCATCAGGGGGTCCAGGGGTACTTAAATCTTTAACACTACTGAGCATAAAGATTGAAGGAAAGAGAGAGAAAAAAAAAACCTGAAAACCTTAAAAAGATATCATCAGCCTTTCATGGAGTTTATTCTTCCACCAATGGCACAAGTGAGAACTGACTCCCAAATGTCTGCTCCCTACCCTATCCCATAGGGGATGGCACAACATGATTAGAGTGGCCCAAGTGTAAGCCAAACCCGCTTGCTAGGACTGAGAGTATTTCAAGAATACAATCGTCCCCACCCTAATCATATCATGAGCAAACCGGATAGAATGCTGAGAGTCCTATCCCTAGAACCAGACCCCCCCTGGAATCCGTGGTCTACCCCTAAAGAATAGTTCCGCCTTTGAGCTATCAATCTGATAACTCTCAGGTCTGAACATTATTGGGCAGTTGATGGTCCTACCACAGCTCTCACTATTTAGCTTCGAATATAAACCCATTCCCAGCTATAATATCTTTTCCTGTTTATCAGGTCCAATAAATTTTAGTAACAGTGGGAAATTCCACATAATTTAATCCAAACAAATATATAATGCCATATGGGACTCTTGGACTTAAACCTGGGAACAGATTCCTGGGGTTCAAGAGCACCCTCACCACGTCAAGGTGGTCCCAAGTCGAGGGGGATTTTCTGCATAAATGAAATGGTATGGGCATTACGAAATGTGTAAAAAGCACATATTTAATTTTATGTTTTTATAGCAAAATATTCTTTATGTTTAAAAGTATCTGTTCGTGTAGTGACGTCATAGGACAACAAATAGCAGGAAGGAGCAAAATGTAAAAAAATGCAGGCAGGAGTGCTGAAAATTCTGGTGTGGTAGAGAGAGCTCTCTGATAGTTAGGTTGTCAATTTTGGGTTGTAAGTCTGTTTTGTGATTTTTTTCTAGTTGTAAGCTGGATTATAAAAGAATAACAATGTGAACAGGTGGATGGATTGCATAATTGTACCATTTTGGACCGGTTAGGCTAGGAAAACTGTCAAAAGCCACATAAGGGCCAACAGCTACAAATCAAACCAGACAGGGTAGGGAGGGGAAAAGGAAGAGGGTAAGAGGTAGGAGAGCCTAGCTAACTTAGTTTAGAGCAACAAGGCAAGGTGCTAAGAGTCTGTGGACAAATGACATAAAAAAGGGATTTTGACAAAGAAAAAATCTATTTCTGGGCTCGACCTGTGTCACCCAGTGAAATTGGTTCCAATTAGCACATTTCAAGGTATAAGAATTGCTATATATACCAGAGAAAAAGCTATCTAGAATGCCGGGGTTACCACCCCCAGTTCGCTCATCTAAAATAGATGTCGATATACACAAGGGTGAGCTATTACCACTACCACAGGCCTTCATCCAACAGACTTCTCCAAGAAAAGTCCCAAATGGATGAATTCCACTCTCAAAGTCCCAAATGGATGTGCCGTTATAACGACCGCTCACCCACTAAGCGTCATCACGATACAGCACTAACGTCATCCCAAAATTAGCACCCACCAAGCTTGGTATATCACCCGGGTGGGAAGGAAGTGCAAGGATGGGTCACTGGTGACACAGGTCTTCCCCAGAAATAGATTTTTCCTTTGTCAAAATCCCTTTTCTGGGCTCGACCTGTGTCACCCAGTGAAATAGTAACAGAGAATGTAAAAACAATTTTCTTAAGGCAGATTTTGTACTGTTACTGCAACAAAATCTGCCTTAAGAAAATTGTTTTTACATGGTTTTAATATTAATCCTACAGACTTCTGTTTTTAGTCAATTCCTAAACCTGTCCACACACGGTCTCCTGGTACTTAAATGACGTATACTTGTATTGGTATCAAGCACTGATAACGGTTTATGTTCATACCTGAGTCTGTTAAGAAAATCATTATTATTAGGAAGTCTGGCCTCAGGAGCTAGAATTTCTGAACTGTCTGCTCTTTCTAGAGAGCCCAATCATGTTGATTTCCTCCCGTCAGGTGAAGTTCCTGTTATTTCCGGACCCCAGTTTTCCAGCAAAGGACGAAGATCCACGGAATAGATGGTCTCCTTGGAAGATTATTCCTCTTCCACAGGTTCTGTCTTTATGTCTAGTCAATACTTTAAGAACCTATTTAAATAGGACATTTAAAAGAACTTCAAGGCCCCCCTTTTGTTAGGGAAAGTGGAGGTAATGTTTCCCTAAAGGCCATCAGACAACAAATTCTTTATTTCATTAAACAAGCAAACCCAGAATCAGTACCTCGGGTTCATGATGTTCATAGTTTAACCTCAACTGACTGTTTCCATAATATGAATTTTGTTGATTTTTAAAATATATGGGCTGGAAATCACTAACAGTATTTAAACGCCACTGTCTTAAGTCTCTAGAGGCTCTTAAATATTCCCCAGTTGCTACAGGAAGTATTGTTCCTCCTGGTTCAGCTCATAATTAATTTAGGACTGTGCCTTGTCCTTTTGATTGGTTATCCTCGTTTACCTGTGGTATAGTCTCTAGCCTTCCTGCCTCGCCTGCCTAGCCTTAGGTCAGCTCTGCTTCACAGCCTGACCCATTCATGTACCGGAGTTACCTTGTAGTTGGTCATATTTTGTTAGCCTTAAATGTCTTGGTTTGGTTAATTTTAACTGTTCTTAGTTTTGTTTAGCTCTATAATTTTAACTGCTCTTGTGACTGATTCTCTGTTACTATTTCTGGGTGACACAGTTTTGACAAATCCCTGTGTCACTTCCCTCCTTCCCCCACCCGGGTGATATACCAAGCTTGGTGGGTGCTAATTTTGGGATGACGTTGTGGTATTGTGATGACGCTTAGTGGGTGAGCGGGCGTTATAACGGCACATCCATTTGGGACTTTGAGAGTGGAATTCATCTATTTGGGACTTTGAGAATGGAGAAGTCTGTTGGATGAAGGCCTGTGGTAGTGGTAATAGCTCACCCTTGTGTATATCGACATCTATTTTAGATGAGCGAACTGGGGTGGTAACCCCGCCATTCTAGATAGCTTTTTCTCTGGTATATATAGCAATTCTTATACCTTGAAATGTGCTAATTGGAACCAATTTCATAAATTAACATGTTACAACAGGCCTGTGCAAGGATTAGGATCCAGGGGAAGGTACTGTACATATGACTGAAATTATTCATAAAATTATACAGTACAGTAGTTTGAATTTTTTGTCACTGTATTTACTTGGTAAAACCATCAGGCACCAAGGGAAACTTCAAATGCAGTGTACCACAAAAACAAAACTGCACTGGGGTGTTAATGCTTCCCAAAACATGTGCATGTGTACATTAGTGTGCTGGTGGAACTCAGTCCAAACTTGGAATGGGAGGGATAAAATGTGAAATTTTCTAGAATGAACTGTATTATTTTTTTTTTAAAGTGAGTGAATTAGTATCCAAACTGACAGGTAATACATATACCTGATGACTGTGTATTGGGAAGGTTAAATAACACCGATGGCTGTTTTACAAATTGAGCAAACAAATTTTAACACATTATAATCTAGGAGAAAAGCAGCCAGACTTCCATAGTCAGTTGCAATAAACACTGACTGACAAGCACAATCTTTGTGAATGTGTGGGCAGATGCAGAAAAATGTCTATAGCTTTGTTAAGGAATTTAAAAAAAATTTCCATGTTACCCTCAAGGAATAACATACTATAATAACTTGCAAAACCAAGGGTTTACAAGAAATTCTGATAACTTAGTGAGAAATATAGTGGCACACACCTTAAATAAAGGATGCACTGATCATAGATTACCACTGAGTAACTTCATTAAATGAATTTCTAAATTATTTTATATTATATTCAGATACTTTGAACTTATCTTTAGAACTGTGATGGGTTCAAGGATTGTAATTTTTCAAGCGAATATGAACTAACCACTGTAAACATGAATTAATATAAAAGGTTTAAATAGAAATGTAAATGATGCCACAACTTTACAATTGTCAAAGCCATAAGAATAGCATATCTATCAGTATTGGGAATAAAAACTTTAAAATGAAAGTACAATACAAATCTCTTTTTTATTTTGAACAACCATGTTAACATTATATTGTGACTTATATTTTATAGAAGCATTTCTTTTAATAAGATAAAATGTTATTTAAACTGAAGAGCAGTTGAGTCATCATTAACTCCTTTGTAACATGGGAGCACAGCCTCACCTCCAGATTAGAAAAAATACACTATCATTTAACACGTTGACATACATTGTTATACTAATGCCTTACTCATTTTATATGTCCCAAAATATTTTGAACTACAGCCAGAACACATCCATCAAATCTAAGATTGGTGTGACAAATGATTTACTGAGCGGTTAAACCTTAAGTACAGCAAATTTTTAAAGTACTGTAATTTGTATTTTTCATGACATCCATACCTGAAATTCTTTACATAGGATCTAGTTTGCAAATGCAAGCTGGAATGGCTGTTAAACTTTCAGACAAGATCGTTAACTATCAACAGGTAGCGGGAAGCCCAGCCTAGCTGTCAGTATGCACTCCACTTTGTCTTCAGACCAAAGTGCCAAAATGACAGGTGATACCTCTTGATGTGTAGCTGACACAAAAGGCTGTGCCATAGTGAAATCTCTCTTGGGACCTTGGATAACAGAGTTAGCAGGTTCAGATACCAATTGGCATGTGGCAACTTGGGGGCCTCCGGGGTCAACCTGAGACTTAGAGTAGTCTACATCCTGCTAATTACATGACCAATCAAGCAAAATGGAGGGAAGACATAAGCTACTACAACATTCCATGGGTGCAGGAAGGTATCCTCTATTGCAGGCCATGAATCTTGCACTATTGAGCAGGACACAGAACATTGAAAGTTTCCTGCTGTGTTAGGTGGCAAACAGGTTGATTGGAGCTCACCAAAGCTTGAGGAGCTTCTCTGCTTTGCTTGGATGTACAGACCATTCTGTCCCTATTACCTGACTCTGGCTACTGAGCTTGTCTGCTACTACATTCCAAGTGCCTGGAATGTACCTGGCAGACAGCGTTACTGAGTGAGCTACTGCCAACTCATGCACCTGCACTGACTACTGGTGTAGCTGGAAAGGCACCAGTCCCCCTTCCTTGTTGATGTATGCCACTGCCGTGTTGCTGTTGCTCATCAACACCAAAGAGTGCCCCATCACTCGATCCTGAAACTCCTCAAGAGCCAGAAAATTAGCCTTCAATTCCAGGATGCTGATGTGGAGGCGCTTGTTGTTCTGGTCCCACACACCTAACGCTAACAATGCCTCTAGGTATGTGCCCCATCCCTTGTTGGATGCATCTGAAAGCAGAAGCATCTCCACTGTGAGAGTGCCAAGAGGTGCCCATACTGTGAGGTTCCTGTTATCTAACCACCAACTCAGATCCCTCCTTACTTAATCCGAAAGGAGAATAAGAAAGAAAGGAGGGTCTCTTGTTGGAGATCAGAACCTCTTTACTCTTCGCTGAAGGGAACAGGGGTGAATCTGCCCATGTAGGACCAGCTTCCCCAACAAAGACAGGTGACTCAGAACGACCTGCCACTGCTGACCAGGTTTTCATGTCAAGACAGGAACTTCTGTGCTACTTCCCTGAACTTTCTGATATGGAAATCTGATAGAAAAACTCTCATTGCTGCCATGTCTATCAGCATGCCCAAGTACTTTACCATCTGCTCGGATGTGTGATTTGACTTCTTGAAGTTTATCACCACAGCCAGGTAGTGATAAAATCTGAGATGATCTCTGTCCCTAAGTAACTGCAGCAATGATCTTGCCAGGACTAACCAATCACCTAGCTACCTCAACAGGCACATCCAGTGCGAGTGGGTCCAGGCAGAAATCTGCGTGAACACCTGAATGAACATTTGGAGGGAGGCTGAGACTTAAACAGAGTGCCCTGAACTGGAACAATGTTCCCTGAGGGTAAAGTGGAGGTATTTCCAAGAGGACTGATGGATGGGCATTTAATAATATGCATCCTCTAAGTCCACCAAAAGCATGAAGTCGATCTCCCTGATGGAATCTGACGCTGAGCAAACAGTTTCCATCCTGAACTGGGTCTGGTGAATGAACCGGTTCAATAGAGAGAGGTTAATGACCAGTCTCCAATCCCCATGTTGCCTTTTCCACCAGGAACCCGCGGCTATAAAAACCTAGAGACTGATCCTTCACGACTTCTACTGAGCTTTTCCAAAGCATCACATTCACCTCCTCCCAAACGTTGAGATCTTTCTGCAAGCTGGAAATGAAAGTCTAAAATCAGACTGGATTGAAAGTGAGGGGTGGCAGATACTCAAAGGGTAGTAGAAACCCTTCCTGAAGGACATCCACTACCCAGGTCTCCGCTCCATGTCACTACCATGTTGACCAATGGCTCGACAAGAACCCTTCATCATCGACAGCAAGCAGGGGAGGAACACCGCCCCTAGCATCCTACTCCCTTTTTGCCCTTCCCTCCCTTCCTAGGATGAACAGGGGGCTGCAATGGACCAGACTGCATGCCTTGTGCTACCAGGGCAGTAGAAGTCAGGGTTCCTCTATAAGGGAAAGAGGAAGTCTGGGACTATCTCTGCTGCAATGAGGAAGGGCCAGTCTGAGGTGCGGATTGCACTGCAGTGCCATGCAAAAACCAAGAGGTTAGACACTGTCTGAAGGGCAAGTTTGTCACTGTTTTTGACTCAGAGCCTCTCCACTGTGGCATCCACCTCACTCTAAGAGAAAAGAGAGGCGGAGCCCAGCACCAGTTTCTGAGAGCCAAGGCTGACTCCTGTTCAAAGAAAAGTGAGAATTAAGACAGAACAGCGTCTCTCCTCTTCAGAACCAAGTTAGACCACAGGCTTGCTGTCTGGTGGGAGAGGTAGGTAACAGCACTACCCCCACACAGCATCAGTCTCTTGGAAGTGGCATCCTGTTCAGGTGTTCACTTTCCCATCAAGGATGCAATCCTGACCACCAAAAGTGACCAGAGATTGAGCCACAAGACTCTCTGGAGCACTGACGTGACAGTCGAATCCAGGGCTGTCGTCTCCGTTTGCGAGAGGGAGACTCCCTCTGCAAAGAGCCAGTCAAGTTCCAACCCGCGACAGAGACCATCAAGTCTGGGTCTACCTGATTGGTCGGCAACTGACTCCGAAGGAAGGTAATAATTCCTTTGACAAGACAGAGGCTGAGGAAGTAACTTACTGGACTGGCTAGACCAGAGGGAATTCTCTTGCCCAAAAATAGAATTCACCTGGTCTAAAAGTCTTGATCATGGTAGGACGAACGGAGCCTTGGGCTTCTTCTGCGGCCCCCATAAAGATTCAATGGCTGAAGAACAGTCTGCAGAACAGGCCACGGTCTCTTCCTCGAGATCATTGAAATGATGAAGCATTTTAATGATCTCCACAAAATGCCTCTGCAACTCAGGGGTGCCCAAGTTCTGGGGCATAGGACCCTCAGGTCCTTCAGTTCCCAGTCTTCCCAAGTTATTCCTTCTCCAGGAGAGGGACACTCGCCAGCCCCCTGGTGATCTCTGCCAATCAGGAATATGACCTGTCTGGCCCAAGGACCAAACCAGGAGCTTGAACCTCCATGGTGGGGCTGGGATAAGATCGAGAACGGTCCCAGTCCTGGACCCCAGGCCTGTCCAGCTCCTGGCTCCTGGTAAATGCCGAGTAGGTGGAAGGGACAAATGAGAGATTGTGAGCACCCTTGCCCAGTCTGGCAAAGACCTAAGTCTTACTAGTGACAACAGCCACATGGGTCAGGGAGACGGTTCCTGCTCACATAAACGTGGGTGGGAGATGTCCCTCGAGTGTGCTAGTCTTCCAAGAAGCCGGAGCTTCCATAGGGGTGACTGGGCCAGATGTGCTGAATCCCTTTCCTGGGACCACTAGGCCACTCTCTTTGAAGAGTGAGGGGGGGGGGCGTGAAAGAGCACCTGCAGGCTCTCATTTCACCTTCTCTCACTGGGCTGCACTGGCAGGCGGGACCAGGTCCCTAGACTGGAACCCTTGCAAGCCCAGGTAAGGGTACTACCAGGGGTGGTACTGGTACATTAGGGGTCTGGAGAACCCTGGGTTGCACCCTTTCACTTGGTAATGGATGTGGCAATGCTCTTGGTACCACTAGTGAGAGCTCCATCAGTCCTCTCTGCAGCAGAGGAGGCGACAACACTTGACGATGATGATAACTTCCACAACTTCTTCCCAAGCATAGCCAAGGTCAGAGGAGTAGAGAGCGATTGGAGGAGGACCTCCCCCAGAGACGTAGATGAAGACATCACCTCCAGGCACATCACCAAAGATATATGGGGATATATTAAGAAGGTGAGGGTGGTTTTAGAACCAGTGGACACCATAACTGTCAAAGTAATCTTGGTCATGGTAGAAGCAGTAACAGAATACAACTTCATCAACTCTCCGACTGGCCAGCGAAGAATATGAAGTTTTCATAATAAAACTAATATTGTAATACTCACCTGAACACCTGAATGAGCCCTGGTCACCTGACCAGCCCGAACTACATCCCCATAGCTTTTACCCATAGCTTTTCAAATGAGTTACCTGAAGTACTGTTGGCAACACTGCAGCAAGTCCCGGCCAAGCGAGGCCGAGATCCCCAATTGCACTGTTCACTAATCAAATTGAAGTGGGGAGGAGGGGGGGAATCATTCAGGTGTTCAGGTATTACAATATTAGTTTTATTATGAAAACTTCATATTGCAATGCACTCCCTGAACATCTGAATTAGCTCGATTGACAAAATTTTAAGGAGGTGGGATCAATCTAATTCAGCCCGACCTTGCAACAGGGAAAGCAGGTAACTCATTATTCGCCTACTTTGTATAAATGAATGTATCCTCACCTGGTTATCCCACTCGGCAGGTGAGAATATTTATAGAGATAGTACCCCCGACGTCAGTCTCATGTCTAGGTACTGTCTGAGTCGAGCTACCTCTCATGTGGTATTCAAACCTCCTCATGGACAGAGAGTAGCAAAAATAAAAAAACCAACCTACCTATCACAGCCTCCCATGATTAGTGGAGAACGACGAACCTCCCATGTGGCTAATCAAAGCACTCTCATGTATGGAGGGTCTGAGTCGATCTACCTCTCATGTGGTATTCAAACCACTTCATAGATAGAGAGTAGCAAAATAAAAAACAAACTTACCATGTGGCTAATCACAGTCTCCCATGATTAGTGGAGAACGACGAACCTCCCATGTGGCTAATCAAAGCACTCTCATGTATGGAGGGTCTGAGTCGATCTACCTCTCATGTGGTATTCAAACCACTTCATAGATAGAGAGTAGCAAAATAAAAACAAACTTACCATGTATGGAGGTGGAGAACGAGAACCTCCCATGTGGCTAATCAAGGCACTCTCATGTATGGAGGAGATGAACCCTCCTGTGTGGCTAATCAAAGCACTCTCATGTATGGAGGGGTACAAAGAACCTCCCATGTGGCTATTGTAGCCTCTCATGTATGGAGGTGAGGTGAAGTTGAGTGTGCAGGATCTTCGAGTTCTTTGCCGCCGATGTCTGCGCAGAAGTTGAAGAAACCAAACCTGTCCACCGGATCTTCCTAACTTCACAGTACTAACGTCAAACTTAATACTCTCACTATGAACCCCGACTAACAGAGAATCCAAAATTCCAAAGTTCCTCAGACTACGTTCATTACCTAGAATTGCTCCCACCCTTAACATTACTACGTAATTATAAGATCGAGTTTGTCGTTACAAAGAGACCAAGCGAAAACTCTTCTTCTTTGAAGAAAACTGAATGTCTCTGAGGTAGAAAGTCATGAAAACCGACACCGACTTCCAAGTGGCCGCTTCTAAGAACCTCCACAGTAAGAGAGTACCCCCTTAGCTAAATGAATGCACCACGATAGAAGGGTTTGCCGCTACACACGGACTAAAAGAATAACTTTCATGTAAAAAGGAGAATGATGAATCTCCCAAGTGGCTATTCAGATCCTACCCATTAAGGAGGGAATGGGGTAGTGTGCCGAGCCGATGACCCTCCGTCCTGCAGGTTGCGGCCAAGGCCGACGAGCGAAGAAGTATCCCAGCGCTGACGAAACAACCTAGGCTAGCCTACGAGAGCACCTCTTTGGACTCTCGTAGGGAAACTATCAAAGACTAGGATACTTAAGACATACTGAACTTAAGCTCATGTGATTATACTATCACTGTTGCTTAAGATTCTAAAGCCTAGAAGTAATTCCTCTACCTGGTTAATCTAATAACCACCGCACTACGTGAATACTACCTTAGCTAAATGAATGCACCCTAGATAATAGACTTCGCTGTTAAACGTGGACTAAGAGAATAACCTTCTGAGCCTTCGCACTACGAGAATACCACCTCAACTAACTGAACACACCCTAGATAGGAGAATTCGCCGCTATGCGCAGTGGGGTGAATTGAACGTCTCTTAAGCAAAGGAAGAAAACACAGACGGACTTGTAAGTAAACTACCTCCAGAATAGAAGACTCTGAACCATTTCTTAGAAAGGAAGATGAAGTGGATATACTCCAAATACTGTGGGGTAATGAAAAAAACTGTTAAATGCTAAATATAATGTCATGTCAAATTAAATTGTGTTCAAGGGCATAAAGCTCGCACCACACGAGAATCATGAAGTGTGCCGGCAACTGTGTTTGTGGAGTGAGCGCTTATGAACCAGGAACCAGGAACCCTTTCTCTGAAAGTAACTAATCGCATCCTTGACAGCGGACGGGAAGGATTCCGTGGTGAGACAAGAAGTGTACACAGAAACGGACAGTTTCTCAACCTTGATAAATAGACTAATATTCGCATCAGACATAAAGACATCCCCGCTGATGCCTGAACCGAACACTTGCAGATAAAGAACCTTAAATGAACGAAGCAGAGTTTTAGCCTCTGACACTGTCTTTGCCACGACTTCCGGAAGAAGAGAAATACTTATCATTTCCCGCCTAAGAAACCAGCCTAGGAAACTTCCCGAAGCTCGCCCTCCTTTTATCAGCAGCTAAAGCCGAAAGAAAGAAAACACCTAATCAGTTATTTTAACGTTAGAACTTCTGACAATTCTCACGAGGGAGCCCAAGTCGGCAAGACTGGGCATTAAACTTACGGGAACGTAATAAATCGAATAAGATCTTACTACTAGAATTTTTTGGGAAGATGGAAAAATGTACTGCTAAGTGCTGAGCGGTAGCCAGCAATAGTCGAAAAAGGAAGAATCTTGACTTTCCGAAGGAATAAGAGAAAACCAGCTATTTCGGTTATGGCAGGCCTAAAGATGGAATGACCTTCCTTATGACAAAGACTTCCCTATGTCAAGCTGACCTGGTAAAGCTTACGGGTTGACTTTCTCAAGCTGAAAGAAACACTGTCTAGACAGCTTTAGAGTGTCTGGACTGTCTAGCTGTTCGCTCGGCAGTCACCCGCAACTAGGTTCATCACGCAAGAGTTTGGATGATATTGGTGAAAATGTGGTTGTCTAAAAGATCTTCCACATGAAGGGGAACATCGGAACTTCTGAAAGGAGCATTAGGAATTCCGGAACCGAGGGCGTTAGGGCCAGCAAGGAGCTAGAGTCATAGACATCTTGACACTCCCGCAATTCCTGATTACCTGATGAATGAGACCGAATGGCAGAAAGCATACACCTCCAAGTCCTAATGATCTTGTTCCCCCAGAGTTCTCAGATACGACACAGCAATTACGATGTCGCAAAGCAGAACCACTACTGTGTTGTGCACTAGGACTGAAAAACACCTGAGGGCTTCCTTTGCAGCCCTGAGGTTCCCAAAGGTTATGACGCCTCTCATTCCCGATCCCAAAGAGGCCCGAAACCTGGGTCCTCCAAGGTTGCTCCCCAACCTTGATATGAAGCACCTGTGTACAGATGAACGTCGGGAAGACGGGAGACTAAAGACCTTCCAGATCTCAGATGCGACTCTTCTGACTATCACAGAAGATCCGACAAGTGAGAATCATTCCAGATTATACCTGCATTCTTGATGTGGAAGTCCCAGTGATTCCTGAGACATACCTGAAGAGAAAGCATGCGGAGACACAAGACCCTGGAATGAGAGAGAGAGAGAGAGAGAGAGAGAGAGAGAGAGAGAGAGAGAGAGAGAGAGAGAGAGAGAGAGAGAGAGAGAGAGAGAGAGAGAGAGGACATTAATTCTCCCTAAGAGGCTTCTCCAAGTGGGCACCGGCTGCTCCCTGCTGGACAGGAACACTTCTACTTCAACATTTTATGCCCTCGATGATGCATAATTGCCAACATTGGAGACATGAGTTAGAAGCAACAAGTTTGTTATACTGGCCACATCCCCTGACCCCAGAGCAGCCACACTAATCATAGCTTGCTGTGACGCTACAGCTGACGACGGCTACACGAAATTGACCTTGGAGGAGATATCCTCCTCCCTAAAACTCTGTTGCAGAGCGCAAAGGCGCCCTCAACAGAACCCTCTCCGAATGTCCAGATAGTGAGGCGGAAGCTTTAAAAGAAGTCCCTCCTCTTCTGCCAAAGAACGTTGTACAGTCAAGCGAAATGTTAACCTGGTATGCCAGCCCCACTGACACCGAAGTGATGAGGTGTCAGGCAGTACTGGACTGGAGGGAGTATATCCATCTTGTTTGAGAAAACCCTACCAACCCGGACACATCCACATAGAGAGGACAAGGCCTCTGGATGGCTGCAAAAGGTGTCCTCCAAGATACAAGCCTCCTTAGATGAAACTGAGACCAACAATTGACGAAGGAACCCGAGAGAGAATAGCCTCAACAGATATGTTGAGAGAAACCCTGACACCCACAGAAGGGTTATCTGCTACCTTGTTAAAACCCCTCCTGAATAGGAAGCAAGGTTGAATCCTGTTTACTCGACCCTATCAAAGCCACTAACCTACGTCTGCCTCCTTTACTGCCTGCCCGACACGGCCAAAGCAGACCAGATTCTT
This sequence comes from Macrobrachium rosenbergii, assembly GCF_040412425.1. Lineage (NCBI taxonomy): Eukaryota > Metazoa > Arthropoda > Malacostraca > Decapoda > Palaemonidae > Macrobrachium > Macrobrachium rosenbergii. Next base: position 30,883,649 of record NC_089780.1, on the reverse strand, counting down.
TAATGATTGAGCAACTACCGGTTCTGTCGCATATAGCGACTCGAACACCATTTGATTCGGTAGTGTAGGCTCCTCCGGAACCTTGGATTGAGGATAAGTGAGGATGAAGTCTACCATCCGCTTATACTCGTTCTCATAGCTGAAGGAGAACTAATATCTGGTACCGGATCTTTTCTTCAAATGAACAATCCTTGTCAGACTGGTCTGACTGAGCCGGAGGATTGTCGGACTGGTCCGACTGAGCTGGAGGATTGTAGGACTGGTCCGACCAAGCCGGAGGATTGTCGGACTGGTCCGACCGAGTCGGAGGATTGTTGGACTGGTCCAACCGAGCCGGAGGATTGTCGGACTGATCCAACCGAGCTGGGACAGGAAAGAGGCAGGCCGACCCCTAGCAAACGCCAAACTCGAAAACCCGGCACTCGCTACACCTGGGTGCGTGAGACAGACACCTGACATATCAATCGCAAACATACTGGAGGCACCAAAGTAGGGTGCGCAAACTCTGCACCACCCAACGGGGATGACGCAACACCTGGGCAGACCACGCCCACTCCTGAGAGCGAAGAGGCCACAACACCCGAACCACTCAAATCCGGATGTATCAAAACCGCATGAGAATGGGAATCTGGAACTGAAGACCCGGAATCAACCACGAACCTACATGGATGCCTAGACGGAGGCACAGAGAAACCTGCCAGAAAGTTGAGAAAGAAGCCGAAGGAGAAGAAGGAAGAATCCACACTCGGAGTAACCACCGGAGCGCCTAACGCCGACGTTGGACAGATGGAGAAGGTCGTAACCGGACCGAATTCAAAGGAGTATCAAAGGGGAAGTTACAAGTTACCAAACCGAAGGTAACAGAAGAAGGTAAATTACCAACTATCCTTGGGAATGGAAAGGCTGCAGAAACTATCGGTGCTGATACACTGAATGCTGGCGCAGGCGAATCGCCGAATGCCGAAGCATTCGCAAGAATTGCGGAGGATACATTACGGTTAGGAACCCATAAAGAATGAAATAAGGAGTTGGTGACGCCTCCGCAAACACCTGAGAAGCAACTAGACCGGATGCCTGAGAAACTACAGGATTTACAAAAGGTGATAAAGACGACGGATCCGTAAAAAGTACCCCTTCCCTTAACCCCGAAGAGAGAGAGGGAGCCGCTGAAGCTCTAATATACAGAGTTGAACCAAACCTTTGCTCTGCTGAGTTAAAAGCCAAGAAAACAGGATGAGCAACAAAGACCCCAAAGAGCCCTCCGAAGAGCGGACCGAAAAGAAGATTGAGAAGGGCAATGGAAGAAGGTTTAGAAGAAAAAGGGGAAAAACAGGAAAATTCCATAGCGGCCGAAGAGGGCATAGATTTCAAAGAAAATAGGCTGGTTCTGTTACCCCGGCCCCTGCTAATCTTGATAGATATTATCAAAATCAGAAAATTCTTTAAGACATGATCATGAATATTGGAAAATTCGATCGCCAGAATTACCACCATTGCAAGACAAAAAAAGGAACCTTTTCAAAAAACAAAAATTCCCAGAAGGAAAAGAAACCTTCCAAGAAACCTTTGTTGCACAGAGCACAGAGCATTCAAATAAAACCGGAAAAATGAGAGACAAAAAATTTCAGAACCAGATGTATCAAAACCATCGAAAATCTGGAACAAATCTGAATCAACCACGACCCTCCCTGCCACGGATCTGGAAACCTTTGTTGCAGAAGGTCAGAGCAAAGGAGTATCAAAGGGAAGTTACAAGTTACCGAACCGAAGGTAAATAAAATCCTTGGGAATGGAAAGGCTGCAGAAACTATCGGTGCTGATTGAATCTAAATGAGAGACCTAATACATTAGTTTAGGAACCCATAAAGAATGAAATAATTGGGGTCGCCAATTTTTAGGTCTCTCATTTAACCAAACCTGAACCTGTGCAACAAAGAAGACGTTCATGTATCTGGTTCAACTACTCTTCCTGAATACTTCGTAAATTAGAATTCCTACTCTTCTGAGTGATTCCTAATTCTAAATCCACCTTAGAACTTACGCTTTTAGAGGGAAGGGGGAAATCTGCTGCCAACACTGCCTGCTCCGTGCCGGGGGGGGGGGTGGCAGATTCTACCTTTTTTTGGCCTGCGAATCTCCATAACCCCCAGCACCCGTTAGGGCTTGTTCTGGAATAGGCAGGGGGGCTGAAAAAGAACGATTAGTAACTACAACACTATTACTACTATCCTTATCTCTAGTTTCCATTAATTTAGTCATAAAGCTAGAAAAATCGACTAGACATACTCAGCTAGTAACTTGTCCTCTAACTTTTTGAATAATTCTTCCATCTGATCTACCGACCAAGCCTCACTGCCTATTTGACTGATACTACACTGCATCTTCCTACATAAAATACAAACAGAATGTCGATCGTGTTTGAGGGTACTCATCCTACGCTTGCAGGATGTGTAGGGCCGATGAGCATCAGCATATCCAGCAGTAAAAGGCAGTGTCTTTGAAGATGTAAACGAAGTTGAAGTATCAGTGCTAGCAGACGATGACGTCTTCTTGTTTGACTTATCCAATCGAGTCCAAAGTACCGATCCCAAAGTCAAAATCGGGAGAGAAGTTCCAAATCCCATCAATAAAGTATCCATCCAGAAGAAAATGCGTTGAAAACAGTCCAAATCGTGATCTGATGTCCAAATTCTTGAATGGGGGTCGGGCTAAATAACCCAAAGTTCGCCTGATGTGGGACACACCCACACAGCATGGCGAACAAAAAGCAATTGGGGATCTTGGCCTCACTCGGCTGGGACTTGCAGCAGTGTTGCCAATGGTACTTCAGGTAACTCATTTGACAGATTTTCCTGTAAGCGTTGGTAACGCTGACAGTTAATTACCCACTTAGTGGGTAAAAGCTATGGGGATGTAGTTCGGGCTGGTCAGGTGACCAGGGCTAATTCAGGTGTTTGGGAGTGTATTGCAATAAGAGGAATTTATTTCTGGTGATATAAATTCATTTCTCGCTATAATGCGGTTCAGATTCCACAATAAGCTGTAGGTTCCATTGCTAAGTAACCAATTGGTTCTTAGCCATGTAAAATAAATCTAATCCTTTGGGCTAGCCCTCTCTAGGAGAGCTGTTAATCAGCTCAGTGGTCTGGTTAAACTAAGATGTACTTAACTTCAGGTGGTTAAGAAGGGACAAAACACTGGGCTCACCCTAGATGCCCAGGGAGGGCCACAACTCCCTGAGCCTCTCATCCTATACGACACCTGGAACAAAAGTTGGGTTAGGGTAGTGCTCCTCCATGTTGTTATTGATTGAGCTGGCTTTATGCCAGCAAGGGCTCTTGCTCATAGAGCAGCCTGTAAAGCTCTTCCATTCACCCCAAGAAAGAGCGTCCTTCAGAGGAAAGCTCTCCCTCAGAGTGAAAAGAGGCCACAGGTGAGAAGCCGGGCTGGACATCCTCCCCCATTTCAATAGCTCTCTACAGAACACTCAGTAGGAGTCAGCGAGGAGGAAACTACTCCCTTGGGAGTATTACAGCGACAGTGGGTAGGAGTTTGGCAGGGGGAAGAAAGATGCTGAAGAGGACCTTCAGAGTCACCAGTGGAGAACTACAATCTGATGAAACTTGGAAGACCCTATTCTCTCTCTTCTTCCTCCTGGCAAACTTCACCCACTCAGAGGCTTAAGTTATTGAGGGGTTTGATCTCAACAATCATACAAAGGCAATATACTCAAAGCAAAAAATTAAAGAAAGTAAATGGCAAGTTGGGCAGAGAACCAAAGAGACATCTACTGTATACACAAAGGTGGCCAGAAGCAAAGTGGAGTGCATACTGACAGGTGGGTGGGACTTCCCCCACCTGTCGGTAGGTAACGACCTTGTCTGAAAGTTAAATGGTTGTTCCAGCTCTCATTTGTGAGCTGAATCCTATGTACAGAATGAAGGTTTGTATTTGTGCAGAAACATATTACAATTACTGTACAACACTTTTGCATTTATGTAATACCATGCTTCCAAGAAGAACTAAACCACAAATCAAAATATTAATTAATATCACCAAGACATACTGTAACTAAGGAAATGACGTAACCTATCTATAACTCATCTATAAAGATTATTATTAAATTATTATAAAAGGTCATTAACCTCCAAGTTCTTATATAAAATGGTAAAAATCAAAGAAATCAATCTATACCATATTTTTTCTTTTGGAATCACAAAATTGTTTCAGATTTCACCTTATCAAAATACCTGCAATGCTCTCCAATACTTCTGTAGCAGGAATTCCTTCATCATTCAATAATCTTCCCTCTTCTTTATTACTTATCACACAGTATCATATGCAGGTACAATATTTATTTACATATATTTGAAGTGGTTAATTCCTTCACCAGTTGAGTACTTACCATACAGTAAGTTTTTTATACACTCACAGAAGTACAGTGCTATCAGCTCCACAGCCATTACACTGGCTCTGTATCTTCAAAAAATTATTACTTATGTCATGGTAAGTCTTGGGACAACCCACTACTGTACATCATTATACTGTATATAGTTTAACCAGACCACCACATTAAAAATATGTTTTCATACGACTGGCCAAGCAACTCAAACAGATGGCAAGGAAGTAAGTAGGTACAGTGAACCCCCGTATTCGCGTTGTCAACGTTCGCGGACTCAAATTCTGTTCTTGAACACTTCTTTCTGTGTGGAACATATCTAAAAATCATTCAAAATTCAGGATTCTGAGGTGTATTTTTCACAGAGAAATATTCACTAATTACTGTATTTTCATATAATTTTCATGAATAAATGCACTTTTTGTGATAAAACTATTAAAATATTCAGGTATAAGCATTTTTACAGGGTTTTTCTGTGTTTAAGCTATCAAAATGGGCAGTTCTAAGTGTTTTTAGAGGGATTTTAAGCATTCATGATTTGACCCAGGTTGTCAGGGGTGTGTGGGGTCATCCCCTATGCCAAAATGGTATCAGGGGGTTCACTGTATATTGTATATTACATGGAAACCATGAAATAAAACCCATGTTTACATAATGAATTACAATAACCTTGAAGATATCACACTAAAAAGCACAACAAACCCAAGATAATCTGTCAGGTCTCTCTTTTGGGGGAGATCAAAGCTGATGACTTGTGAATCTAAGGAATGTTCTTGTTAAAAGAGATTTTAACCTTTATTAGGATTTCAAAGTCTGACTGATACCTTGTGCCAACACTGTAGTACTCTTCTTTAATCTCAAGTTTCACAAATAAATTCATAATTCCTTTTCAGTAACCCTGAAAAACTGTATGCCCTACAAGGATTACCTAATGATTACAGTATTTGCGTATACTCACATAATTTTAAACACAAATAAGAGGGTAAATCAGTGAATAGGAAAAGAAGAAATTGCTAAACCATACTTGTTTCACATCAATATACCAATACAAAGATTTTATTTGTCTCAATTATTTTCAATGTATTCATCTTTAATTATAACATTTTCTAAGTCTTCTTTCAATACAACATTAAAATGTTTATCTCCTTCAGGAAAACCCAATCGAGCAAGATTTCCTGGGTCATCATTTACTTCATCTCCCTCTCCAATATCTTCTTTTATAAACACTCTATTTAAGGGGACTACATCCCTATGATCTCTCTCATTACTATTATCATTATCATGATGAACTTTCTTACTAGAAATGTTACCTGCTGTATGTAAATCAACATTAACGGTATTTGTTTCACAAACACTATCATCAACAAATTCCAAGTCAACTGAGCCACTGGCTTCATTCATAAAATCCACATTAATGATTTCTGACTGCTCAGGTGAGCCAGTTGACTTCAGGTGTGTTATCACTCTGTGGACAACCATTTCATGATAAATCTGTGAACGTTTCCTTGAAAAAAGCTTCCCACATATGGAACAATTAAAACATGTCATTTTGTTATTCAACAGAGTATCACTCTTTCCCTCTTCACAAGCATGATAACGTATTGTATGATTTATGACATTGCTCTTTCTCATAAATCGCTCACTACACAGGGTACAGGAAAATTTTTTTTCAGAACATTTGTTATTATGTAAATGCCTTTCCAAGGCATAATTGTCACACAAAATTTTACAGCACTTGAAGCATTTAAAAAGTTCTGCCTTACAAGAATGTTTTTTCATATGTCGATCAAAACTAGACTTTGATGTATAATTCCTGTTGCACTGAGTGCAATGGCGATCCTCATCATGCTTCTGCATGTGGTCATCCAAAAGCTGTTTCTGACTAAACTGCTCATTACATTCTGGACAATGAAAAGAGTCAATAATTTCATATGTAACTTCCTTTTTAAACTCTTTATCACAATGTTCATCTTCTACAAGAAAATCCATTCCTACAGGATTACCTGGTTCATGATTTAATTCATCTCCATCCAAAATACCTTCTTTTACAAACATTTTGCTTAAGGGGACTGCTTTCTCAAAATATTTCATATTAATATTATCATTTGAACTGGTTAATACTTCCTTTACAATGCTTCCTGGTTCACGGGTGTCACAATCAGTTTTCTTACTAGCATTACTTACTGTTTTTTGTATTTTATCATTAAAAGTACTAGTTTTACATATACTACCAGCAACATATTCATCACCGACTGAGCCATCTGCTTCATTCATATAAGCACCATTAATGAATTCTGATTGTTCAGGTGAGCTGGTTAACTTTAGGTGATGCACTATTTTGTGGACAGCAGTTTCATGATAAATCTGTGAACGTTTCTTTGAAAAAGTCCTACTGCATGAGGAACAACTAAAACATGATATTCCAGTATTCAAAGAGGAATCACTTGTTTCCTCTTCACAAGCATGATAAAGAATCGTATGTTTTATGACACTGATCTTCCTTGTAAACCGTTCATTACAGAGAATGCACGTGAATTTTTTTTCAGAACATTTGTTAATGCGCACATGCTTTTTTAAGGCCCAACTACTACAAAAAATTTTATAGCACTTAAAACATTTAAAGTGTGCTGCCTTACGAGAATGCTTTTTCATGTGTTGATCAAAACTAGACTTGGCTGTGTAGTACTTGTTGCAAATGGTGCAATACTGGCGCTCTCCTGTATGCTTCTGCATGTGGTTGTCCAAAAGCTGCTTCTGGCTAAACTGCTTATTACATTCTGGACATGGGAAAGGTTTAACCTGCTCATGAATTAAACAATGTCTCGCAAGGTTTGGACTTGATATAAATCGTTTACCACACACTTTGCATTCATATGGTTTCTCACCAGTGTGAACCCTCATGTGACATGTAAATTTGGTTTTATGTTGGAAACTTTTTCCACATACAGCGCATGTGTATGTCTTCCTTAAAGCAAGCTTATCTTTATGAGAAATTACATGGCTGATTTCATGTTTATAAAGTGATTCTTTATTGTTGAACATCTTTCCACAAATTTTACAGCACATACCATTTGCATGATGATCTAGGTGAGAATTAAGATGGCTTCTCTGATGAAATCTTCTGTGACAAATTGTACAGGTAAATAAATTTTCACCTGTATGGAGGCGCATGTGTTTAGTCAAAGAGCCTTTTTCAGTGAATCTTTTGTCACACAGATCACATTTAAAGGGTTTCTGTCCGGAATGAGTTATCTCATGTCTTTTAACATTACATAATAGACTAAATGCTTTCCCACACACTTGACAACTAAATGGTTTTTCACCAGTATGTCTGCGCATGTGCTTTTCATAATTTCCCTTAGTTTTACTTACTGCATCACAAAGCTCACACTGATATTTGTTTGTTTTGTCAGTCTCCATTATTGATGACATTAAAATTTGATTTTGCAAAGGAATGTCAAGGGATATCATGTATGAAATATTAAGGCACTGAAAAACGTTTTCATATCTTCATCTGATGCAATAACTGATTGTAGGAGTCTGCACAGGGTACATCTTCTTAACTGTAGAATTCTGTTGAAAATAATTCCAAGTAACAGTTACATATACTGAAAATTAAATAATACACTAAAGTTCAAATGCATTTTATGGTTAAAAGCTACAGTACATATCCATTAGGAAACAGAGATTTGAAACCATAATTTTCTAAATGTAATGTTCCTCTATCAAATGGTACAGACTACAGTATACAGTATATCATTCTATTTCCAAGGAGAAAGCAATTCCAAGTCAATCCATCTTCATACATTGAGGTTATCTTGACAGATAATGCTCCTGTATATTATCAAAAGCATACCTCAAGTTCAACAGTCAAAACTGAAGAAAAATCAGGTAAAACCCACATTTTACATCCTGAACAGCTGCTCCAAACCCTGTATCAGCCTTATATTTGTATACACAAACACATGGCCCCAAAACACTGACTGAACTACTTTCTTTAAAACATCTTGAAGGAATGAATATGTCCCAACTTTTGGTCTAAGGCCTAGCATTAGGAAAAGAGATGCCATTTAGTGCTGTCATGGCAAAGTAGATATGACCTTCAATTAAAAAATTACCCATGTTGTAACTCATGCAGGCATGTACATATTAACCCTTAAACGCTGAGCCTTTATTTACAAAAGTGTCTGCCGATGGCACTGTTGCTCATCACGACTGTGGACTTAGCTTTGAGGAAAAAAGTTTTTAAAAAATCACAGCATGCTTAGTTTTTAAGATTAAGAGTTCATTTTTGCTGCTCCTTTTTTTGTAATTGCACTGAAGTTTAGTAAACAACCATCAGAAATGAAAAAAAATATCATTATCATATATAAATATTGAAATATCCTGACAGCGCAAAAAAAATTTCATATACAGTATAATTGTATACAAATGCATCCTGGAGCAAAGTCTTTAAAGCTAATGAGTTTTTTGGCTTTGTATTGTACACTAAATTGCAATGATTTTGGTATATAACATATTGTAAAACGATCAAAGCAACACAGAGAAAATATTATCACCAAATGATGCATGAATTCGTACTGGTGGAAGGTAAAAAAAGAAGGTTTCAAAAATTCACTATAAATTGAAATATTGTCCAACTTTATTGTTTGTTGCAAAATGAAGGTAATTGATTGAATATTACTAGTCTGTAAGTGTTTTAGCTTACAATTAGCACTTTTCTGACCATTTCGGTCGAAGAAATTGACCGAGTCCTTCGAATTTTTCTAGTTATCCCTGATTTATATGACAATATTTCAAAACTGATAAAAGCTATAACCAAGAGTTATTTTTGTTGTATTCTACATGAAATTGCAAACATTTTCATATATAAAACTTTATGTAATGGCTACTAGAAAAACAGTGCAAACATTACAACAAAGTGACCTGAATTTCTGAGATTTTCCTGCAGGAGAGTTACTGAACTGATGTAAGGAAAAGTTTTTTCAAAAATTCACCATAAATCAAAATATTGTGCTAGAGACTTCAAATTTATTGCAAAATGAAGGTAAACGATTGAATATTACTAGAATGTAAGAGTTTTAGCTTACAATTGTGTTTTTTCGACCATTTCGGTCGGGTCAAAAAGACCCGAAGGCTGAAATTTTCGCACATCGTGATTTATATGAAAATAGTTCAAAACTGACAAATAGAAGGCCATGAGTTATTTTTTTGTATTCTACATGAAATTCCATACATTTTCATATATAAAACTTTATGTAATGACTAATATAAAATGGTGCAAACATTACTGACAAAGTGACGAAAGAATTTCTGAAGATTTTTGGCGAGTTACTGATCCGTAAAGGAAAATGTTTTTTCAAAAAATTCACCATAAATCGAAATATTGTGCTGAGACTTCAATTTGTTGCAAAATGAAGGTAAATGACTGAATATTACTAGAATGTAAGGTTTTAGCTTACAATTGCGTTTTTCGACCATTTCGGTCGAGTCAAATTTGACCAAAGGTGCAAAGGTTGAAATTTTTGTAGTCGACGTTTTCGGTGCGTCCACGGCACCGACAGACAATTTTAGTCGAGACATGGTCCAGTCGGCGTTTGGGGTTAACGATAAACACCATGCATATCAGTCACACACAATTGTAAATATAAATAGCAACTGATAATAAATTATCTACTATAAGTGTCATTAAAAACCCCAATTTCTTTTATTAAGGCCATAAAAGACTTAAGTAAAACCTCTTTACCCAAAATCTAAGAGGTTTCAGGTAAAGGACATACCTTTTCCTTCTGCTTAAGAATTGGGAACAGAGCACCAGAATGTTCTCAGCCAACATAACTTGTCACAGTGAACACATTCTGGTGCACCCTTATCTTAGGTTGCTGTTAAAATGTGCAGCCCAGGGAATAATATCCATATTGGCTTTACATTTCTTATAATTGGCCAGGAGGTAGCCATCTCTCTCATTGCTTCCATTTTACGTATAACTTGACTGGAATGTTCATCCCAAGAGTGGGGGACAATTTTTAAAACAAAATAATAATCCTTAGTTGCCTCTTTGCTTTCCTGTCTGATATCTAATTTCCATGAGTTTCCACATACAAGGAAACTTGGCGAGAAATGTGAATCAGCTGCTCAAGCTTTTGCACTATAGGGTGGAAACTAATAAAAACTCTCAGAGAACTAATGCCCTCTAAGAGTCACATTTTATGATGAAGCATTTCCTTCACTACAGTATTCAGAAAGTTCCAAAGCCTAACTAGTAATGCTCTCAACACTTAGTAAATACAGAGGCACAGTCAGGTAATGACATATGATTCATCCTTGTGGATAACAACATATCCAAAACCATTCTCTGACTGTGGACTCTCTATATATGACCCATATGAATAATATCATGTTCCAGGAGCTTAAGAGTTCACCTCCTCTATAGGAGAGCTCTACTTTGAAAAGGATTTTGGGAACCGGGAAAATCCTGTATGATCCCATCTTGGATCATACGAGGATAGTTAACTTTAAAGATCTTTTGAAACTGAAGAGAAATGCCACCAAGTTGTTTATTTGATCTTATCTGAAAAGGCTTTGATGATCTTAGCCTGCTATATCTCTTTTAAGATACTGAAGGAGGGGTAACTGGGACAGATTTAATTCTAAATAAATACTGTACCTGTACCTTAGTCCCCACCCTTCCCTTAGAGGAAGAAAATCACCAGTACTGTTCTGTCCAGCAGCAGAGGGAGAAACTCTGATCTCTCCCGTGAACGAGACCGGGAGTTTAGGTACTGGGTAACTGAAGATTTTGGTCATCATGAGAAACGGGACTGCAATAGCAGTAGGACATTCAGCAAGCAAACCAAAGGAATTTGATGTCCTAAAGATTTTACTATCTTTTGGATGAGGTAGTTGTATTCACTTTTTACTTCTGTAATTAAAAAATAAAACATTCATTACTTTTCAGTTTACTTATAGAGATCTGTTGGACTGGAATTCAGTGCTTATGGTATCCCTGGAGATAACAGAGAATAGCTTGGATTAATTAAATTCCACTGATAAAAGGTCTTCATTTTCCTTCTTTACCTCAATCAGATTGGGCAATGAACCCAATATGACAGAAGAGAACTCAGTTGCAGCAGGAAAGCCAGGTTTGGAGAAAAATTCAGATTCAGCAGCAGAACCTGACTTACAGACAAGAGTATTTTGGATGTTTTGAAATTCTGTTTTGATACACTCTTCTAAATGTGAAAGGCCAAGATAAGAGATCTCCTTCAGCTAATCTGAATAGTCTGGGTTTTTTTAAGTAACAGTTTTTTTTTACCCACTGAACAACCATGATAACATTCATCATGATGATTCAGGGTTTTATTAGATCCCTTCAACTTACATTTAGCATTATCTATACTTATATACACTGCATTTCCAGTTTCCAAGATATCTGTTCATAATTGTACTAAGAGCACATCTCTGAATTAGGGGGAATGCCCATATTTACAGTGAAAACAAAACCTATCAGAAAAAACACTGACCCACAAGGTCATGAATATTTTAACATTTAGTATTTTTGTTTGCTTTGACGCTTTAATTCACAAGACTTGAAGCACTGGTCATATTCATAATGCCTGAAGCACAGGCTAGGTATACTTTTGCATTTCAAACATCTTGGTGGTAATTAAATATTTACAGTTGTACAGTGTTCTACCTCTGGCTATTTCCAATCCTATCACAACTCTAAGGAGAAATCACATGATACATATACTGATGAATGCTTCATCCAGTAACAAAGAACCAGAAACACCTGAGTCAGAAAATTATTTCTATGAGGGATAGGGACCACAACCACCATCTACAGTTAACATCTACAGTGTTTTGACAACCCCCTCTAAAAATGCTGTATTTTAATAGTTCGAACGCCAAAGACCGCCTCTAAAAATGTTATAACTGCCTATTTTAATAGTTCAAACACAAAATGTATACCTTAAACTATCATCCTACATCAACTATACCTTAAACTATTATCCTAAAACACTTTATTATCATTTCAAAGTCATCTTACAACATTATTACCCTTAAAAATATATATGGCTTACAGCTACATGTGAAAACTATAATCCAGTTCCTCCTACGTATTCAGGCACACACGTTTTCTTTCATACAGTTACTATTCAAAAGTACATATGCACATTAAAAATATTTAATAAGAAGATTACGTAAGTCATACGGGTACTCACTGGTGATGAATGTTGACTATAGATGATGATGATTTAGCTGTGCAGTCCGATGAATGACGATGAAGATATGACTGCAGAGCAAAGCAGAGGAGTTGCATCTCCTCTGAGGGTGCCTCTTTCCCTTCTTCTGGAGGCGCTTCGTCGGGGGTTTCGGGAAGTACCACCTTGTTGAGGTAATTGAACATGTCCACAAAGTGTTACAATAAGGCTGCATGAGCTCATTAAGGTCATTGGAAAAATCTGTCAATCTTTCCTCAGAATCATCCCATGCCTCTGTCATCATCTGCAGCTCTCTGGCTTTCTTACGAATTTTGTACAGACCACAAAATTCTTCAAAACCCTGGTCTGACAGTGAGATAGACACTACATGAATGAATACGGCGAGTTCTTTTCCACCAAGAGCCACCCTAAGCATTCTACCCTCTTCACATTCCTTCTCGATGAAAGGTAAAGGCACTTAATGTCATGCCATAACCGGCTGCTACTTCTTCATGACTTTTGCCCTCTCTTAACATAACAATAATGTCTACCTTCTCCTCATTGGTCATTACCTGTATCTCCCTCTGGCGCCCAGGCTCTTGTCCAGATGCCGTAGATGAAGCAGACACAACATGCATATGCAGTGAACTAGGAAGCTGGGCAGAGATGCTTGGTCATTTGCGCATCGTATACAGTACTGTACATATGTAAGTACAGAGTAATGTGCACACCAACTTTGATATTCTGCACATACTGTACATTTTATTGATATTTTGCTGGGTTGTTAGATGATTTTGAATGATATTAAGTGTTCTAAGATGATAGTAGAGCATATCTAAAATACGTAGGTAGTTTGTAGAATGGCGGGACTAAGCTTACATCTCTGGAACTTGTCACTCGTTCTATTTTCATGTCATATTTTCATGACTAAATACATTTTTAATGATAAAAAAAGATTTACTACTAATTTTTAAATATTACAGTGCTGTAATATGTTAATGTTAGTTAGTTAGTTATAAATGATTTGTTTAACCAGACCTCTGAACTCTTTTAGGGTTCTTCTCGGGCTGGGAGAATATTAAACACAGCAAAATATCAATAACACTTTATTTCTTAAAAATTTTCTACCAAAGCCAAGAGATCCGCAAATCTCTAGCAAAGGAAAATGAATCTTGAGATTCTGATATACCCAGGTGCAGTGATACTCGACATGCTATTGGCTGTCGTTTGCAAGCCAGCCAATCCAGGAGCGCCATTCATTTTCCTTGGCACTGACTGGCTGTACACTTGGCGCTGATTGGCTGTACCCCTCAAGACTTTGTCTCGCGAGATGGGCTGTGGGACCCCACACTTCTCCCAGTTCACAGTGTATAGCATCTTCTGATCAGCTGCGCCACGGCAGTGTACTTTGCGTATCTTTGTGTCTCGTTTTAAACCTTTGTATATCTCTTTTAATCATGCCCTAAGATGCCTCCTAAATGCCCTGCTCCTTCTAAGGCTTCTGGCAAACAGCCTAAACACAAGAAGGAGGTCATGATGCTTGAGGAGAAGGAAAAACTTCTGGATATGTTGTAGGATGGGAAAAGTTACGCTGCAGCAACCCAGCATTTTAGCATGAATGAGAGTACTATGCGGTACACCAAGAAGAAAGAGACAGAGATAAAAAAAGGCAGTGACTCTTAGCTTCTTCGGTAGTGCAAAAATAGTTTCTACAGTGCATGATAAGACAATCGTAATGATGGAATCTGCATTGGCATTGTGGATAAAGGACTGCCATAAGAACATCCCCCTTGCCACCATCATTTGCGAGAAAGTGTGACAACTGTACCAGCAGTTTTTGAATTCTATGAAAGGCGGCAACGTACAGGCACAGGGAAGCGATGACACAGGGGAAACAGACTTCTTAGGCTTCGATGAATCTGCAGAAGATGAAGAAGAGGAAGAGCCACAAGCAGGACAATTGCCAGCTCCTCAAGGTTTTCAAGCCAGCAAGGGGTGGTTCCACCGCTTTCAGAGGCGGTTCCAACTGACGAGTGTTTCTCTGCATGGGGAGGCAGCATCAGCAGACATGGAAGTGGCCACGAAATATCCCAAGGCCTTCAAGAACATCATCAGGGACAAGGGTGACCATCCAAAACAGGTGTTCAATATGGACAAGACTGGCTTGCTCTGGAAGAAGATGCCATCCTGGACATACCTCGTGAAGGACAAAGCCAGAGCCTCCGGGTTCAAGGCCAAGAAGGATGGGGTTACCTTCATAATGTGTGGGAATGCGGATGGTTTCATGCTGAAACCAGGCCTCATTTACAAGGCTGCAAACCTCAGGGCCCTCAAGAATAAGAACAAGGGGTAGCTGCCCCTGTGTTTTGGATGCACAACCCAAAGGCCTGGACCACCAAAGTCCTTACGGGTCACTGGTTCATTCAGAGCTTCACCCCTCAAGTTAGTCAATACCTGAATGACTTGTGCATGGAGTTCAAGGTGTTGTCGATTATGGATAATGCTGGCGGCCACCCAGTGGACCTTTACTACGAGGGAGTCCAGCTTGAGTTCTTCCCTACCAACACCACCTCTCTCCTCCAGCCTATGGACAAGGGTGTGATCCGTGCCTTCAAGGCACTCTACTCCTCGAACTCCCTTGAGCACCTTGTGAATGCAATGGTCTCTGACAACGAATTTATGCTGAAAGACTATTGGCATAAATTCACAATTGCCACATGTCTGACCATCACTGACCGATCGTTGGATGACATGAAGAAGGAGACCCTTAATGCCTGCTGGAAGAAGTTGTGGCCGGAGTGTGTGCACAATTATAAAGGGCTTCTTTCCTGAAGTAATTCAACATTCGGCCATTGATAAGGCAGGCATATTGGCGAGGATGCTTGGTGGAGAAGGCTTTGATGACATCACCCCGGATGAAGTCGGCACCATCACTGATGCCCACTCTGACCCCCTGACAGACCAGGATTTAGAAGAGCTGACGAAGTCTGCCAGTGAGGAAGAAGACAAGCCAGGTTCAGGTGACGAGGAGGAGGAGGAGGAGGGCCTGTCTTTGGAACGCCTGTCCCAACTTATGAGGATGACCATGGAGCTGAAGGAGGCTTTGGCACGGAATCCTTATATCACTCCATAAAGTGTTCAAATGCCCTTGATGCAGCAATGGCGCCAGTATAATCATGCCCTCGTCAGCATAAAGAAGCAGCAAAGGCAGCTGCCTATCACCATATTTATCACAAAAGGACGAAGAAGGACCTTCCAAAGCCTCCCCAAATCCCTGAAGAAGTGCCTTTCCAAGCCCCTGAAGAAGGGCCTCCCCAAGCACCTGAAGAAGTGCCTCCCCAAGCCCCTGAAGAAGGGGAAGAAGCACCCCCAGAGGAGATGTAACTCCTCTGGTCTGCTGTGCAGTCATATCTTCATCATTCATTGGACTGCACAGCTAATTCACCATAATCATCCTTAATCAACATTCATCACTGGTGAGTACACATATGATTTAACCTTTTTATTATTATTATTACAGGTACAGTGTATAAAGTATTATTATTATTAGTAGTATTTAATCTTATTATTTAATATTATTTAACCTTATTACACTAATATTATTAGCATGATTACAGAATTATTGTACATTAATTAATCTTACTAATCTTATTATTAATATTTGAGTATTAGTACTGTACATACAGTCTTTATCACTACTATATTTATTATTACAGGTATAGTATTAAAGTACTGTATCATTATTTTTATTATCTAAGCTTATTATTATTCAATCTTATTATAAATATTTGAAAATAGTACTGTAAATCATTATTTTATCATAAAAAATGTATAAGTCCGTACAGTACAGTACAGTACAGTATTTAGTAACGAGAATAATATGAAAATACAGAACACTGTTCTAAAAAAAATCTGCAAATAGGCAGGCAGCAAGTTTCCTGTGAATAATTTATAGATAGGTTCCACAAAAAAATCCACGAATAGGTGAAGCCGCGAATCCAGAACTGTGAATAGGCAGGGTCAACTGTACTGTTTTCTACAAGAACCAGTAATCAAATTAGAACTTTTCACAAATACCTGGAAATTTTTTGTGTGGATCAGCTCCTCATCTGTAGATCTCAATACATTTCCACTTTGGAGAATAAAAAGTTATTTAAAAAATCAAAGTTTAACTTTGTAAGGGACTAATCACAAAGGATGCAAACTTGGTAGGTTGACATATGTTTTATTTCAATAGTTTTATGAGTATGTATTACTTTATGTTGTCAACCATTATATCAAACTTACAATTCTAATTTCTAGCTAAAATGGAATGAATTAAAAGAGGCAACATGATTCAATAGATATATATAATTTCTCAAGAGATGATTAATATTATTAGTAAATACTTCTCAGCATTAAAGTCAAAATTAACATAATCAATTGTGATATAAATAGCGTGGGATCATTCCGGGGTATGGCTCACCAAGAGGTCTCCTGCCACAGCTGACAGGTGATGAAGTGAAGTATACAAGTGAGAATGGGACACAGAGAGTATCCAGGAGGACATTAGGTGTCATTAAGAGATTTGTGGGCATCAGCCTGCTTACCATCATCAAATGGAGGACCTTTCAAAATGGTCATGTTGTGGGGGATGGGGGGGTTGCTGGGGTAGCTCCCAATATGCCTGTCAGTTGCCTCATCCATGTGGTACCTATAATTCTGGACAGAATCTGAATGAATCATTACAAACGATCTGCTTCTGAGCTGTTCACAGAAAGCTGAAGCTAAAGTGACCATTAATACATCATGTCTGATGCCTGGAATATATTTAATGAGTTGAAGAATGGAAGGTGGAGTATTCCAAGGAATGTTAGAAGTGATTAAAGGACATAAAGGCTTTAGGAAAAGGGATTAGGTGACAGAAGGATCGAAAATAAGCTGGATAAGATATGGCTACATGGAGATCCATTAAAGTCAGAAAGAGAAATTCTAATAGCAAGTGTTAGAAATGTTTATAAAAAAAAATTTTTAAAAATGATAAAAATGACATTTTTATAATAAAATAAAGTTTTATACATAATTACCAAGTAATTACATAGCTAACAATTTCTAATAACCAGCAGCTAAAATCTGAACGTTCACGGTAGTGATTCTTTTGTTTATTTTGGTGTAAGTAGCTAGGCATGCCCACTTTCAGGGTAAAGGAGGAACAACATAGCAAGAAGGTTCAACTTATTTATATCGCAATGCCATGAGAGGGGAGGGGAGGAGGGAGGGCTCCCATTCTGTATTTACTTGGTAAGTATATACAGGCAATCCCCGGTTATCAGCGGGATTCCGTTTCTGAGGGTGTGATGATAACCAAAAATCGCCGCTAAACGAAAATCGGCGATTTTCGGGGGTTATTGGCCCTGAAAAGCGCCAATTTTCTGTTATTGGCGCCTCTGTTAGGTATGTATCGGTGCCAATCCCCAATTATCGATGCTGATAAGTGAAAATTGGTGATTTTCGGCGCCGAAAATTGCCGCTTTTCGTCGCTAGACAAGTGCCATAAAACCAGATCGCTGTTAACCGAGCCCTCCGTTAACCGGGGACTACCTATAAAACTTTATTTTATTATAAAAATGTCATTTTTACATAAGTAACTTACCAAGTAATTACATAATTGATTCCCACATTGATAAGAGGTGGGATTCATGGACTTATTCTACCTTAATTATTAAAAGTAATAATTTGAGAATAGAAAGGAGTCTTTAATATTAATACAATGCTTGTTGTTCCTTACCTGGTAAGAGAGCTGCTGCAGAAAGATACTGCCTCTGGTGGCACTCATCTTACCCCATAGAGGTGTGGGGGTATAGCCAAGTGTCACCTGCTACATAAGTGGGGACCTCGCAGTGAAGGACTTCTCCGAACGCTACCAAAGTATAGAAAGTTTGCCCCTGCCCTGGGCGCAGTACCGACGCACAACACCAGTTAAAAATGCTGATACTTACACCAAAAGATTAAAACCACCATCACCCAACCACTAAAAGACCTGGAGGGTGTTCCAGTACAGAGTAGCCGCCCCCCCCGCAAAACTCAACACCAAGTACCAAGGCAAAGAGTAGGGATGGATGGAACGCGTTCTATACTTCCTTCCCTAACACTGTGCCAACCACAAATAAAGGACCCAAGGTACTGCAATCATTAAAAACTGTTTCAACATTGCGTAGACAATGTGCTGAAAAAACTGACTTACATCTCCAATAAGTGGATTGGAGAATGGAGGCAGGAGAAAGATTATGTCTGAATGACAAGGACGTAGCCATAGCTCTAATCTCATGCACTCTTACCGTTAGAAAGGGAAGAAGCTCTTCTCCCAATTGTGAATGTGACTCGCGAATGGGATCTCTTAGAAAGAAAGAGGGCATTCTTCGAGAGAGGAAGTGAAGGCTTCTTCACTGAACAGCAAAGGTGATCGGATGTATCTCTTATTTTGTCAGTCTTATGGAGATAGCACTTGAGAGCCCTTACTGGACAAAGGAATCTTTCCTCGTCTAATGAATCTACCACCTGAGATAGGTTCTTAATGCTAAAAGAACGAGGCCAAGGTTTGGTTGGATTTTCGTTCTTAGTGAGAAAGCCATGAGTAAAGGAGCAAATCACATCTCCATTAGAGAAACTGATTCTCCTATCCAGAGCTTGGATCTCACTTACTCTCTTGGCTGTAGCCAAGGCTACTAGGAATAAAGCCTTCTTAGTTAAATTCCTCAGCAAAGCAGAATCAATAGGCTCAAAGGGTGGACCTGAAAGCCATTTAAGTACCATGTCCAGGTTCCACGAAAATTGCTGTAAATCTTTGTGCTTTGTCGTATCGAACGATTTAATAAGTTCAGATAAATCCCGATCCGAAGAAATATCTAGGCCTCTATGCCTGAATACAGAGCCTAACATTGCCCTGTAACCTTTGGTAGTGGATGAGGACAAGCCTTTAGAAGTTCTATGGAACAACAGAAAATCGGCAATCTCTGTTAAAGATGTCTTAGAAGAAGAGACATGATTTGCTTGGCATCAAGTGCAGAAAACAGTCCACTTGCTTTGGTAGACATTGGCTGAAGACTCTCTCCTTCATCTAGAGATAGCTTGTGCAGCTGCTCTCAAATATCCCTTAGCTCTGAGGAGTTTTTTGATAGTTTGAATCCTGTCAGAGCTAGCGTGGGCAAGCCCTGATGGAATCGCCTGAGATGGGGTTGTCTGAGAAGCTTGTGTTTTTGAGGATGTAGTCTTCGGAAACTGGACAGGAGACTTATTAGGTCTGGAAACCATTCCCTTACAGGCCAAAGGAAGCTATGAGGATCACTGAAGCATTCACGTGAGACCTCAATTTGTTTATCACTTCCCTTACCATCCCGAAGGGAGAGAATGCATACAGGCTCTTGTTGGACCAGTCCAACAGCATGGCACCTGTTGCCCATGCTGCGGGATCTGGAACTGGAGAACAATAAAGTGGAAGGTGGTGATTTTTGGAGGTCACAAACAGGTCTATTGTTGGCCTTTCCCACAGCTTACACAACTCTGAACATACCAGTGGGTCCAATATCCATTCCGTGGGATTCACCTGGCTGCTGCAACTCAGCTGGTCCACTAGTACACCCATCTTGCCTTGCACAAATTTCGTTACCATCCTTGTCTGATTTTGATAAGCCCAGAGAAGAAGGTCCCACGTTGCCTCAGAGAGGGAGGAGAGTGAGTTCCCCTTTGCTTCTCAAACTTCCGAAGCAAAGGCTTGCAAACCTAGACTGATCGCAGTTAGTTCTTTCAAGTTTATGTGCCAAGTTTCCTGTTCCGATGTCCACCTTCCGGAAACTTCCTTGTCCTCCAGGATTGCACCCCAACCTAAGTTGGATGCATCTGCATAGAAGCTCAGGTCAGGGTTCTGAGGAAAGAGAGACTTCCCTTCTAGTAGCCCATTTTTGGATCTCCACCAAAGCAAATGTTTCTTGATGTCTTGGGTGACTGGGAACACAAACGAGTCCAGATATTCCTTTCAGTCCCAATTGTCTCTGAGGTAAAACTGGAGTACCCTCATGTGAAGTCTCCCCAAGGAGACAAATTGCTCGATGGAAGTCAATGTTCATAGGAGGTTCATCCACTTGTTGGCCAAGCACATCTGAAGAGCAAGAAACTCGTCAATCATCTTTCGACAGGATTCTATCCTCTTGAGTGCAGGAAAAGCCCAAAAAAGATGAGAATTTAGACTCACTTCCAAATACACTATCTGTTGAAATGGAATTAGCTGAGACTTTTGAAGGTTGATCAAAAGTCCCAACTCCTTCGCTAGAGCAAGAGTCTTTTGAATGTCCTCTGTGCAATCTTCCTTTGTGGGAGAATGAATAAGCCAGTTGTCCAGATGGAGCGCAATGTTGACGCCCACTAGATGAAGCCAACCCGCTATCGGAGCGAGAATATGGGTGAAAACCTGAGGGGCTGTTGAAAGTCTGAAGCATAGTGCTCGGAACTGAAAAATCTGGTTCCAAAAGATGAAGTGAAGGTACTTCCTCGAGTCCGGATGTATGGGGACATGGAAGTACGCATTTTGCATGACTATGGAGACCATCCAGTCACCTTGACGAATGGATGCAAGAATTGATCGGTTCATCTCCAGTCTGAACTTTGTCTTCCAATGAAGACAATCAGTGCACTGACATCCAGCACTGGTCTCCATCCTCCGGAAGACTTCGGAACCATGAAAAGGCGACTGTAAAACCCCTCTGAGTCTACATCTGTGACTTCCTCTATCACTCTTTTTTGAAGAGCAAAAACCTTCTCTGAGAGGGCTGAAAACCTCGAGCCTTGCAAATATGCGGTTAATGAGATGGGTTTCTTGACTAAGGGTGGATAATCTATGAAGGAAATAGTATCTGCTCCTGAGTACCTCTATTACCCACTATTCTGCTCCTCTCTTGCTCCATTCTTCCCAAAAAAGGAGCCTGGTGCCCACTGCTGCACGGGGAAAAATTATCCTCACTTTTTGGAAGAAGGTTTGGATGAAGACTTTTTGATAGCCTTGGAGGAGAAATGGATGTTAGCTCGAAGCCTAGATTGAAATCTTTGCCTGGTGCCCTGAAAGGGCTGGTGCTGCACAGGAGAGGATAACTTGGTACTGAAGGAAAAATTCTCTCGAGCACATTTAGAAGACTGGGTCAGGAGATCTTGTGTTGACTTCTTTTGCAAGTCAGAAGCGATACCAGTAACTACTGTGAGGGAAAAGGAAGTCACACACTAGCACTAGAGGAGAGAACAGAAGAGCCGATTTCTGTGCAGATGTGACCCCTTTGGATGTATAAGAGCACCAAAGCTCTCTCTTCTTCAAAATATCAATAGCGTACGTTGAGATTATTCCCAAGAGGTGTCTCTAATTCCTGTCTATACAGGAAAGTACAATCAGAAGATTTGAAGATAAATCCATGGGAACAGAGGAAAAGTCATGGATTTATCTTCGTGGGCCTCCGGTATGACTTCTCCCAGGTGAGGGGGGAGTATGTCAGGGACCTTTGCCTAGGAGAGTCGGCGGGACGGACAGCCAGCTCCTCCACTAACACTTCACTATGAGCACTACATTCACAGTTCATAATTTGATGAACTGAATCACACAAGACATAGAATGCATTAATAATTCAAATTTCCAATCAAACTCCGCTTCAAAGGGTGTCAACAGCATTTGGGTCGGAAGTATGAGAGCTGGGAACGGAAACAGGTTGCAAAGCTGAAGGACTTGGATTAGGAGACATAACAGAAAGTACAGGAACATCAGTAGAAGATTTAGAAGAATGCTGACTAACTAAAGATTTGTCACTCCGAGCATTAGCTTTCCTAATTCTGTCTTTTTCCAATTTGGAAAGGTGAGAAGTTAAAATCTTCCACTGTATAGGGTCCCAGTCAACACATTCAGCACAGGTAAGATCTACAGAGCACACTTGGCCCCTGCAACTAGCACACACAATGTAAATCGTATTTGGCAGAAGTCAATCTTGTATTGCAGCCTTTGCTGCAATAATGAGTGCTCGATGTACTAGCGTCAGACATCATCAAAGTAAGTGACACCAAGTCCAAACAAGAGTCAAAATTCGGTAAACTGTCCAAATTAAGTCAACCTGACTAAATAAATGCCGAAAGGCAATCAAAAGAATCCAAAATACTTCACTGATCTTCTAAGGAAAATAACCAGTAAAGCCTACGAAATTCCAAATTGCCATAGCTGTTGCTCACAACCTTCGTTGAAAGCCGGCAGAAATAAATTGAACCTTCTTGCTATGTTGTTCCTCTTCTTCCCCGAAAGTGGGAGGGGCTAGCTACTTACACCAAAATATACAAAAGAATTGCTACCACGAATTTTCAAATTTTAGCTGCCCGTTATTAGAAATTGTTAGCTATGTAATTACTTTATAAGTTACTTTAAAAAAAGTGGAACCTGCAAAAATGTCACATTCTGATGCCACTGAGTATTGGCATGAAAGGGAAGGTAGAGGGTGATCAACTGTTAGTGGAATATACAGTGAAGTGCTTGAGTATAAGGGTCTCAGGGGTCTAGAATTCCCATAACATATGAAAAAAAGTAAAAATTTAAATCAATGAATAAATAGAATCCTCTTAAAGGTAGGTTAATCTAACAGCTATGCTTATCTTAAGGTTATTACGCAATATACAGTTAAAACTCCATCTATTCTTAGTAAAGTGTTCCTCATTACAGATATTCTAAGGCCTTATCATTACTGTAGTCTTACTTAAACTAATGGGCAACCCAATTTTGTATATGCCCAGATACAAGGTTCGTGTTAACTATAAGCAACATTAATGGTCCTTACTGACTAGAATTGACCTTCAATGCATGAAAATCCTATAGGGTATGAGCTTTTTAATCAAGACTAAACAATTAATCTTGGGCAAACTCAGCAAAGAACCCCTGAACTGTCAACAACAAATAAGTCATTATGAATGAGGAAAAAATTGTTCTTTAGATCCCACATAATTGGGAGGGGGGCTCAATCAGCTGTTAAAACTGCTGACATGTCTGCAATACAAATGCTTGATTATAAGGGTCTCAGAGACCTGGAAACACTCTTAAAGGTAGGTCACCATAATAGCTCTGCTCATTTTAAGGTTACTGGTATAAAATTAAAATTCCATATACATATATTTTTGTTGAAGATTTTCACTAGGGATATTCCAAGCCCTTATTTTTATCCTAGTAAAACTTGAACTAATGTAAACTCAATTGTGCAAATGGCCAGATAGCCACCAATGGTCATCCTTCATGAACCAATTACAGGTAGTTCCAATTGGAGTTTATCTTTAATACATCACATGATATTTCTATTGGGTTTAAACTGTTCAACCACGAATAAACAATTATAGATGGGAGATCATAAAGACACTGCATTTCAACAATTACAATAATAAGTCATTATGCAAGAGGAGTAAATAAAATTCTTTAGATCCCACAAAAACAAGGACAGTAACAAATCTCTGACAAAAAACACTACAATACTAAAAGGCGAGATTTTGAGTACTCAAAGGTGAGATTTTGAGCATAATGAATATCAGTGGTGAACAAGTAACCATGGTGAAAGAAATAGTAAATGAAATGTGATTATTGGTACACCATATTGAGTTGCGATCACTAATGCCTTGTTTGGCAATAGAGACAAGAGAACACCATTTGTTAGCTTATAGGGGCATGGTGGATTAGTTTTAGACAATCATATGAGTAGAACAGAGATATTTAGACAGTGACAGGAAGAAGGACTGCTGACATGTTTAAGTAAGTAGAATGAACATGTGAAAAGTTTATTTGTAAAATTTAGAGTAGTGAAGAACGTAAAAGCATAGTCTTTAATGAAGGTTAGAGTCAATCTAATTCTATCTCTTCTCTGTGCTGTATCTTCCTGAAACAAGTCCCTGGTCTTTGTGTGGGTTGTTTGACTGGAAAACAGGACTGTGTTGCAACCAGAGGGGATAGAGAGAGCAGTAGGCACCAAAGGTGGAACTTCTTCATTAGTGGATTGTTGATTACACATTTGAAAGTGCCTGTGACAGTACAAACACTGAGAGTATGGACTATGCTGTCAGGCCCTCAATGCAGTGCCTCAGTTACTCCCAAGATGTATTGATAATGTTAAAAATTGTCTGCAACAAAGAGGGAGAGATCTCAAACAATGAAGGGACACTTCTGATACATCTCCAAGTCTGGGTATTCTTCAATCCATGAACAGTTCAACTGATTCACTGTTTCACTAAATATAAACTTCAGTTGGAAAACAGGGTCAACATTCATGCCATACAGGAGCTTGGCCTGATCACCTACTGATAATCTTTTCTGCCTCTGTACCATCTGTCTGCTCAAACATGGTCTTCATAAGGCATGATTTAACAAGCCTCATTAGCCATTCATGAACTATTCTTACATAGGGCAATGGACCCAGTGATCTTCAAGAAAAGACTGTTGTTAATCAAACATGTTTCTTACAACCTCTTTTACAGAAATCTGGAGGAAGCTGTGAATTGCAGAGAAGGTCTGTGCATTGCCAGATATAAATGTCTGTCATAGACCATTGTACATTGCAAATTGGCGAGTATCTAAATCACAAAGAGTGCCATTACCCAGGTGGAGGTGAAAATGAAGAGGCACATATGAGGCACTCAGAAGCAAAACAAAACCAAGCGCCATCCTGCATGGTTTCCAGTTTTTGCACATATCATTATTTCAACATATCACGATTTCAACCCTTTCTCTAACAGATTCAAACATGTTTAATAGAACATGTTAACTAAGATAAAGTAAACAAACTTATTTAAAAATATTTTGCTTTCAGCTTGATTGTAAATTGTGTGTGTGTGTGTGTAAATCTTGGAAGGAAAACAAAGCCAAGCACCACCTCCTCACCATGGGTGGAGGGGAGAAAGTTGGGAGATAGCCAACAGTTCACCAGTACTTCTGTGCCTGTAACCAATCACTGCACAGCATTTTTAGACCACACACACTCTCCCCCTATGTTATTTCACTTGTTGTTTCAAAACCATCTAGACATGCAGCGAGATTCTCCTAAAAACTTATGGTACTTACTGTTTTTATGTACTGTATTACAGTAGTATATACTATATTTCTTTATCATGAAGAGTAGCAAAGTGACAAGGAGGATTCTGATGTAGAAAAAGATGGGATTGCATGATGACTACAGAAAAGGAATACCATACAAAGAATGATAACCTTTTGCACTGTTCAGTACATGATTTACTTCCGTGCAGGATTTATACGTGTTTCTTTGTGTTAATAAAATTGCTTACTACTTATGGAAAACTCACTCATCATGTTTTCATAACCACTGTATCCTTTTACAGACATTCACTATGAACTATTTTCATGCATTGGTTAAGAGGTGAATAAGCACAGCACTGTAGTTTTATTACTGTTATGTATTTTGTCATGTTATTACAGAGCTGTACAGTAATGAAGTTGGACATGAAAAAATGTTATCACACAATGTTTTCCATGAAACTGATTTCAATCACCATAAAATAAATGTTTTCACTGCATCAAAGTTATGTTTAGTACATGATAAATGCCTTTACTACTCTTTCACTAAAAAATTAACTTTCTAACTTTGAAAATAAAAGTATCACTGTAGAAGTTTGCATAAATTTTGAATTTTTTTTCTTAAATGGCTTTTCACTGATACATAGTTTATAAAACTATTTTTACTGTTTATTGTATAATTAGAAATATGCTATCATTTGAAAAATAATTTATTTCATAGCATAAATACGTACAGTACTAATAATAAAGTTACTGCCATTCAAAGTTGCAATTTTTTTTAAGTATCTTTAAAATGCCTTTTACCTGTCATAAGTTTTTAAAAGTTTATTTGAAAAGTTTCTTTGTTTGCCTTACTTTATTGGCTTTGAGCCCCCAAATTCATGGTTGAAAATATTCATTGTGGACGTGATATTTTCTTATAATAACACAGCAAAAGACATGCTGATAGGAAACGGCTGTCATCAGATTAGCAATGTTTTGAAAATCTGACCTATATAAAATGATACGTTTTATTTGGGTCAGATGAGTAAGAATTTAATTTCAGAATAAGTCAACATATATATTCTGTTAGAAATTACTACAAAAAATAATGCTCTTTTTATGCACCTACGTGAAAAATCATATGACTGATTGGTCCCTTAGTAGTATGGTAACAAGATGTAAATACTGTATAGTTCTAGAAATTTCTCACAATCTAGACTGAACTTTTTTTAACACAGAATACATATAAAAAAGAAAAGCCAGGGGTATTTCTGTTAATTCTGAGCAGAAATTTGAGCATTAGCCTATAAGAGTAAAGGCATATGGATTAGCAAGAACGATAAGCCAGGTAGGGGATGTTGATGATTGGGCTGGAATGCAAATGCATGCATGCTCTCTGTTTCTCTTGCCAGTTCCCTCATCCAATCAGCAAGTAGGTTAGTGATCCTTGTAAAGTGTTCGAAGAGTCAGAGAGGTGTTCCAACATCGGTAGTGCTGTACAGTATAAATAATTCTTCATATTGTAAATTTAATGAAGGGTTTACCTAATTAATTTACAAAGCCTTGAAAATGGACAGGCATACTGGGTGCCTCACATATTCCAATATTTCTGTTCCTGCTATAATAGCTCTCTTGCAAGATGGAAGCCATGCTTGATGATGCTGCTCTGACAGTAGCTGGTTAGTCTCCTTGACAAAAGTCCTAGTCATGAAAATATGAAGAAGCTTGGTAAGGGGCACATGCTTCACTTATGGGATTGCAGAGTTGGTGTGACTGATAATTTACAATGGTATTTATACCTGTCATTCTGACAGCAGTATGGACACTAGCAGTTGACATCACAACTGCCTTTCTGCAAAGAAATTGTTAACTTTCTAGCAACATAACATGGTTAGTTTTTTTATTTCTTGATGGGGCCTAAAATTACATGTTCTTATTTTATGTGAGTTTAAGATTTTATGCCATGAGCACTTTCTTGTAGCATCATGTCAACATTGAGTAAACATCAAAGATTACTTAGTCCCCATGTAAAACAATTGTCATATACTGAAACAGATCCGGATGACATATGTTTTTGTTGTAAGGGAAACAACTGCAGCAGAGCCATGTATCTTGTGTGCTTACCTTGCCAAAACTTCAGTGGAGAGCATTTGGAAGCATTTCTTTATTGTACAACTGCTCATAGAAGAAGAAAGGGTTGCAATAAACAATCAAACCCTCCCCTTCCTCAGCCTCCTGTCTATTCCTTCCATTTCTTCCTGGCTTGCCTGAACTTGCAATAATTAAAAGTAATCTCTATGAAAAATCAACCAGGTCCTGAAACAGGTTCTGCTTCACTGGCCTTTCCCTTCTGTTTACTTATCATCTCACCTGCATTGATGCTTCAATTATTTGCCCTTGAGACCTGCCAAGGTTATTGCTCTGGTACTTGCAGGATACCCTTAAATGCTTTCCTTTTTGTTTCCACTCTTATGAACCTAAGATCCATGAATTCTACTTGCCTACAGACCATACTTGTAATAGTATGGCTTGCAGATTTGTTGCCTAATGCTTACTGTCCTAATAACCGTAATGCTCAAAACATTTTAACCTAGCACTCACACTTTTGACTATGATACTTTGGTAAACTTCCAACAATTAGTTCTTCAGCCCATCAAAACATTTCCAAATAAGAACTCCTTCAACATTATTCTTCTATTTCTTCCAGTCCTAGCTTCTTTCTGCACTTATAAATAACACAACCAGATGGTGGGAAAATCTGGTTTCTCTTGAACCTCATGCACTTTCATTAAAATGATATTTTTATGATAAAATAAAGTTTTGTACATACTTACCCGGCAGATATATAGGTACTTAGCTATAGTCTCCGACGTTCCCGACAGAATTTCAAATCTCGCGGCACACGCACAGGTAGGTCAGGTGATCTACCTTTCACGCCGCTGGGTGGCAGGAATAGGAACCATTCCCGTTTTCTAATCAGATTTTCTCTTCCACCTGTCTCCTGAGGGGAGGCTGGGCGGGCCATTCATTGTATATATCTGCCGGGTAAGTATGTACAAAACTTTATTTTATCATAAAAATATCATTTTTGTACATGCAACTTACCCGTCAGATATATACTTAGCTGACTGGCACCCTTGGAGGAGGGCAAGAGACAGCTAATAACTAAAAAATGGGAAACAACATATGTTGTAGGAAATACAAAAAACCATGGTTCTTACCTGATTGGGCAGAAGACTTCATGGATACTGTCTATGAGTCTGCTTGCCTCAAGAGCTTCAGCGAGGATGCGACCTATGACTGACAGCCCTTCTGGATCGTGCCAATGGGGGATGACCCACTTACATGGCAGAGCCTATAATGGATCGTGTCAAAGGGGCTGGCCCACTTACATGACAGAGCCTACACCTGAATCATATCAATGGGGGCTATCCCTCTTACATGACAGAGCTAGGTGTCAATAAAAAATTAACAAGGAGCATAACAACCAATCCCGACCACCTGACCAAGCCTAACCTTGTTAGTGATACGAATTGAAAGGGGGGCTTTACTCCAACACCCTCTTCCAACCAACCATAAAAACACACATCACCAAGCATTAAAAACAACCAAAAAAGCTAAACTAAATAGGATTGGATTCAGCTCCCTGTCCCAGCACCGAATCCGAAGATACGTACGCTCCTAGAGAGAAGCACTTATCATACGTAACTCTCAAATCCCTTAAATAATGAGACGCGAAAGTTGAATTACACCTCCAGTAAGTCGCCTCTATAATAGACTGGAGAGACAACGTCTTGTGAAAAGCCAAGGATGTCGCAATGGCTCTCACCTCATGTGCTTTCACTCTAAGGAGCTTTAGGTGCTCATCTTCACAAGACAGATGAGCTTCCCTGATGACGTCCTTAATGAAAAAGGCTTGGCATTTTTAGAGATTGGTCTGTAGGATCCTGACTGAGCACCAGAGACTTTCGACTGTACCTCCCAGCTGTTTCTTCTTCTCAAGGTAGAATTTTAGGCTCCTAACAGGGCACAGAGTCCTCTCCAACTCTTGTCCTGTCACTGAAGAGAGACCTTTGACCTCAAAACTTCTTGGCCATGGTTTAGAAGGGTTTTCATTCTTTTGCCAAGAAGAAGGGTTTGAAAGGAGCATATAGCAGAATCTTTCTTAAAACCAACTCTACCTTCTAAGGCTTGTAGTTCACTAATTCTCTTAGCAGAAGCCAGAGCAAAGAGAAAGCGATTTCCTGGTGAGATCCCTGAAGGAGGCTTCTTGAGGAGGTTCGAATTTCTTGGACATTAGGAATTTTAAGACTACGTCCAAATTCCAACTGGGAGGCTTCGAAGTCTTGGATTTTGCCGTTTCAAAAGACCTTATGAGGTCATGTAGGTCTTTATTTTCAGATATATTCAGTCCTCTGTGCCTGAATACTGAAGACAGCATACTCCTGTAACCTTTAATTGTCGTTACAGCGAGGTTGCATTGCTCCCCAGGTAGAGAAGGAAGTCAGCATACCTGTCACAGAGGTACTGGAAGAGGATATCTTATGGGTCCTGCACCATCTTCTAAAAACCTCCCACTTAAGACTGGTAGACGCGCAAGGTTGAGGATCTTCTGGCTCTAGCAATAGCCTTCGCAGCCTTGTGCGAAAATCCTTTCGCTCTGACCAGTCCTTCGATAGTCTGAAGGCAGTCAGATTGAGAGTGGAGAGATTCTTGTGGAATCTGTCGAAGTGGGGCTGTTTGAGAAGATTGTTCCTGTGTGGAAGCTATCTGGGAAAATCCCCATCCATTCCAGTACCTCTGTGAACCAATCTTGAGCTGGCCAAAACGGGCAATCAGGGTCAGTTTCGTGCCTTCAAGACGAACTGAACTTTCTCACTACTTCTCCCAAGATCTTGAATGGGGAAAAGCATACCTGTCTATCCCGGACCATTCTAGGAGAAGACCGTCTATAGCAACTGCCCTGGGGTCCGAGATCGGGGAGCAGTAGTTTTCCAGTCTTGCATTCCAATGGGTTGCAAAGAGGTCGATATTCGTCCTTCCCCAAAGGCTCCACAGCTTTTCGCAAACTCCTGAGTGGAGAGTCCATTCCGTGGGTAGGACTTGATCTTTTCTGCTGAGAAGATCGGCCTCACATTCCTTTCCCCTTGTACAAATCTGGTGAGGAGTCTGATCTTCCTCTCCTCCGCCCATAACAGCAACGTTTTTGCTGTTTCGTAAAGGAGAAGGAATGTGTTCCTCCCTGTTTCCTGATGTAAGCCAGGGCAATGGTGTTGTCCGAGTTCACTTGAATCACATGTCCCCTTGACTAGTGGCTCGAACTGGATGAGAGCTAGATGCACCGCGGACAGTTCTTTCTTGTTGATGTGCCAGCTCACCTGGTCTCCCCTCCAGGTGCCTGACACTTCTCTCGAGCCGAGTGTTGCTCCCCATCCCGACTCTGAGGCGTCTGAGAACAACACTAGGTGAGGGCTCGGTAACTGAAGGGACAATCCTCGGTTTAGTTTTTGAGGGTCCAACCACCAACGGAGATCCTCCTTTACTCTGTCCGATATCTGGAACGACTCTGCCAAGTCCTGAGACTTCTGATCCCATCTTTCTTTTAGGTAGAATTGAAGAGGTCTTATGAAGTCTTCCTAAGGAAACAAACTGTTCCAGAGAGGAAATGGTCCCCAGCAGACTCATCCATTCCCTCGCAGAACAATGTTCTTTCCTAGGAAGATCGTCAACTTTTCCAGGCAGCGATCTCTTCTTTCCCAGGACGGAAATGCTAGAAAATCCCGAGAATCCATCTGAATCCCCAGGTAAACAATGCTCTGTTGTGGAATAACCTGGGACTTCTCTAGGTTTACTAATAGTCCTAGGGACTGGGTCAAATTTAAAGTTATAGACAAGTACTCCAGACAACTCTCTTTCGATTGTGCTCAGATCAGCCAATAGCCGAGATACATCGAGATCCTCACTCCCCTCTAGGTGTAACCAGCGTGCCACATTCCTTAATAATGCCCGTGAACACTTGGGGGCCGTCGAAAGTCCGAAGCAAAGAGCCCTGAACTGAAATACTTTTCCCTGAATCACGAACCTTAGGAATTTTCTTGAAGAGGGATGAATGGGAATGTGGAAATAAGCGTCCTGAAGGTCCAGGGAGACCATCCAATCCCCTGGACGAAGAGCAGAAAGAACCGAAGAGGTCGTCTCCATGTTGAACTTCGTCTTTATAACGAAGAAGTTCAGGGCGCTTACATCCAGAACCGGCCTCCACCCCCCTGAAGATTTCGGCACCAGAAACAGCCGATTGTAAAACCCTGGGGAATGGAGCTCTTGAACCGGCTCTATGGCTTCCTTTTCCAGCATTTGTTCTACTGCTTGTAGAAGCGCCTGGTTCTTGACAGGATCCCTGTATCTGGCTGATAACTCCTTGGAGTTGTTGTCAAGGGAGGACTCTCCTGAAGGGGATGAGGTAACCTTTTCTTAGAATAGAGAGGGACCAGTCGTCCGCCCCTCTCTGTGCCCAGACTTCGGCAAATCTTAGCAGTCAGGCACCCACTGTTGTCTGGAGTACTCAATTTTCACTTCACCTTTTAATGGAAGGGAGGAAGGCCTTCCTTTTCTCTCAGGTCTTCTACTTCTGAAGGAGGCTCTTGGATGAAGGGCCCCTCGAAAGGGCTCCTGAAAGAGAACCTTCTCCTTCTTGGCGAATAGGAACAGCAGGCCTCATTCTCTTGGATGACTGAGCCAAAAGATCCTGGTCGCCTTCTCCGATAAGGAGCGAGAAATCTCCTTAACCATTTCTTGAGGAAACAGATGGGGTGAAAGCGGAGCAAACAGAAGAGAGGACCTCTGGAGAGGAGACACGGCTTTGGTGAGGAAGGAGCTGAAGACCGATCTCTTCTTAAGAATTCCTGCTCCGAACAAGGCAGCGACTTCCGAGGATCCGTCGCTCCCCGCTTTGTCCAA
Organism: Macrobrachium rosenbergii; assembly: GCF_040412425.1. NCBI lineage: Eukaryota > Metazoa > Arthropoda > Malacostraca > Decapoda > Palaemonidae > Macrobrachium > Macrobrachium rosenbergii. Next base: position 30,851,050 of record NC_089780.1, on the reverse strand, counting down.
ACATGACAACACGCTGACAAAATCATCCATACTACGGAATTTGGGGTCTTGCGTCCTCCTGGCCAAAGCCCCAAGAGACCAATGCCCCAAGAGACCAATCCATAAATTGAACACCTCCAAAACTCTAAAAGGCCCTTGAGGAGATGGTCCAGTTCACACATTCCCCAAGTAGCCTTCGCCGAAGGAGAAAAGCCTCCTGGAGGAGTCTACAAGAGACGAAAAGTCTCATCCTGCTGATGAAGGGAGACCCAACCCCATAGGCTCCTTGGTCTCGTACCAAATTCCAGACTTTCCCAAAAGCCTAGAAGGAGGAAAAGAAAACAGTCTTGCCTGCTTCCTTCTTTTGAGGAGCATCCATTCCCAACTCCCTTAAATGCTTTCCTCATGGAGATCGAGGGCGATCTTGACAAAAGAGGAGGGTTTTGCTGACTTAGTACTGTCCCATAAAGATCCAGGAGAAGGAGGGGCAGCATGGCTAAGTGAGTCTCCAAACTCCTGAATTAGCAACGAAGCCAGTCTTTTATAATCAGATACCCCAGCGTCTTTAGGGGATTCCTCCTCTGAGACTTCTTCCAAAGGAGCAGCCGGGGAAGAAGGTTTGAAAGAAGAGGAGAGCCTATCAGGCGAAGCAAGTCTGGACGGAGAAGCATTCCTGTCCAACGAAGAGCGTCTGCCAGGAGAATAGCGCCTGCTGCCGGACTGGCGCCTGACAGGAGAGGGGCTCTTGTCCACCGACGAGAGCCTGCCAGGAGAGGGGCGCCTATTGCTAGAAGAACGCCTGGTCGGAGAGCGGTGCTTGCTGGAAGGAGGGAGCTTATCCCGAGAGAGGCGCTTGGCAGGAGAAGAGCGCCTTTCCAAAGGAGAAGAGAATCTATGAGGAGAAGCGCGCCTGGAAGGAGAGACGCTTCCGTCCGACGATGAGCACCTGGCAGAAACGCGCCTGCTGGGAGAAGAGCGCCTCCTTGATGAAAGAAGTTTGCTGCTGGAAGGAAGCTTGACAGGAGAAGAGCGACGACTCGAAGAACGTTTCCTGGAACTCTTGATGGGAAGAAAGTCATCCTTCCTACGAGACGAATCCTTGGAGAGAGATCCTACAAGCGCTGACAACTGCTCTTGGAGACCGACCAAAATCTGCTTCGTCGACTCCTTTACTCCTACTGGAGAGGACGAGGGGGATCTTCTCGCTCTCTTCTTGACGATAGGAGAATCCTCCGGGAAGCGCTCAGGGCTCGAATCCAATGCTGCTGCTCTGGGAGCCTTCCAGGATCTCTTCAAAGACCGCGACTCCTCAGCCGAACTCCAACCGCGTCTCAGAGAAGACGAGTCCGACGCAGAAAAGCACTTCCTCAGGATGCCTTTTCTATGGCGATCCAAGGCAGCCTGGGACGAGACAACAGGATCTGCCGAAGGGACGCCTGATCGTTGGGGATGCTCTACATCCTCCTTGCGGCTTTCGACATTCCTCCTCCACTGGTCCTGGGAGTTTGGAAGAGGTCTGAGGCCTAGGAGCAATGCGGAGCCGATCAGACGCCCCTCCACTGCACTGGGGACACTGCACACATCACTGTCACTCTTACCTTCCTTCATCGCACGCAGTTGCGATTTCATCCTATGGATCTCCACCTTCATTGCAGCCATTTCCGAAGACGAATCCACAGGTTCGGTGAAGGGAGAAGGTGCTGAAATCAACTGGTATTAGGAGAGCCTGGAAGAGTGTTAATTTTTACTTCATGCTCAGCAGAAAGAGACCTACTAGAGCTTCTAGAGAGAAGCTTTCCTAACTCTATCCTTTTCAAGTTTCTTCAAATAAGAAGACAAAACCTTCCATTCTTTTTCAGACATATTTTCACATTCAACACACCTATTGTCCAAAGAACAATCATTCCCCTACACCTCCATGCATACAGTGTGAGGGTCTACCAGCTTTCGGCAACCTCACCTTACACTCTTGCCTAACACACACACGAAAAACAGGTGCAACACTTGATATCAGACATCTTAACAGAAAAATTTCAAAAGCAAATCAAAAACAGTCCACAATAGCGTATGCCAAGCCAAAGATCCAATACGTCACCAAAATCCGTCCAAAAAATCCTCAGCAAGCGAGAAATGAAAATCAAAGCAGGAGGAACCAACAACAGATGTTGCCGGAACCAGCAACAGAGAAAATCTGATTAGAAAACAGGAATGGTTCCTATTCCCGCCACCCAGCGGCGGGAAAGGTAGATCACCTGACCTACCTGTGCGTGTGCCGCGAGATTTGAAATTCTGTCGGGAACGTCGGAGACTATAGCTAAGTATATATCTGACGGGTAAGTTGCATGTACAAAACCATTTTTTGTTCTTCCAAATCTGGATGATTAATTGTTCCTAGAGTCTTCTCAGGTTGAGGAGCAGTTTGGTAAAATCTGCTCTCCTCACCTACCTCTTCTCTTCCTGACAACTATATAACAGTAACAACTCTTTGGTATAATCGACATCTTCCCACCACTCCTGATCTTCCATGGACCAAAAGCTGTTATACTTGTTTCCTCTACTATGACTTGTTGATGGCAACCATTTCAGGCAAATACTCTCAAAACTACCACATAAGCCAAACTAATTCCCAGTCCTGCTTTACTTCAATCCCTACGTAATTTTGGGATTTAGGACCCCTTCATCAAATCCCTTGAGGTTCTGGTCGAGATCAGGTCAGCTGCAGAGAAAAAATGTGAGGAAAGTTCTCTTTGAAACTCTATGAAAGCCATTCAATAAATCACTTAATCAATTCACTCTTCACTTTAACTACATGCCTAAGTTTGATGACCACACTTCAAAGTCAATACAGAATGTATTTCTAAAGTCAGCATAGTATGTCTTCATCATATTTCCACTACTCATAACTGTGACAAATTTAAGATGCTTGACTCTGCTGAGTCTCTGACTTCTTGTCTGCAACTTTGACAGAGTTAATACCATTAGCGATTTTCCATCCTGGACTGAATCTTTCTCTTATTATTTGTGGGTCTTTTGAAGCATCACGACTAATTCTACCCTTGGTATCTTCCAAATGTATTGTCACATTCCATAAATTATAAGGTAATGTAACACTTCAGAAACTGGCATCTTGTGGGTTTAATCTTCTTCCCAAAGTTCAGCATGAGAAAACAATTTGAATAGTTATTTTGGATCTTTCTCCATCCTCTCTTTCCAAGCAGCAGGGACTGACAAGAAAAAGTCACTCATATGCCACAATATAACTCACACAGTTGCATCCTTGACACCACTTGGTTACACCATACTGCAAACTTTTTGTTTGACACTCCAACTACATCACCCTGTCTCCAATACAATATCCAAGAATACTATAGTCTTCTGATTTCAGGAAAGCTATTACAAAGGACTATTTGTCTATTGTTATTAAAAAGGGCTATAGTGTTTGACTTTCGCTATTACATGGATGTCTTTTCTCTCAATGAGATAAACTTCACAGTTAAGAATTCAGAAATTTGGGCACTGGTAACCTTAGCAATTTTCAAACATTTTGTTGGTTGAGGAGTCAAGTGTACATCGAGGTAGAAATGCCAGTCCCCCTCTTTTTCTGCTTCAGGAGTATCTCCTAAAAATGCTTTGATGCATACAGTATTTCATCCTGGCCATGTGATGGCTGCCTGCCACTTAAGGGATTGGGTGACTTTTTTTTTTCCCTCACCTCAGTACAGGTTTCTATCCATAGCACTATGTGCTTTCCAGGTGTGTGCCTGGATCTTGATTTCTGCTCTTCTTATTTGACTAACACAACCATTCTTTTTTTTTTTTTTTTTACCAATCTGTTTGCTTCTGGACCAGACTTCACCCACTAGCAGAGCCCAACACAACACAACATAACTGATTTAGATACATTACCTTCTTGCCTCATGGATCATTGCAACAAAACGTTGCTCTATAATTCAATATGTTACACACTTCTGAAGATATTCACTACAGTATATAAGAAACAATTTGCCTATGTTATGAACAAATAGTTCAAAATAAATTTTGTTTCTTGAACTTCAGGGCTCTCTCCCTTCCCTCCTTTCTAACTGACAACAGAAGCATCTACTGTATTCTACAATGGGTCTTTCAAAATGAACATAGTAGGTGAGAGAAGTAGGGATGTCATCCTTCATGAGGAGTTTCTTTCACTACCTATGGCAGCAGGACTTTCACTTTTTGCAAAAGTCTATATAGACATTCACTCCAAACCAAAGCATAAAGGCTGCCTAAACCAATGGTTTGTCTGTACTAACAAAATCTGCTTAAAAGATGATACTCCTGATCCCAGAATACAAATGTCCAATATGTATATCTTATCACACAGCATACTTACTTGCTCAACAGCATTCTTGTTTAATAATGTCTTCAACTTCCACCTTACATTCAATAATGAATTCACCATTCATTTTCACTCCATCAGGTAAGTTTGTATAACTCTCTCTTTTTATGTTGTATGGCATATAAACATCTCCAGTATCAGTTTCATTATTACTATTTAAATTCCTGGAAACTCTCTAGCATTAGCAATCACATGGCCTAGTACAATACCTGCGTCACAACTGTAACTAGGCCTCACATTGCTGGTAACAATGTCAGCTTCACAATAGTCACTAACCATTGCATTGCTGGTAATAATGTCTGTTTCACAATAGTCACTAGCAATCACATCACCAGTAACAATGTCTGTTTCACAACAGTCAGTAGCAATCACATCACCAGTAACAATGTCTGTTTCACAACAGTCAGCAGTAACAATGTTTGTCCAAGCAATCAGGCAATCACATCACTTTGAACAATGTTTGTTCTCACAGTCAGTAGCAAAATACAGACCAAAAATGTTTCACAACAGTCAAAACAAAATGTTTGTTTCACAACAGTCAGTAGCAATCACATTACCAGTAACAATGTCTGTTTCACAATATTCATTATCCATCACATCGCCATGAACAATGCCTGTTTCACAACTGTCACTAGCAATCACATCACCCACATCTATTTCACACTTGTCACTTTCATTACCAGTTTCATTACAAACACTGCTTCCCTTTACATTTATAACATCAATATCAATTTTGATAAGTTCAAGGTGATCTGCATCACTGGAATTTAAATGCTGCACTATTTTGTGGACAATGATTTCATGATATCTCAGTGAACGTTCTTTTGAAAAACATTTGCTGCAAACAGCGCAGATATAGTATTTCTTATTATCATCTAAAACAGAATCAGTATTCTCCTCCTCACATGCATGAAACTTTCTGACATGCTGTAAGAGATTTCTACTGGATAAAAAGCATACTTTACAAAGAGAACATACAAACTTTTTCTTCAGGCAGGTATTGTTAAGCATGTGTCTTTTTAAGTACCTATGTGTGCTAAATAACTTATGACATTTAAAGCAACTGGCTGCCTTAGAAGAATGTTTCCTCATATGAAAATTAAAAGTACTTTTACTTGTAAAGTACTTATTGCACTCTGTACAATGCTGCTGCTCTCCAGTGTGCTTCTGCATATGATCAGACAAAAGGTGTTTCTGTAAATATTGTTTATCACAAATTCGACACTGAAAACGTTTAGGCCTGACACCATCGTGAGTCGTCATATGTATAGAAAGATTCCCAGATCTGGTGAATCTTTTGTTACACACTTTGCACTGATATGGTTTCTCCCCAGTGTGACTTCTCATATGGATCTTTAATATGTTATTCAGGAAGAAAGCCTTCCCACAGACAGTGCATATGAATTTCCTTTCACGAGTATCCCTAGGTTTCAGAAGCAGACTCTTTTTCATGCCATTTTCCATAACATCTCCATGATTACTTTTATGACTGCGAAATAACAGTCTATCTGTAAATCTTTTTCCACAAACATCACAACACAGTTCTTTATCACTTGTGTGACGATTTATATGAGCCTTTAAATGGCTTCTCTGAGAAAAGGCCCGGTTACATATTGCACACCTGAACAAGTCCTCTCCTGTATGAATGCGCATATGTTTAGTCAGAGAACCTTTTTCGGTGAACCTTGTGGAACAAATATCACAAACAAAGGGTTTCTCCCCAGAATGTTTCACTTCATGTCTCCTACAGTTAGTTAAAAGACTGAAATATTTCCCACATACTGAACAACTAAATGGTTTTTCACCAGTGTGTGTACGTATATGTTTCACAAGATCTGATTTAGACTTACATGTTACATCACAGAGTTCACAGTTATATAATTTCATCTTAAATACCTCCATCCTGGAACAAAGTTTTAGAAAGAGAAGTCAGAATTTTGCAGAGTAATAACTACACATTGTCACAAATGCCACATAAAATATATCACTTCTTTTTCTTCGAATGAAGTGGTAACTGTTAACATAATTCCACTCAGGACAATGGTGTCTTCATCGTAGTACTCTGTTAAAAAAATAATTCACAATAATTATGTAAATCTATCCAGATCAAATGTGTTCACATATATTTTACAGCATATTGCTAACTTCTAATATAACTGCCATAAATCTTGCTGCAGATGAGAAAATTTTCACAAAGCACTGGATAAAAAAATCTTTAAGTGTTCCTACTGCCAATGATAGGTAGAAATGAGACCAATATTAAAGATCAACAGATAAAGGGGACTGGCCAGTTAGCTATGGTGCAGCTGAACATGGGCAGTCTGCATGACCACAGGGTGAAACAAGATGGGGAAAGGAGGAAATAAAGAATGGGCTCCAAATTCAAGGATGGGCTAAAGCCAGTTCCCAGAGTACAATAAGATGACAAGTAACAAAGAAAATGGAAGCAAGAAAGGAATTTCAAAGCTGGGCAATACTGTATAAGGAAGAAAACTTGCACCAACCTAAGCATTCAAAGGGTTCTGGAATATAAGTGGGAATTAAAAAGCTAAACTTCTGGAAAAGGTTAGGTTTTCAGTTATACTTTACTGGATAAATAGGCCTGTGTAAGCCATTATATATGGCTGATTGGTTATCTGTAAGGGCACATTAAAATTTCTCATGGCAGGTGGCGCCTGTAATACAGTACAGTAAAACTGTTACATCAGGCTGTGCCTTTCCACAGAACTGAATTTCAGTTACCTTCCTGAGGATGTACTAAACCAATCTGTACATTTATTAATTTTATTTTTTCATTGTTACCAATGAAAATTCATGATTTAACAATTATTACTAATGAAATATGTTTATTTATCATTATCTGATATACATTATGTAACTCCAACAAAATACAGTACTAAAAAGAAAAGGAAAAATATTTCATTATATGTTATAAAAGCATTTTATTCCATGGAAGCTTGCTACGGAAATTCAAGGTCTTATGGCTTGGTCCATAATATGAACATACACTAACAACAGCATCAACAACATTTATAATAACAATATCAATCACCCTACTCTTGTAAATTAATCTATTGATGGCATTTTCTCATTGTAATGGATGTCTTGGTATTATGAAGCTTTCTGTACAATTCTATGTCCAATACTGCATACACACTAAATTTGATGAACACCGTTTGAGACCCATTTCAATAAAATTTGGTGCTGTGGTGATATTAAAAAAAAAGGATGTTTTGATGACATACCAAAATATACAAATCATCTTGCTTGCCTGGGGTCAGCTACTTGAAATAACACTGATTCACATTCTGTGTTGAAAACTTTGGTGACTTTGCAAATAATGATGAATATCTGGGCATTTTATTGTATGAGTTGCCATAAGAGCTTCTGGGATTTCTCAACTGATTTGAAGATACTCGTGTTGATCATTAAAACAAAGGAAAATATGAAGGGAAGATCCTGTATTTTGCCTCCAGATTTTGAATTTTCATCAAAAATTGAGAAATGGGATACGTGCACATATCATCCAGTGATACCTCTCCCTTGATTGTAATGTGAACGTGACAAACCTGCCCAATCATAGAAAATAATTAAAGAATCAACTCATGGAATAAATGCTCAGCTCATTATTACCAGTTTTAACATCTTTAATACATAAATAAATTATGGTTTTATATCTTCCTGTATTGTCATTTCATGTAGGGTTTTCCAATTTATTTTGTAAGTGCCAAAACATCATGAGATATCCTGACACCCAATCAACATTCCAAAGGGAAGACACCTAAAGTGGTGTTTCAGCGTGACAATTTAGTGTTTCCTAACAGTATGGTTATGATGTATCGCATTAAACTTCCATTAATTATCAATTTTATAGCCTTATTCCAGTTATAAAACTACAGTGTCAATCCCCAATAAATTGTCTCAGTACACTAAAGTAAAATTACCATAAAAACGATTTACAACTTTTTTCACTTCTTCCCTGTAGTATTTGATATATGAATCATGTGTCAAACTTATATACACACAACACATATATATTATACATATATATATATATAAAATATATAATATATATATATATATATATATTATATATATATTATATATATATATATATATATATATACATATATCATATACATATATAATATATAATATTATACATATACAGTGCTCCCTATTTTTATGTGGGGAAGAAGGTTCCAGGAACATTTTTATAATAAAATAAGATTTTATATCATACTTACCTGTTGTTTACATATAGCTGTAATTCTCGATCTCGACAGAAAATTCAAAACTGGCGGTCCCGCTAATATATGGTCAGGTGATACGACTACCCGCCCTCTACCGGGGTACCTGGATCCATTTCCATCAACAACTAATCATATTTTCTATGTCCCCTTGTCCCTTGCAGAGGGGGTGGGAATGTTTTATATGTAAACAACAGGTAAGTATGATATAAAATCTTATTTTATTATAAAATGTCATTTTTATACATGAACTTACCTGTTGTTTACATATAGCTGATTGCCACATTGAGGCGGTGGGCATGGACAGCTGTAAGTGTTAAATGGAAAAAACCTGAGATCATCAGGCTAAGAAAAAACGTCTTAACTTTGGATCCTTACCTGCTAAAGGGAAGCTGTTTTCTCGGTTACTGCCTCTGTAACCTGCTATCCTTAGTGCAACTGCGGGGCCTAGTAGCTCAGTCGCAGGTTGCTATATGGAGAAAGGTCTGTTGGCCCAGCCGTCTTCGACACAATCAACCAAAGCATATAATGCCCCTGCTCAGGCGCAGTACTCAAAGCATCCACCATCATATCACCCAACCATAAAAACTCACACCAACCTATTAAAATTAGACCTACTAGGCCATCTAACCTCTTAGGCTCTAGTAGTCGACCAAAAGAAAACTTCTGCACCCAAGGAAACTAAGGAGAGGATCTAGAGCCTCTGGTTTCCTTGCCCATCACCGTGTCAGACGCAATAAAGGGGCCCAACGTACTGCAGTCTTCATATGTGGTTTGGATCTGTCTCAGATAATGCGAGAGCAAAAACAGACGAACATCTCCAATAAGTTGAACTTAGAATGTCCTTTAAAGCCATGTTCTTCTTGAAGGCTAAAGAAGTTGCAATAGCCCTAATTTCATGAGGCCTCACTTTAACTAAGGGAAATCCATCCCTTAATTCCTTGTGTGCCTCCTGAATCAGTTCTTTCAAAAGGAAAGCAATCCCATTTTTAGATAGAGGTTCTTGGGGTTCTTAGTTGAGCACCATAAAAAATCATGAGTTCCTCTTACACTTCTGGTCCTGTCCAGATAGAATTTCAATGCTCTGACCGGACAGAGAAGTCTCTCCGTTTCTCTTCCACCCAGGAGGATAGGCTAGCAATGGGAAATTCCCTTGGCCATGGATTACTAGGGTTTTCGTTCTTAGCTAGAAAACCCAAGGTGAAGGAAACTACAGCCTTATCCGCACAAAAAAACCAACTCTTTTGTCCAGAGCATGAATCTCACTTACTCTCTTTGCCGAGGCCAGTGCCAAGAGAAAGAGAGTTTTCTTAGTTAGATTCCTAACGGAGCAGGAACTCAAAGGCTCAAAAGATTTGGAGTAAGCCACTTTAGCACCACATCAAAATTCCAATGCGGTACACGAAGAGATTTGCCTTTAGTGGTAGCAAAGGATTTAAGGAGTTCTGCAATATCTTTGTCCGAGAAAGGTCTATACCTCTATTCCTGAAAACTGCCGCCAGCATACTCCTATACCCCTTAATCATGCTGACAGCCAATTTCTTCTCCTTGTGCAGAAACAAAAGAAAATCCGCCACCTGGCTTAGAGTCGTAGAAGTGGAAGACACTCCAGACTCGGAGCACCACTCCCTGAAGCGCTTCCACTTCGCTTGATAGACCTTTGTAGACGAGGGCCTGGTTGATCTAGCCATTGCCTGCGCCACTCTTCTAGAAAGCCTCTCCTCCTGTAGAGTCGCTCAAGAGTCTGAACCCTGTCAGATTTAGATCTGACGGGTTCCTGTGGAACTTTCTGCTGTGCAACTGGCACAGAAGGTCTGGTCTGAATGGCAACCTCCTTGGCCAATCCACTACTTTCTCCAGTAGCTCTGGAAACCATGATCTTCCTGGCCACCATGGAGCTATAAGGATCATTGACACACCTTTGTGTGCTCAAAACTTTTTCAGGACTTCTCCCAGCATCCTGAAGGGAGGAATGCATAAAGGAAGAGACCCGACCAGTCCAGGAGCATGGCATCCACCGCTAATGCTTCTGGGTCTGGAACAGGAGAGCAAAAGAGAGGTAGTCTGCGGTTTTCCCTCGTTGCGAACAGGTCTAGCATGGGAGTTCCCCAAACCTTCCACAGGCCTTGGCAGACTTTCTGGTGGAGGGTCCATTCCGTCGAATGACCTGGAGTGACCTGCTGAGGATATCCGCTCTTTTCGTTGAGAGCTCCTGGGATGAAGCGAGTTACTAGCTCTATGTTCTTGGTTGCCGCCCACAAAAGCAGGTCTTTTGTGATCTCGAACAGAGAGAAGGAGTGAGTGCCTCCTTGTTTCTTCACGTGCACGCCAGAGCTGTGGAGTTGTCCGAGTGCACTACTATCTTTTTGTTTTCCACCAGAAGCACAGGAAATGTTCCAAGGCTAGATGTATTGCCTTCAACTCTTTCGCATTTATGTGCCAGTCCCGTTGGGATGAAGACCAATTGCCTGACACTTCCCCAATGTTGCTCCCCAACCCTCGTCTGAAGCGTGGAGAACAACATCAGGTCTGGGTTCCTCTGTCTCAGTGACAAACCTCGATCTAGTTTGCTCCTGTCGTTCCACCATGACAGGTCTTGCTTTACTTGAGTGGATAGAGGAAAAACAAACGAATCCGTGTCTTTCTTCCTGTTCCAGATCTGCTGTAGGAAGAACTGAAGAGGTCTCATGTGTAGCCTCCCAGACTGACGAACATCTCTAGCGATGAGAGGGTGCCTAAAAGGCTCATCCATTCCTTGGCAGAACAAGTCTTGGCTGCCATCAGGTATCTCACTTTCAGCAGGCATTTCTCGATCCTTTGAGACGTCGGAAAAACCTGAAAAGAACTGAGTTCATCCGAACTCCCAAATAAGTCAAGTCTTGAGATGGAGAGAGTTGTGACTTTGGAAGATTTACTATGAGTCCCAATTCATCGGTAAGAGAAAGGGTCCTTTGTAGGTCCTTCATGCATTGGCCTTTGACGGAGACCGGATCAGCCAGTCGTCGAGGTAAAGGGAAATGTGAATTCCCTCTAAGTGAAGCCATTTCGCAATTGGAGCCATCGTCCTTGTGAAAACTTGTGGGGCTGTTGATAGGCCGAAGCAAAAGAGCCCTGAATTGAAAAAGCCCTGCCTCTGAACACAAACCGTAGGAATTTCCTTGATCTCGGATGGATAGGTACATGAAAGTATGCATCCTGGAGATCGAGGACACCATCCAGTCTCCTTCCTTCAGGGAATTGATAACCGACTGTGTGGTTTCCATCTTGAATGGTGTTTGAAGCACAAATTTGTTCAGGGCGCTTACGTCGAGACTGGTCTCCATCCTCCTGACGATTTTGGAACCAGAAACAGATGGTTGTAGAACCCGGAGATGAAGGTTCGAGGACTGCTTCTATGGCTCCCTTTTGAAGGAGGGAAGTAACTTCCTCCTCCAACACCACAAGTTTCTCTGAGTCCCTGGATGATACGTTGAAGTCTACTGGCGAAGACTTTAAAGGAGGACTCTCTGAGAAGGGAATGGTGTAGCCTTCTCTCAGAACGTTGATCACCCAGGGTTCTGCTCCCTTGGCCTCCCAAACTTGCCAGAACGACTTTAGTCTGGCTCCGACCGTCGCATGAAGGACCTTGAACTCATCGGTTGGTACCCCTAGCTTTCTGGGGATGAGAAGAGAATTTTCCTCTTCCTCTAGCACGGGAAAAGGGCCGAGAAGGAGTACCCCGAGAAGGCCTAGAGGATACAGGGAAAGAAGGCTTGGGTACTACTGGAGAAGTCGAAAACCTGGGTCTTTTCGAAGAATGAGCCAGTAGGTCTTGAGTAGACTTCCGTGAGAGAGAGCCTCCGAAATTTCCTAACTAACGTGGCGGGAAAAAGGATTCCTTAAACAAAGGAGCAAAAAGAAGAGCAGATTTCTGGTTCCTGGAGACTCCTCTCGCGACAAACGAAATCCAATGTGCTCTCTTCTTCAAAATGCCAGTAGCAGTCACTGAGGCAATTTCTGACGTTCCGTCCGTGATGGCCTTGTCCAGGCAGGCCAAAATAGCATCAAGATCTGTAGCAGTCTTGGGGGGAAGATCACAGACTTTCACTATCCTGCTCAAGGCTCCTATAGACCAGTCAATAAAAGAAAAGATCTCCAAGATCCTATAGGAACTCTTCACCAGATGGTCAATTTCCGAAGACGAGAAGCCGACTTTGGACGAAGAAAAAGCTGAGCGACGGGCAGAATCCACAAGGCTGGAGAAATCCCTGAGAGGAGGCAGAGTCTCCCAAGGAAAAGACTTCCCAGTCTCATACCACGAACGAGACTTAAAAGACAGTTGAGAGGGGGAAAACAGAAAGATGTTTTACCCTGAGATCTTTTCTTGCTCAACCATCCTTCTTGCCTTCGGAGAGCTCTTTTTGCCGAAACAGACAGGACCAGCTTCAGAAATCTAGAGGAAGGAGGTTTAAAATCCTTGGCAAACTGCGTAGTTGGAGACGAAGGGAAGCTGGAGCAAAGTCTTCTTGAAAATGTTCTTCAAAAAGTTGTAAGAGATGCTTAAAGTTGGACGTAGGAGCAGACGGAACATCATCTACTTCGAAACATCGGAAACTGGGGAGAGAATCTCTGAAGCAGTTGGAGCACATGGATAGAAACGTCTCCGGGAGCCAAACTTGCGTTATCCTCTTGAGTATCGCCAAACGTCACCGGGCGCCAAGAGCCCGACCGCGTCAAGCGTATCCGAAACATGAGCTTGAGAGGAGTCAGGAGCCTTAGAAGATCCGAGAGCCAAAGAGGCGCCAAAACTTATTTTACGGTAGCGCTAGAAGCGCAAACATTGTGCGCCACATTATAGCGGAAACGTGTTTTGGAGCGCTTCATCAGCGCCAAAAACTCCGTAGCGTCGTGGTGCGGCAAAGAGTGCGGGCGGGCGCCAAAACCACGGTAGTGGCGCCAGGAGCGCGATCGGAAGCGGAGCCAGGCGTGCGTGGAGTTGCTGTGCGGAGCGAGCCAAGAGCGCGGTGACGGAAGGAGCCAGGCGGCGCCGAGGTGCGTGGCGGGAGCAGAGACCGGGCCTCAGTTGCAGAAGGAACCTGAAGTGCTGGAGCTTTAAAACCTTCGAAAAGTCTCAAAATCTTGTCCAATTTGTCCTCTTGCGAAAGGGGGCAGGAACCGGAGGCATAAAGCCGACTTGGGATCCAACGGGAAGGAAGCCGCTACTTGCATGCTAACAGGAGGATCCGGCGCCGCTACGATCCGTGAGAACGTACATCCGGACTGCCTGAAGAAGAAGAGATCTCTGGGCTATCCCAAAAGCTACAAGACGGAAGAGGAGAACGTGCCGAAAGTTTCTTGATAGGAACTTGACTTGGAGAGGAAGCTCTGTCTCTTCAGCGACCTACTAGACTCTGACTGCTTCCAACTCCTCCTCGACGAAACAGAAGCACAAGAAGACACTTCCGCATCGCTTTTACTATAGCGAGCTGCAACAGCCTGGGACGCAACAGGACTGTTAGAGGGAGCAACTGCTCGTGAGCAGACCCCACTCGCCTCCCTTCGGCTTTGGCATGTCTTCTCCCTGAGCCCTGGGAGCCGGACAGAGCCTCGACCTAGGAGAGCGAGGGGACGAACAGTCACCTCCTCCACAACACTATCACTGCAACACTTCGATGTCTAGACATCGCACTCACATCCTGGCCAATCTTCTCTATCGCAGAGAAAAGAGCCGAAATCTTACCATCAAATTCTGCCCGAAGGTCTGACACGGTAGTGGGTTCGAAACAACAGGTTCCGGGGCAGGAATAGGAACAGGAGGGGTAACAGGAACAGAACAAGAGGCAATACTACTCCTACTCTGGGAGGAACTTCTGGCCGAAGCCTTACGTGCCCTATCTTTACTTAATTTTGCCTGATATTTAGCCAACTTTTGCCAATCAAGCACAGACAAAGACGAACATTCATCACATCTATCCAGATTCGTGCACAATTTCCCTCTACAGTTAGAGCAAGAAGAGTGAGGGTCTATGTTAGACCGAGACATTCGAGTTTTACAACCCCCCGCAATATCTAATTTGAGATCCTGAATCAGACATAACTAGAAAAAATCTCAACAAAGCCAAAAACAAGCCAGAACCGTCAACAAAAGTGGGTACTTCACCAAAGAAAAAACGAAAAAGCACCGATGAATTTCCTGAAGAGGAGCAGACGACTAGTCGCCGGCCCGACAGAGAAAATATGATTAGTTGTTGATGGAAATGGATCCAGGTACCCCAGTAGAGGGCGGGGTAGTCGTATCACCTGACCATATATTAGCGGGACCGCCAGTTTTGAATTTTCTGTCGAGATCGAGAATTACAGCTATATGTAAACAACAGGTAAGTTCATGGCTAAAAAACTCTCTCTAAAAATGCATATAACTGGCTGAACTATTTCAATAAATCAATGTTTCTCAGAAAAAAAATAATTTGTAATGTTTGAAAGAAGGTGGCTGTGGAAGTAAGATGCTTATAACTGCCTATTTTAACATTTCATACCTGCTTAATTAGATATTTCAAGCAAAAATATATCCAGGCAAATTATCACACTAAAACAATTTAATATCATTTCAAAAATACACCCCAAACCATCATCTCAAAATGCACCTCAATGGCTGGCATTGCAGTACTCTGCAGTACTCATCATTACAGTACTGTTTTGCTTTCTCCTAAATTTTCCAGGATCTTGCAATATACATCCATCAAACATACCATAACTTATCCTGCTAAAAATTTTAACAGTTCATTGACTGCTGAAACCTGAACAGTTCAAGCAAAAATATACCTCAAACTGCTGTATCAATTCCCAACACTGCTTCAAACCTGAAGATTTCAAAATAGTCATAAGATTGCAAAACCTAAGTTCACCAAAACAGTATAGCTGTTACTTTAAAAATGTAATTAATAAAAACTATTTTCCAGACATTTTGGTACAAGAATAGTTTTACAGGTCTAAAAATATCATAACATTAAATGTGCATGCTGTAATGCATTTTGGTATTCCATTTATATATGTATTGAGATTTTGTAATATCACTCTGTATTGTAAGATGATTTTGAAATGAACTGTATATTTATGTATATAACAGGTACTTATTTCAGGATAGTACTTAAAATTTTATTTCCACTATTTTGTATGTATCTGTAACTCTGTACTAAAGTTCCATATATATAAAATATGCGGGTAGTTTAGAATATTTTATTATGGAAAAGCATGTACCTCCAAACAGAATGCTAGAGTTTGTTACATCAAAAAAATTAGTATTTTTTCATTGATATAACGACACTGATTATGTTCCACAAAAATATTTATTTTAAAAAAAGTAGAACACCACAGCAAAGTTTTGTTTAAACGTGTCTCATTTTAAAAGAATGATGTAATTTATAAATTCAATCACCATCTTTCCATAAATTTATTAAATAAATTCTTGTGTCATCATTCTCTCTTCTCTCAGTGATTTAGTAGATGTTTTATACTTTAATGAAAATTTGCAAAATGATCATATCTAAAACCAAGATTAAAAAGTCACTTACATTTATACATTTTGAACATACTGTAAATCTAATCATCTTCCAAAATACTGTAAACAATAAAATTTCATATTAGTGCATAAAAACTTTTCAAAATAACAAATCCAGCATGTCATCAAACAAATATCTTTTGTATAGATGGAACTGAAAAAGGTTCAGAATGGGACATTTACAGATTTGGGAACAGAATGTCTGTTGTAACTTTATTGTTCATGGATATTGTCATTACAAAATTTTGTTGATTTTGTGATTATACAGAGACAACTGTTGTCACTAAAACACCTCAAAGCAGTCGCCCTGAAATAATTTGAAGGAGAGGGTACATGGAAAAGAATATGTTTCATCACTACAGTTGATGTTTCAACTGCTAATTTTGATGGTTTTGTTTAAAATGACAAATTTCATAAGTACTTTCCTAACACTTCAAACTATTGAACCTTGTTCTTTGATCCAGCCATTGGAAAGTCTCTTCCCCAGCAAGTTACTGTTAAAGTTTTAATAAAATGTGTTAGTTTACTTAACTAATGCATGAAACCTAAAGACTGTTCTCTAGTGTCCCACTCTGCGAGATAAGAGAAGGTTGATTTTTTGCTTGTGTGTTTATTTGTTTTGTACAGTACCTGACAACTTTAACAACTGATAGATAAAGTCTGATATTACTTTGTTAGACAGGAGTTCGTTTTTTATATTTGAGCTTATTTTCTGAACATAATTACTGAATCAAATCCAATTTATTTTGCATTTCAAAAATAAAATAAATTTAAAAATCTATACCTTCCAACTAAGATGTAAATATCTAGGAAGACTTTCTTCTTCAAATCTGAGTTAATGAATATTTCAGATTACTGACAGTATTTCAATATTTTTGAAAAACTCTATCATCCAAAAAAATATCACCATCTATAGTACAGTGCCAACACCACAAAATGAACAAATTTTTTTCATAATAAAACTAATATTGTAATACTTACCTGAACACCTGAATTAGCCCTGGTTACCTACCAGCCCGAACTATATCCCCAACTCATTACCCACTAAGTGGGTAATTAACTATCAGCGTTACCAACGCTTACAGGAAAATCTTGTTAAATGAGTTACCTAGCGTGCCGTTGGCAACGCTGCTGCAAGTCCCGGCTGTGTATGGCTGAGATCCCCAATGCGTTATTCATTAATCAGATTGAAGTGGGGAGGAGGGTGGGAATCATTCAGGTGTTCAGGTAAGTATTACAATATTAGTTTTATTATGAAAACTTCATATTGCCAATACACTCCTGAACACCTGAATTAGCCCATTAACAAAATTTAGTGGAGGTGGGTTCAATTTAAGTCAGACCGACCTACCAACAAGTAAAGCAGGTAACTCATTATTTGTCTACTATTCTGCATATAAACAAAATCCTCACCTGGTTGTCCACTTAACAGGTGGGGATGCCTGAAAGGAGAGAGTACCCTCAACGTCAGTCTCGAGTCACGGTACTGTCTGGGTCGAGCTACTTCCCATGTGGTATTCAAAGAAAACCTCCAACGGATGAAGGGAAACTAACTCCCATGTGGCTAATCAAAGCCTCGCATGTAGCAGCCTGGCGAACCTCCCATGTGGCTATTCATAGCCTCTCATGTATGGAGGGGAACAACGAACCTCCCATGTGGCTATTGTAGCCTCTCATGTATGGGGGATAAGTTGAATGTGCAGTCAGATCTTCCGATTCATAGCCATCCGTTGCTGTCGATGCTGTGCCGAATGGGTGAATAAATCGAGCTGAAAACCACCTGGTTACCTAACCTCATTGAATTACTGTAAATCTTGTGTTCTAAATGAATTTCGATTCACTGACAGTTCTACTTTCCTATCTTATGTTGTCTAACCCCCTGCCTCCCCCACCCCCCTTTCAGTTTACCCTTTACTAAAGAATTGAATTGGCCGCAAAAAGGACCCAGCGAGTAACCCTTCTCCGATGAAAATTGAATGTCCTTAAGGTAGAAAGAAGTGAAAACAGATACTGATTTTCAAGTTGCTGCTTCTAAGATTGCCGACACCGAGAAATTCCTGAGAAATGCCGATGATGTCACCACCCTCTAATACTATGAGCTCTTGGGCGCTCAGAGGAGTTCGATGGTTCGAAAGAGATGAAGAATTGCCTGCAGACGATTGTTGAATCACTTCTCTTAAGAAAAAACTAATAGCATTCTTTGAGATCGAATGTGAAGGACATCTGGGAGAAACGAATAATTTTCTCGGGTGAGGCAACATCTTTTCTGTGCGTGATAAATAAGCCTTCAGCGCCCTGACCGGACATAATAGCATTTCTGAAGCGTCACCTCCTGGCACGAAATCTTCCAAAGACGTTACTTTAAACGCTCTGGGTAAAGGATTCGATTCTGATTCTGATTTAGCTACAAATTCCGGCAAGTAGGACAGAAAAATATCTTTCCCTGAGAAGGATACAGTTCTTGAAACAGCCCGAATTTCTCCTACTCTTTTAGCTGTGGCCAGTGCAACTAGAAATAATACCTTTTTCGTTAATTGCCTTAATGACAGTGATTCTAATGGCTCGTATTCTGACAATCTAAGGAGACCTAAAAACCGCTAAATCCACGATGGTGCCGAAGCTAAAGAACTGGGCGTTCTATCTTAAAAGACCTTAGAGATCGTGAAGTATTCTGCTGGTCGCTAATTCTGGGAAGATGGAAACGGAATGTACTACTAAGCATTGATCTGTAACCTGTGATCGTAGAGTACGATAATTTCTTTTCTTTCCTAAGAAAAAGGAGGAAGTCCGCTATCTTTCGCTACTGTTGGAAGTGAAATACGATGACCTTGGTTCCGGCACCAACTGCGGTAAACTGCCCACTTGGCCTGATATAGTTTCCTGGTTGATCTTCTCAGACAGAAAGACAGTTGGCAGCCACTGCCTTAGAGAGTCCGGCATGACGTGCTGCTCGCTGGACAGTCTCCATGCAGCTGGCTTCAGCACGCGGAGGTTCCGGTGGAAGTGATGGAAGTGCGGCTGTCTGAGAAGATCTTTCCTCTCTGGAAGGAAAACCGGAACATCTGTTAGTAAATCAGAAGGTCCGGAAACCAAGGTCTTTGAGGCCAGAAAGGGCAAATCAACGTCATTTGGTGTTGCAGGAGATCCTGAGCTTTCATTAACACTTGTTGAATCATTCCGAATGGAGGGAATGCATACGTCTGCATGTCGTTCCAAGAGTGCAACATGGCGTCCGTTCCAAACGACATGGGATCTTCTACTGGGGAGAAGTATACTGGGAGGCAAAATTTAGTCTTGTAGCGAATGAATAGGTCTATGGTTGCTGGCCATTTCTTCAATAGAAGTTGAACTTCCTCCTGCACTAATGTCCATTCTCCCCCAGAACCTCTTGTGATCGGCTTAGGGCGTCCGCCAAAACGTTGAGTTTTCCCGACACAAACTGAGGAACGAGTAGTCCTGTGGATCTCAACCAGCGGAGAATTTCTCTGTGCTATTTGATTTAAAGTTTGTGATTTTGTCCCCCTCCTTCTTGAGGTATGACACTGCTGTTACATTGTCGCAAAAGAGCGCTACCGTCCTGTTGCTTATTTGATCTGCAGTGAAACAACCTAGAGCCTCTTCTACTGCTCTTAGTTCTCTGTGGTTGATGGACTCCCTCCGATCCAGATTCCATCCAAAGGCCTCTGGCCTGACATTCCTCAGGGTTGCTCCCCAACCCTGATCCAAGGCATCTGTGTACAGATGGAAATCTGGAATGGGGAGTCAATCTTACGCCGATGGTCAGATATTATTCTTCTGACCACCACCGAGAGATCCTTCAGGCAAGAATCGTCCCAGACTATGAACGCGTTCTCTTCCCGAAAGTCCCAGCGATTCCTGAGACATGCCTGAAGAGAACGCATCCGGAGACGAGACCCTGGAATTAGGAGTGAGAGGGAGGCCATCCTGCCCAGCAAGCTCTTCCATAGGCTCACAGGTTGAGCTCTGTTCGATCTGAATGTTTCCAGTTGGCTCAGAATTGCCAAAACTCGTTCCTCCGTCGGAAAGCCCTCAAAAGACAAATTCTGAATTGTTATTCCTAAATGTTTTTGTCTGAGCTGGAATTAAAGAGCTCTTTTCAAGTTGATTCGTATTCCCAACTTCTGACACAAATTTAGTAAGAAGTCCTCGCCTGCAAAACTTCCTCTACTGACGAAGCCTGAACTAACCAATCGTTGAGATATCGCCTCATCCTGAAACCCCGACGATGCATTATCTCTGAAATAGGAGACATCACCCTCGTAAAAACTTGAGGTGCTGTGGTCAGACCGAAGCAGAGGACTCTGAACTGAAATGTTCCAGTTGGACCCGAGAATCGAAGGAACTTCCGAGATTCTGGATGGACCGGAACCTGGAGATAAACGTCCTTGAGGTCCACTAAAATCATCCAGTCGTCTCTCCGGACCGACTGCAGCACCGACTGAGAAGTTTCCATATGGAACTTCGGGGAGATGATGAACCGGTTGAGACTCGAGAGATCTATGATGGGTCTCCAAGATCCTCCCAACTTTGGAGCCACAAAAATCCGACTGTAAAACCTGGGGAAGAAGGGAGCGGGTTCTAATGCTCCCTTTTCCCAAAGGCTCGGACTTCTGCTGCTAAAGCTATTCCCTGATGGAGGAAGGGAATAACTGGGAAGATGAACCGGTGAGCTGGATAGAGGAGGAAGAGAGCGAAAAGGGACTCTGTACCCCCTTCCTAACACCTCCACTACCCAACTCTCCACGCCATACTCCTTCCAGGATTCCCAGAATGGAGCTAGGCAACCTCCTACCGGTGCAGACGAGGGAATGTCTCCTACTTCCGAAAACCCTTCTTAAGGACAGAAGGTTTCGGATCTGAAGCAAAACTGAAGACTTGGATGAGAAACGGACTTTCTTAGGGACCTAACAGGTGATTTGGAACGGGTCCGCTTGGCTGGAGATGTCATCCTGGAACCTCTTGGAGATCTAGGGACTGTGCGCTGCCACCCATAATCATTGCTTGCTGTGACTTGACAGCTGAAGAAGAGGAAACAAAATTTACCATCAGACGCTACATCTTCTCCCCTGAAAAGACTGTTGCTGAGCGCCAATGGTGCCCTCAACAGAACCCTTTGTGAATATCTGGATAATGCGGAGGCAGATGGTTCAGAAAGAAGTCCCTCCTTTTCTTACCGAAGAAAGTTGTACATCCGGCCGATATATGTTGCCTGATAAGCCAGTCCCATTGACACCGAAGTGATGAGATTGTCGAACAAAACCGGGTCCGAGGAGAATATCCATCCTGTTTAAGGAACCCCATTAAACCAGATAACATCCACATCGAATGGGATAGAGCCTCCGACTGAGAACGTTTTGTGTCTTCCAAAATACCCGCTTCTCTTTTATGTGATTGATACCAAGCGATTCGAAGAAGGGACCCTAGATAGAAGAGCTTCCACTGATTCATTTAGAGGGACCCTAACACCCGCAGAAGGGTTACCCTTAACCTTGTAAAACCCTTCGAGAAGGAAGTCAGGAGAATCCTGCCTACCCGACCCAATTAATGCCGCTAACCTACCGTCCGCCTCCCTCAATGCCTGCTCGACACGGCCAAACCAAACTAGATTCTTTGGTGCATGAGCCACCACTGGTTTAAAAACAGTGACTCAAACATTGCCTGATTAGGTTGAAAAGGTTCTTCCGGATCCTTGGACTGTGGGTAAAGCCCATGAATGAAGTCCACCATCCGCTTGTATTCGTTCTCGTTAGCTGAAGGAGAACAGGCTTCGATACCGGATCCTCTTCCTCGCAAGAGAAATCCTTATCAGAAAGATCCGACCCTCAGTCGAGACAGGAACAGAGACAGGCTGACACCTAGAAAACGCTGGATCAGCCAACCAGAACACGAAAATACCTGAGTGCGCAAGAAAACGAACACCTGGAGAATCAACACGATCATGTTGCAGGCAATGAGAAAGGGTTGCGCAAAACCCCAAACTCTCCAACAACGGTGGACCACGCTTGAGCCAGACACACCTGGGCGAACCACGCCCCCTCAGAAAACGGAGAAGCCGCAACACTCGCAACCCCGGAACTAGGCTGAATAACAGAGCATGCGGATGAGGAATCGCAGCAGCAGACACTCCGCTATTTGTGGAAGAAGAACAAGGGGGAAAAACCCATGCTGACCAGACCAAACCAGAACCTACAAAAAACCGTCCTAACTGGAGGAACAGAGAAACCTGTTGGAAAGGTAGAGAAGGAAGGTACTGTAGGAGGAAGAGAGAAGAAGAAGCCACACTCCTGAAACCACCGGAGTCCCTGCCGATGACGTCAGGTAGGTGGAGAACGCAAACAGTCGGACCGGAGCTCACAGGAGTTTCGCATGGGAAACTGCGGGTGCCGAACCTCCAAGCGATTGTGGATGATAACTTACCAAAACCTAGCTACTGGAGTGATTGTTGAGGACTACCAGCAAACATTGAACAGGAACAGTCGCACTGCCAGATGTCACAGCAACAGGCTCCTTGGATGAGAACATATGATTTGCTGAAGATTGTCCTGAAGGCAAGTCCGTTAATGGTAGAGAGCTCGGATGAGCAAGAGAAGAAACCGAAAGTCTCCCAAAGAATGACCAAAAACGGAAGGTTGAGAAAAGCAAAGAAGAAGATTTTGAAACCATAGGAGAAAAGGAGATGTCTGTGGATACAGAAGAAGCCATAGATTTTAAGGAAGAAAAATAGACTGATTCTGTTCCCCTGATAATCTTGTAAAGCATCATTTGTAAATTCTGGAAGATTTTTCAAGACATGCTCAAAAATGTTAGAAAACCCAATATTGAAACAATTTCTAACCAAAGATCTGTAGCCTTTAGAAAGACCCAACAGATCAGCATTATACTCTGCAATGTTCAGCAATTGATCAATTGAATTGGACTCTGAATGGGACAAAGGTTTGTCCCCAGGGGAAAAAGAAACTTGGAAGAAGAAAGGATACTTTCCAACCTATCCACACAGAAGAGCTAGGAACCAAAATTGAATCATCCTCTACCGATCTTGCAACCTTTTGTTGCAGAGAGCCTACTGCAGAAAAAGAACGCTGTTGGATCTAACAAAGGAGCCAACCTTAATCACACCTGACTCCAGACTGCACCTTCAACTTATCTTCCTGACTTCTACTACCATCCTATCCCTAACTGTCTGAGTCAATCCTAAATTTGATTTTACCTTAGGACTTACGTTACCAGGGTGAAAGGGGAAATCTGCTGCTGACACTGCCTGCTCCGCGCCCGAGGGGCCAGATCCTACCTTTGAGGTTTGCGGTTCTCCATGACCCTGGCACCCGTTAGGGCTGGTTCTGGAACAGGCAGGGAGCTGAAAAAGAACGATTAGATTCTGTGTCCCTATTACTTTTGTCCTGATCTTTTATTTCTGTTAATTTTGACATGAAACTTGAAAACAAACTAGACATGCTGGCTGACAATTTGTCTTCTAATTTCCTAAATAATTCTGACTCTAAAGCCTCTTTGTCAAAACCCTGAGTCTCTACCGCTGAATCCCGTTTACTCTTAGAAGCTAATGATTTCCTATGCTTGAGATAATCTTCCATCTGTGTTATCGACCATGACCTACATTCGTCACATCGCAATGTGACATTACATTGCACCTTCCTGCAATTTATGCACAACGAATGTCTGTCATTTTGAAGGGTACTCATCCTTTTCTTGCAGGCTGTGCATGAGCGATGGGCTGCGGTTTCTCCAGCAGTAGCGATCTCCGTCGTCACGGCAGAAGCAGAAGTGGAAGCCGAGGTGTTGTCAAAATCCAATCCATTTCAAAATCCAAAGCCAGGCCAAGTCAAACGGGAGAACAACAAATCCAGAAAAAAGAACAATCCAGGAGATCAATCAAAACCAGTCCAAGTCGTTATCCAAATCCAAAAACAAAATATGGGGGTCAGGCTAAGAAACCAAAATTTGCCTGATGTAGGACAAGTCCTAGCAGCACACAGCGAACAAAAGCAATTGGGTTCGGCCATACACAGCCGGGACTTGCAAAGCGTTGCCAACGAAGGCTAGGTAACTCATTTGACAGGATTTTCCTGTAGTTAGTAACGCTGACAGTTAATACCCACTTAGTGGGTAATGGGTTGAGTTATGATATAGTTCCAACCTGGTAGGTGACCAGGGGCTAATTCAGGTGTTCAGGGCAGTGTATTGCACTGCTATATAATTTAAATTAATGTGGTTTATCAACAAAAAAAAGAGAAAGAGAAGAGAGTTAGTAACGGAGTGAAAATGCAGTGAAACTTGTTAAAGCTCACTGGCCTCCCCTTTCTTGGTGGGCCCTCAGAATGTGTTAACCCTTTTAACGCCGAGCATCTATTTACAAAACAACTCCTATGCTGCCGCGTTAAGTTAAACTAGGGAAAAAAGTTTTTCAAAAAATCACAGCACGCTTTAGTTTTTAAGATTAAGAGTTCATTTTGGCTCATTTTTGTCATTCAGCCTGAAGTTTAGTATGCAACCATCAGAAATGAAAAAATATCATTATCATATAAAATGTTGAAATATATGACAGTGCAAAAAAATTTTTATATAATTTTATACAAATCGCGTTGTAGAGCAAAACAGTTAAAGCTAATGAGTTAATATTTTTAGTTGTATTGTACACTAAATTGCGATGATTTTGGTATATAACAAATTGTAAAATGATCAAAGCAACACAGAGAAAATATTATCACAAAATGATGCATGAATTTGTAACAAAGGACGTAAAATTTAATTTTTTTTTCAAAATTCACCATAAATCGAAATATTGTGCTAGAGACTTCCTGTTTGTTGAAAAAATGAAACTAATTGATTGAATATTACTAGACTGTAAAGTCATTTAGCTTACAATTGCAGTTTTCGACCATTTCGGTCGAGTTAAAGTTGACAGAAAGTAAAAATTTTTCTATTTATCGTGATTTATATGAAAATATTTCAAAACATAAAAAGCTACAACCATGAGTTATTTTTTGTTGTATTGTACATGAAATTGCGACACATTTTCATATATAAAAACTTTATGTAACGACTAATATAAAACGGTAAAACATTACAACAACGTGTGAAAGAATTTCTAAGATGTTCAAGCTGTTACTTTGCTGAAAACAAAATGTTTTTTCAAATTCACTAAATCGAAATATTGCAGCTAGAGACTTCCAATTTATTGCAATATGAAGGTAAATGATTGAATATTACTAGAATGTAAGAGTTTTACATTTGTAATTGTGTTTTTTCGACCATTTACGGTCGAGTTACAAACACCGATAGTTGAAATTTCCAGTTATCACCAAATTTATGGGAAAATAGCTGCAAAACTTATAAAGCTACAACCATGAAAAGAGTTTCTGTTGTATTCTACATGAAATTGCGCCCATTTTCATATATAAAACTTTATTAACGCCTAATATAAAATGGTGAAACATTACGATAGGGACAGAAAAGAATTTCTATCTTCCACAAGTCCCATTTCAAAAAATGCACGAATAAAATCAAAGTTGAAAGAAGGTACATGAAATCTTAAAGAGTTATTGTGGTTTAAGATGAAAATATTTCCAGAAATGAAGAACTTACAACCATGGGTTGTATTTTTGTAACAGAAATTGTGCACATTTCATATATAAAACTTATGTAATGAGCTATATATAAACAGTGCAAAATTACTTAACAAAATGACAAAATATAAAACAGTGAATTTACGAAATTTTCGTCTGCCGAGTTTCTCGTCCATTGGTTATAGGAAAAGTTTTTTAAAAATTCACCATAAATCACAATATTGTGCTAGAGAGACTTCAATTTGTTGCAAATGAAGGTACATGATTGAATATGATACTAGAATGTAAGAGTTTTAGCTGACAGAATTGCTAGATTTTTGACCATTTGATGTCGAGTCAAACCAAGATTTGACGGATTGAAATTTTTGGCCGTTGTTTGCATAAGACTTGGCACCCAACAGACAATTTTTTTTATATAGTATGATATGTCCACTCGTAGGCATTTACTAGGGTTAAAAGTTTAAGATTCTAATAGATTCAAACGGTGCCCATTTTACTGAAGCATTTGTACAGATATTTTGCTGTTTCAAGAGATTTGAGAGATAAATTCGTAAGAGAGATATGTTAAAAGAGAAGAGTATTGTAAAAACCTCAACTAAAAAGCTCCAAGGTGGGCCTCAAATCAAGGTCAACAAGTTTTCCGATTTGTATTGCAGATTTATTTAATTTGTATTAAACATTTTATAGATATTTTGCAGATTTATTTAATTTGTATTAAACATTTTATAGATATTTTATCGTGATTGTCATTAATATTAACATTGAAATAAATAGTATATCATTTGTTGTCATAAAAATATTTTCATTATCACCCAAATAAAATACAGGTAATTAGTGAATAAACGCTTCTGATGAAAACATTCACGAATGAGTGAAAATTCCCCTTCAGACAAGTGAATAATGTTCTCCTACGAGAGGAGGGAGAACTCAAGAATAAGGGAGAGGAAGAAAAGCTCAACAAAGAGGAGGAAGAGATTAGGAAGAATGTTGTGAATGCTTCTCTTCTATCCTGACTTGGGCCTTACTCATCTTCAAAGCTGTAGGACACATCAAGTCTGGTAAGTTATCTTTGTTGCTGCTGAAGAAGTAGGAAGGTCCGCTCCAGAGAACACAAAATCTACAAGAGGATCCCTTTCCTTAATGGGTACTGAAGCAGCACCAGTAGCACAGGCAGCAGAAGCAGAATCCCCTCTCTTTGTAGCTGCCAGATGGTCCAAAACCAGTGCAAGAGACAGACTCCAAGGAATGTTGATGGAAGGCCAAATGCTCCTCAGGTATTTCACAGATGATGACTGCTTGCTTGAAACATCAGAGGTATTACTAGAAGTGGTGGAAAGTGAAAAACAGTTGATGGGTTACTATGAGCCTTTACAAACACAGACACAGCCTGAGGACATGAACCATCAAATCTAAGGAGAGTTCGGCGGTTAAGATATAATGATTCCTACCACTTATGGTTTTGACCATGGTGGTAGCATCTTGGTCAAGTCATTACTCTTGGAGTTGAAAAAGCATGCAAACCATTGCTGGGCAAAAAATGTTGTATGCCTAAACAAAGACTGAACTTTTGGCTCAAGTGTTTGTGAGCAAACAATGTGGAGAGTCTGTGGTGTCGCCTCAGTCATGCTTTCCAGAGCCTAAGTTGTGTTCAATGGCCTTCGGGTCTAGAAAAGTCAAAACTTTGCTCCTGGTCCTTGACAGTTATGTTGGCATAGACCCTAATGGGATCTTTTCTATTTTTTTTTAAAAAGACTGCTGATTTCACTGCTCCTAAGATTACTATTTTCTGAGGATTAGTTGGACTTGCAAGTTTTCCTACTGTTTGGAGGAAGGGAAACATTGCTGTATTACCTAGAGGACTATGTCTATCTTAATGCCCCTCTGAATACAGGCCAATCCCCGTTATCCCTGTTTTATCCAAGATTTTTTAGTTGCTCTCTAAGTGTCTTTGTAGGTTTGCTGAAGATAATAACCTGCTACGAGGATGACAGTTTGGGTTTCATAGGGGCCTTGGTACTTGTGATGCACTCTTGTCAATATCTACAATCTTACAGAACCCTTGTAAAAAAGATTCACCCAAGTCAATTTAGATTTTAATGCAAAAGATGACCATGTGAATCATGAAGCACTTATCTACAAGTTAAGATTTTTGGGAATTGGTGAATTTTTGTACTAATATTTTTAATGTTTTAAATAAATTTTCAATAGGTAAAACCCAAATGGTCTGCACTGATAACCAGTAGAGTAGCTTTAGTACTGCTACTTCAGGTGATCCTCAAGTTAGCATTCTCGGACATTTGCTATATATTAGCTGAGCTAGTGAAATGTGACAAGGCCTAGAGAACAAACTGATTGCATATGCCGACAATGCTACTCTTCTAGCTATTGTTCCTTCTCCGTACCTTAGGTCTGTGGTTGCAGAATCCTTGAATAGAGATTTGGCATATATTCATGAGTGGAGTAGGCTTTGGGGCACGAAGCTCAAGCCACCTGAAACTCAAAGTATGATAGTTAGTCTATCCAGAACACTTCGCTCTACATCCTGAGTTACATTTAAATGGTACAACTTTATGTGTCAGTGACTCTTACGATTTTAGGTGAAACTTCTGATTAGAAATTGACTTTTGAGAAGCAAATGCATAATACCGTTTCCTTTCCTCAAAAAGTTGGTATCTTGCAGAAATGATTTAGAATGTTTCATAATGAATATTATAGCTACATGTTTTAATTCTACTCTTCTTCCTTGTTTGGATTACTGTTCTCCAGTGTGGTCTTCCCGTGCTGACTCTCGTCTCAAATTCTTGAATAGAGATGTGTCATCAGTCGAGTTTATTCTACAAACTCTTCAATGTTGACTTGAGGCCATACACATAAAGTGAGTTCATTATGTTTGCTGCATCAAAAGTAACAACAACGATAAAAATCCTCTGCACTCTTCTTTACCTGACCTACCTGTTTTTGCTTGCAACACTAGGCAGACTACTGCTGCAAACAGCCTACTGCTGTTTCCAAGCATTAGGCTTAATACTACTGTACTCAGTTTGCTAGGAGTTTCATCTCTTGAATATCAGGTTCATAATTTTCTATTCCCTCATATTTATTTATTTAGCCTATCACCTTTTCCCTTTGGTTAGTTAGTTGACTCTGTCCATAAGGGTTCTCAGCTGAATTTTTCAAGAAAGAAAGAAAGAAAAGTCACCCTCCTCCCCCCAACCACAAGGAAGCAGTACTCATAGAGGGCTGTAGGATAGGAATAACAGGTGCAAGGAGGCAGGAACTAGTTGGATTTAGTGTCTCCTCCCCAATGTCAATGAGGCAGGTGAAAAGTTTATCCTTCTGGAGTTGAGTCCTTACTTCTCGACTGAAAGTCAATCTCCATGAGATCCTTGTAGGGAGAAGTGTGGGTACATGATTGCCACATGACTTCTACTGCAAAATGAACAATATTTATAAAGGCCAATACTTACAGGGGACATCAAGCTAGCAAGGCTGCCCATGTCCCTCACAGCATTTAAGGCCTTGTGTTTCTCCATATTTCTACAGAATAAACTAGACCCTAAAAATGCAGCACATACACAAACACAAATACTCACCCAAAATGAACAGTTCAATAACAGTGAACATCTGTTCTGCAAGGTAGGTTAGAAAAAGTACTTGGAGACAGTAGCTTTATGAGAGGTAAGCCCCCATTCAACTCCCACCCATAGCCCTACCAATTAACCACCTTGCTCCCTAATTCAACAACTGCCTCCTAGCTTGTGCTGAAGGCTACTCCATAACAGAATGCTCAGGTTTGTATTTCCATAAGAACAACACATGATCTAAAGTGAAGACAGTGGTAGGTATATCAGAAGAATTTGAGATAAATGCTGCCCTTTATTAACGATCAGCTTTGAGCCTTATACTATTTACCATGGTAATACAGAAAATCACAAAGGAATGCAGAAAACTCGAGGACCTGGAATCTGGCAGAGTATAGAAATGATTTAATATTAAGAGCTGAATCTGCGGGAGAAGCTGAGGATTTTATATCAAAGGTGGCGGAGCAGAGTGGAGAGGTACGAACTGAAAACCTGCAAGAACAACAAAACGTGATAACCGAAGAGAATGAAAAGGAAAAATAAAGCCAGGAAAGTGGCCATGTGACTGTTGTGGAAGAGTTGTGGGGTGAACTCAAGTGTTGTATACAGAATGAAACAGACAGTGCAGTGATATGCTCCAGATTGCAAAATATAAACATAATAAATGATTTTCAATACACAAAATATACTTGATGAGCAATTGAAAGGGAAGAAAGTGGAAAAAATGAAAGTATCCCCTTAACAGAAAGAACAACTTACAAAGGACTATACTACTCCATGCAACTGAAACATAAAACCTATTGAAAAAAGAAAAACAGAATGTTAGATTTTTATTTGAAAGTCCATAGTTACAGTGTATTACAAATGAGGAAAAGTGGGAGAGATGAGGTGTGCAGTATATATAAGTGATGAGATGGGATGAGGATCAGTCAGTATGAAAAGCAGCATGAAGACCTAGACCTGGTGGAATTCAAGCAGATAGTGCACTGGAGAGAAATCTTTTCATGTCTAACACCAGAATGGGAAAGAAGGACATAATTGATCATAATGTGACTATATACCATTTTGCAGCTATAACACTTTACTGTTATCAACATATTCTTAGCTTGAAATACAACACCCATAATTTAATTATGATCCATGCTTATTCTATTGGTGCTAAGTATTAATATACAGATTACAATGCTGCATAACATCAGGACAGTTTTGTAAAACTGAAGATTCTTTATTCATAACTGTCTGGCAGGTGGTAGTTGTGTACACTGTGCTGTTTTTGACTTGTCAAAATTAATTCATTACACATATGAAAAAACATATAACCTGGATACCTAGACAACATAAAACCTCAATGCCTAAAACTGATACCTTGTCAGTAAGACAACAGAAAAGTCAATTCACTGATAAGCACCATTCATAACACATACATAATGATTGCTGTTTTATACACCTATACTGTGATATTTTAATTCCTAGCCAGCTGCATAAACCACATATTTTCCTAAAAGGTTATCTTGTGTTTTATGCATTTCTAAACATTACTCTATTTTTGCATTCTCCCATCCCACTATATCCAACACTGTAGGGGACCACAGTGGGACTCTGGGGTTTTAGGTGGGGGGAAAAAAAGGATTATATTGCTCAGTCATGAAGGCAATAAATGCATAATTATAACAAAATCAGTTAAAAAATAGTTTCCGTGTGCCCACAATAACAAGAATCACAAAAATTTATCCGCATAAAAAAAAATGGCAAAGCCAGTTACAAGGATGCACCCAAACCTAACCTTCCCTAACCAAGGGCTCCAGGTCCTTAAAAGTCATCGGGTTAGCCCCCACTGTTTAGACCTCAAGTGCCTGAAGTCAATTTGAGAAAAAAATTACAGAATCCATACTAACCTAACCTAGTCTAAGGGTGCTGGGTCCTCACCTTGCAAGAGGGCTTTGCCCCTAAACCCACATTTCTGGACTGATCAAGCACACCACTGATAATAACAATGTAACATAAAAATTCATCTTAAATTAACCCTCTACACAACTGCTAAGGGACAGGCCAACAGAATGGGAGGTACACATTTCGGTAATCCTACATTTTAGGGGTCCAAATTCACTGCTCCCTTGTGTGTGTTTGTTTCAAGTTTTCTTTCCTATTTTCAATTTCTTCTTTCAACAGATCTACAAACATAAGTATATTTGCTAAAAAGAATGAGCAGTTTATCTGCTTACAGAAGCAGAGATTGTAAAAAATCAAAGGGAACTAAAGCTCTATAACTCATGCAAGTAGTGTAATGTGCCCACAATTGTGTTTGTGGAGTGAGCACTTAGGAACCAGGAACCAGGTAGGAACCTGGCACGGGCTTTGGCTCTTCACCAGCCACTTTTTGACAAATCTGACAAATTAGCAGTTTATCCACTTACAGAAGCAGAGATTTACGATTTTCTCAAAATTCTGTGGGTCTGTATCCCGTAGGACATGTTTTTGATTATTTACATTCCCCTTTTATTCCCTATGTGTTTTTACAATCTCTGCTTCTGTAAGCAGATAAACTGCTCATTTTTCATTGTTTTCCATGATTCAATAAATATAACAATTTTTAAAAGTAAATTGTATTTTTCCTAACTATACAAACCCGAGGTCCTTTACATTAGGGATTACTTCAGGGGTAAGCTGGAAACGGCTGTTGAACTTCAAACAAGGTGGTCAGGCAGTTAACTACTGTCTGGGAGGCGGGAGTACCGCTTGCCCGGATGTAAACATGATATTTTCATAATAAAATAAATTTTTGAACATACTTACCTGGTAGTTATATATAGCTTAAGTCCCTGACGTCCACGGCAGAATTTCAAAACTTTCCGACAATTGCCGACGGTAGTCAGGTGAACCACCTGTGCGCCCTCTACCCAGGTACCTGGAACCATTCCAACTATTCCTCAGATCTTCCATGCCCCTAGTCTCTAGAGGGGAGGAGGGTGGGAATTTAATTATATATAACTACCAGGTAAGTATGTTCAAAAATTTATTTTATTATGAAAATATCATTTTGACAGAGGAAAAATCTATTTCTGAGGAAGGTCCTGATGTCACCCGGTGAAATTCCATTACAGCACAATTTCTAGGTATAACAATGCTAGATATACCAGAGAAAAGAGCTTTCAGGAAAGCTGGGGTTACTACCCCAGTCGATTATGTCTCTTTTAGAAGACGTCCGGTATAATGAAGGGTGAGTGAAATACCACTACCACGGAAATATACTCGAAAGATCTCTCCTTATCAAAACCCCGGAAAAGAGCGGTGAGCCAAGGAACACAGCCCCACACTCAACACCCGCCAGGACGGCGACACCAGCGCCACCTACTTCATTCCATGCTAGCACTAACCCCAGACTTGGCATGTGCAAGAAGGGAAAGGTACTAGACTGATTTAGGGAGGGTCACCATGACACGGGACCTTCCTCAGAAATAGATTTTTCCTCTGTCAAAATCCCTTTCTGAGTCCAGTCCCGTATCAGCCGGTGAAATAGTGATAGAGAATCATGCCAAGACTGCAACTACTGGAAAAAAAGGTAACCTGAAGAAAAGGCAAAATTGTAACAAAATAATTTTAATTAAGGAATCTCTTCCATGAAGCAAGAATACTTAAAACTAAGGTAATTAAATCTAAGGCACACCAAAAAACTTAATACTATAAAACAATGGAGGTCCCGGTCTGATGGGGAAAAACCTCAAAATCTTAAAATTACTTAAAAGGTGAAAACATGAAATGTGCACAGAACAAGAAATACAACCTTAAAACTATACATGTAAACTTAGGCTTAAACACGTAAGAGACAAGACTAATGAAAATAATTTACACAATTATCCTGGGGTACGGGAGCCAAACAAAAACTGTCCAGTACCCCGCAAGAAAAACAATTATGGCATGTCAGATTACAGTTTTCCATCATCAATACAAGATATATCAATATGAAGAGCCAGGCAGTGAGGCATAAACAACCAGGAGAATAAGCAGAGAAGTAAATGAGGCAGGCGGGGGGGAAAAGGAAAGGATAAGATATGATTATTTAAGGTGGGGAGATGACACTTCCCACTGCTATAGTAGAATATTTCAGGGCTTGAGTGATTTTAAATAGTGGCGTTTAAACACTAGAGGTGATTTCCAACCCGTATATTTTGATAACTCTGAAAAGTCCATATTATGAAAATAATTAATAGAAGTAGCCACTGCTCGAATATCATGAACTTTAGGAACTGAATCTGGGTTGGCCTGTTTAATGAAATACAGAATTTGTTGTCTTATACCATTAAGAGAAAGAGTACCACCTTTCTCCCTGATAAAAAGAGGACCCGACTTACTCTGTGGAGTTCTTGAAAGGTAAGATTTAAGTGTATGGACTGGACATAAAGATTGATCTTGAGGAAGGGGCACCACCTTCCAAGGAGACCACCTGTCCTGTGGGTCTTCGTTCTTAGCTAAAAATCTAGGGTCAGGGGAGAGGAGGACTTCTCCAGATGGGAGGAAGTTAACAAAATTATCACCTCTAGTGAGAGCTGACAGCTCTGAAATTCTAGCACCTGAAGCCAAACTAATAAAAATAATGTTTTCCTTAACAGATCCTGATAAGAGCAATGAAAGTTATCCAACTCTGATGCTAACTTAAGGACGTCATTGAGAAACCAAGTAACCGAATGTGGACGTGATACTGGTCTCAGACGAGCGCATGCTCTGGGGATGGATGAAAAATAAGAATCTGTAAGGTCGATTTTAAAGCCGTAAAGAAATACTTTCTTCAATGCCGACTTGACTGTGGTAATAGTGGCCGGAGCCAGGCCTTTCTCAAACAGTGACCTAAAGAAGGAAACTCCTAAATTAGTCGTCATAATTTTGGCTTCAGATGCTTTCAGGAAGGAGGCTAATTTTTTGACTGCTGAGTCATATTGTCTAATAGTAGAATCTCTTTTATCTGATTCTAAAAACAGAGTGTTGACAGGGTCAATGTTTGCTCCTTTTTGAGCTGCAAACTTTATAAAGTCCATAAAACTAGGGCATCTTGAATCCTTGAGGAAGCTGACACAGTCTTGGTTTGTACTGTCTGGGTCAGAATGGGCTTGGGAATCCGAAGACTCCAAATCCCAGTTCCTGAAGGAGAGGGAACCAATTGCTCTGCTGCCAATAGGGGCTACTAGAGCTGGTTGACCTTTGAATGTCCTGAGTTTGTGTAAAACTTTCAGCAGTAAATTTATTGGAGGAACAGATAAATTTCTCCCAATTGTTCCAATCTACTGTCATTGCGTCTGTGGCAAACGCCTGAGGGTCCAGGTTGGGGCCACGTAACAGGGGGCTTGAAGTTGCTCTCCGTTGCGAACAGATCCACTTGGAGTCCCGGAACCCGGCGGCAAATCCATTGAAAGATTCCACATCCAGGGACCACTCCGTCTCCAACGGGTAGTCCTGGACAGGGAATCCGCCACCACGTTCGGACACCTGCTAGGTGGGTGGCTGACAGGTGCCAACCGTGCTTGTTCGCCAGGGAGAAGATAGCTACCATTACTTGGTTTACTCGACCTGATTTGGAGCCGCCCCTGTTGATGCAATGAACTACCACTACGCGCTGTCTAACACCAACCTGATATGAATCCGATTGGGAGGCGGATTTTCTTCAGAGTTAGAAAGACCGCCATAGCTTCCAGGGTGTTTATATGGAACTGCTGAAACATTGTGGACCACGTTCCTTGTACTTTCTGTTTTGGTGAATATCCCCCCAGCCGCTTAGAGAAGCGTCTGTGTGGATAACTAGTGCCAGGAGGGGGAAACTGAAGTGGAACTGTTTTGGACAGGCCCTTGACTGTGGTCCAAGGCCGCAGTCTTGTCTTTAAGATCCGAGGGATAGAGGAGACCTTGTCCCTGAGCTTGACATTTGCTCGACTCCGCCACACTCTGTTTATGTCTTTTAATTTGGCTTTCAAGAGCAGGTCTGTCACTGAGGCAAATTGAAGAGACCCAAGGACCTTTTCCTGGGACCGGCGGGATGCTGACTGGATTTTTGAGAAACCTCTTGGTGAGAGATGCTATCTCTTTCCTCTTGGAAGGAGGGAGAGATAACGTGTGGGAGGACAGGTCCCACTGAAGACCCAGCCACTGAAACCGGACTCTCCAGTTCAGGCGGGACTTCTCCTGTTCAGCTGAAAACCCAATGACTCTAGGAAATTGATGACTATGGACGTGGCCTTCTGACACTCGGAACAGTTGGAGCCCAAATTATCCAATCGTCCAGGTGCGCTGCTAGGGAGATTCCAGCCCGAGACCGAGCTGCTGTACTACCGTATCCGCCAGCTTGGTGAATATCCTGGGTGCAATGTTCAGACCGAAGGGCATGACCCTGAAGGAGTAGGCTTGATTCCCGAGTCTGAAACCGAGGAACTGAGAGAAGTTCCGCAAACTGGACGTGATAATAAGCGTCTGAAAGATCGATGGAGGTGGTGACGGCTCCACGCGAAGGAAGTAGAGTCCGAACCTGAGCTACCGTGAAGCTGATGCGAAACTTGTCGCATTTTATGTAGAGATTTAGACGCGACAGATCCAGGATCACTCTTTGCTGATCGGAGTCTTTTTGGGAACAGTGAATAGCCTGCCTTGAAACTTTAGGTGCCTTGCTTTCTTTATTGCTCGTTTGTTGAGCAATTCTGTTACACATAATCCTGTAGGATTGATGTGGGTGGCTGGTAAAATCTGGTTAGAGGAGGAGGGTTCTTGATCCAGCTCCACCCTAGTCCCTTGGACACAATGCTGTGTGCCCAAGGGCTGAAGGTCCATTGGTCCCTGAACCAATACAGGCGACCGCCTACCTGTGTTCTCTCAGTGGGAGGGAGCGGGTTTGTTCCCCTACCACGTCCAGGTCTTCCTCTTGGGGTGGTGTTGAAAAAATCTGTGGGGGCCTTGCCTCTTCCTCCCCTTGCAACCCTATTGAGGCTGTGAAAAAACCCACAGCCTCATATGTGGGTTGTATGCTGGTGAGGATCACATAAGAGGGCGCCGCTGGTTGGACCAACACGTACTGTTGGGGTGGGACTTGCAGAAGGTAGATGGCTGGGCCACTGCCGAGACCGGGACGGCTTGAACCACTGCCTGATGGGGCCTCTTATGCCTCCTGAACCTTTTTCCTCCTCTCGCCTGGGGGCCGGCCGATTCTGGGGTCTTGCGCTTATAAGTGGGAATTCCCCAGCGAGAGCAAGACTCTGATTGGCCCGTGTAGCCTCAGTCATAACGGATGTAACCTCTCCTTCAGGGAAGAGGTTAGGTCCCCAGATTGAGCTTTTAATGAGCTTGTTAGGCTCGTGGGGATTGTAGCGTCAGCAAAAATGAACTTTTCTGCATTCCAGTCTGGCCATAATGAACTCATGCAAGTCTAACTGGAAGCTCGCCAGGAAAGACTTAGCCAGAACCTGGAAAAAGGTTCGTCCGAGCAGGAGGACGGCAGTAGCTTCAGTAAGACAGCCGGAGCTCAAGGACCGGGCTAACTTAGTCCGGGTCTCAAACTCCGCCTTTAACAATGATTCCGGCAGCTTAGGAGTTGCTTACTAAACTGCGTGGAAGCGCAAAGAGGGTCCAGCTTGCCTACAGTGAAAGTGGACGGGCGCCCACCCAGAACTCATTACTTCCTGGGAATACCAGGAAGTAGGGTCTGTTTCCCTTAATTGAGGAAAGGGATTACCATCAAAGCATGCTCGGGCCGTGCCAGAGCAACTTTGTCCATGCAAGGGGTGGGAAGATCTTCTCCAGGGTGAACATCGTGAAATTGCCCTTGAAAGGGGTCAATTTTGTGTTCACTGCCTGCCACTCCGTCAGAGTGCGCAGGAGAGCCGACTGGGCTTGGTCCCTAGGGATGATGACAGTCTCCCTAGGAACCTTGTCTGACCGAATCCAGGCTTCTTCAGTAAGCCTCACGACGCCAGGATAAGGGGGCAAGAGATCGGGGGAAGAACTCCAACTCCTCCAACCGTCTCGTGCCCAGACCGTCTAACTGTAAGTTTGCCATCATGTTGGATGGCCCGGAGTGCGAACCGCCAAGGGTTTCCGACATCAAGCGGCGGGAGGTCCGCAGTGTCGGGGATAGAATACTGTGGTTCTGCTGGGGTTGGCGAGCCAAACCTGCCAGTATGTTATCATAACTGGCAAACTTATCTGAGATCTTTTCAAACCTAGAATCTAGGTCCTCCGTGAACTTTTTGTAAAGTTCAGTGGCAAGGGCTCAGCATCAAAAGAGGCTGGCGAGGAGGGCTTGGTTTTGCAGCCCTCTTACTCGCGCCCTTTGCCGGAGGAACTAGATTTACTCCCGGAGGCTACCGGTCCTGAAACCTTAGCCTTCGACGGGGAAGGGCAATGCCTTCTTGGAAGTCGAGGACTTGTAGCCCTTCGCCTTCCATGAAGTCTTCAACTTCAACTTGGGGATAGCAGACGGAGCTCTATCACCCAAGGAGGAAGACTTCACAAAACCTGCAAATGAAGATACAGATGAAGCAGGGAGTCAAACAAAGAGGGCCCGCCCAACATCCTCACTTACCTCACCACTTACCACCTGGTCCTGCTCCGTATTCATTGGTTCCAGGTTGAGATTTAGGCGGCAACATCCTCCGAGACCTCGGCGTACATGATGTCCACTTGAGGTGGCTGGGTCGCATCACGGATCTGCTGGATGATAGGGGTGGCAAGATCTTCTGGCACTGCAGCCGCCACCCGTGCGCCGGGGTAAAGCAAGTCCTCAACCTGGCGTCGAGGACGTAGGGCTTCCCGACGGAACATTCCTGCCAAACCCAGCCACCCAGGCCCGGAGGGATTCCAAGGCAGACTTCTTGGAAGCTTCATCCGCCTGCAAGGAAACCAGCAATTAGTCAGGAATGAAAAGACCAGACGGAGAATATAAACAATATACAATATGAGGAGCATGGACCGGAGGAAAAAAGACTTTCACTTACCGACTCATCTTGGATGGTTGAGGAGAGAGCAAAGCAAACCTCACAGCCATCGGGGTGCCAAACAACCAGGTCGTCCAGTCGGACCGCACAACCAGCGTGGGTCCGGCACACTCGTGCCCGTAGGGGTTGTTGAAGGGAGGCGGTACACCCTGGCTCCTCACAGCGAACAGTCTGTAAAATAAACAGTACATGAACCTCACACTCTAAGCAAAATAAAGCCGGCAAGGCCGGGAAACTCAACTACAACCGAATACTCCAGCGAGAAGAACTACCAAATTAAACTGGGCCAATAAGCTTTAAATGCACAGAGTGGAAGGTAAGGATTCCAGACCCCGGAGGACTCCGGGAATGAAGGAACGAGAAACCAGGAACCAACCATAAGGGCTGCCAGAAAAAATAACGGCGGAGCCCCGGGTGTGGACCGACTCACCGTAATAAATAAAGGTAGAAAACAAAATAATAATAAAATAAAAAAAAAAAAAAAAAAAAAAAAAAAAAACAATGATGGTAATGATGGTAAACACTCGGAGACCGGAGGGGTCCGTATGCTTAGCATGACATAAAATCATCCACACATCTACCTCCCCCCGCCGGAGAAACAAGATGGGTAAAGGATGCTCAATGTTCATAACATAAGGCGGGGCCACACCTAAACCCTAACTCGTGAGCTCGATGGGGAGACGAGAGGTATGAGACAGGATTCGAACACGCTCGAGCAAAACAAAACCACCAACCCCACCACAGCGAAGCTGGGGACGATGTATGGGAGGGAGCGAATCCCTCTACCAATAGGAGGAGTCCCTGAACTCGGAGAAAACGCCATCTAGCGTCACCCGCACGAGTCGCAAGGCTGAGGGGGGGGGGGGGGGGAGCAGGGGAGAGAGAGTAGGCTACCAGGAAGGGGAGGGAGACAAGGAGAAATGACACCCGCTCAACTGCATCCTTCCTTCCCAATGAACTTGGAAGGGTAGCCTACTCCAGGGAGCTACACAGCCCAAAGCCCAACTCCTCCTAGGCGTAGCCTAATATAAACCTAACCTAGTATAGGTTAGGAAGGAGAAAGAAGGTGAAAAGGGAGGAGGAACCAACAGGGAGAGAAATTTTTGTGCCGAGAGCCAACCAGGAACGAGAAGTAGGGATAAGGGGCGACTAGCCTAGAGGAAACACATCCAAAGAACTCGATTCCCCCAAATGGAGGAAGAGGACTAAGGGGCTCACTCTGACCCTAAAAACGACCCTGAGGAAACAGCAACAAAACTCCCTCAACCTGATCTCCGCACCCAGGGCAAGGGATGGAGCCCACCTACAACCATCATCACAAAAACAATCAAAATAAAATTACGTTCACAGGAAGCGTAGCCTACCTCGGGAGGCCCAAACATTTTATAAAACTAAAGGTAAAACAACAAAACTAAAAAAAAAAAAATAAAACTAAAAATACTAAAAATAAAAGAAGAGCACCATCTTCAAGAATAACATAATAGCCTATGAGACTAAAAATGAAAAGAACCCAACCTGGTGGATACTTACCTGGACGGGGCATCAACTCTAAGAAGGCCGACAGGCCAAAATGCAAAACAAAAACTAAAATTGGAGGGGAGCCACCGCAAGGAACCACCAGGAAGGAATTCAAGGGCTAAAATCTATATATATAGCGACTGGGAGAAAAACTCCAACCGAAAGAACAGAAGGAGTCGCCTGCTGGTCGACATGGCTGACTAGGGGACGCCGTGGCGTCATAAGAAGATCCCAATATTTATGAAAATACGAGACCAAAACAGCCAAAAAACAGATCAAAAACCCCACAAGAAGATGGTACTTAACTTAGAGATGGAAAAGGTGCTCGAAGCCATCGTAGATGAAGAAAAAAAATAATCCAAAAAATGGGACGAGCACACAAAAGAAACGATTTTTTGTCATCACGTGCTAGAAAATGGAATGAAGTAGGTGGCGCTGGTGTCGCCGTCCTGGCGGGTGTTGAGTGTGTGGAGCTGTAACGGCTCACCGCTCTTTTCGGGGTTTTGATAAGGAGAGATCTTTCGAGTATATTTCCGTGGTAGTGGTATTTCACTCACCCTTCATTATACCGACGTCTTCCTAAAGACGCCGACTGGGGGTAGTAACCCCAGCTTTCCTGAAAGCTCTTTTTCTCTGGTATATCTAGCATTGTTATACCTAGAAATTCGTGCTGTAATGGAATTTCACCGGCTGACACGGGACTGGACTCAGAAATATCATTTTTAAACATCTAACTTACCTGGTAGTTATATATATAGCTGATTGACACCTTTGGTGGAGGGTCAGAGACAGCCAACATCGTTGGAATTTGCTAAAGGGTTAATAAACCAACTTAAGGTCCTTACCTGGATTAAGGAAGCTGACTTCAATGAACTCCCTCATTTTGTTCTGCTTTCCTTAAGAGGTCCAGCGACTCCACTCAGGGGCTGAAGACCTATAGGAGCTGCCAACCGGTGTACCAACCTCTATGACAGACAGACAACCTATAATACCCTTGTTTCGGGCGCCACCAAGGAACAAAATGATCATTTGACTAAAATTGATGATTGTAAGACTGATTCAATCTTCATAAACAACCATAAAAACCAACCATTCCAAGGTAAGGAAACAAAAAGGTATTGTTTTATGGAATTGGATTAAGGAAGCTGAGTTCAATGAACTCCGCCATTACATTATGTCTGTATTCCTTAAGAGGTCCAGCGATCCACTAGGGGCTGAAGACCTCAGAGCTGCCAACCGTGTACCAACCTCTATGTGACAGACAACCTATAAACCCTTGTTCCGGCGTCACCAAGGAACAAAATGATCATCTGACTAAAATCAATGATTGTGGAAGACTGCGTGACAATCTTCACAAACAACCATCAAATTTCAACCATTCCAAGGCAAGAACAAAGGGTATTATTTTATGGGATTGGATTAAGGAAGCTGACTTCAATGAACTCCCTCTCATTATGTCTGCATTCCTTAAGAGATCCAGCGATCCACCCAGGGGCTGAAAATCTCTAGGGGCTGTCAACCGTGTATAACCTCTATGTGACTAGACCTCCTCTCAATACCCTTGTTCCAAAAAGCTCTACCAAGGAACTTTCATCCCAATGATTGATTGCAGAAGAAGACTGCGTCCAGTCTTCACAAACAACCATAAAAATTCTCAATTCCAAGGTAAGAAAAAGGGTATTGGTTTATGGGATTGTAGGGGTATTCCCCTCTCCCATTACTGAATTAGATGCTATAAACGGGACACAGCGTATAGCAATCTTCAGGTGTCTTGACTTGTTTTAGATAGTGAGAGGCAAATACTAACTTGCTTCTCCAGAAGGTCGTGTCCAAGATACTCTGCAGGGACCTGTTCTGTTTAAGAGCTACAGAGGTTGCTACTGCCCTGACCTCGTGCCTTTACTTTCAGAATCTTGTAGTCTATCTCTCTACATTCCATATGTGCTTCTTTTTATCAACTTGCTGATAAAATAAAACAGAGCATTCTTCGACATCTATACAGAGAGCTTTTTGACTGAGCACCAAAGCCCTTCTGAATTCCTTCTTAAGTCCTTTGTCCTATCCAGGTAGAGCCTTAGAGCCCTTACAAATAGGACTCTCTCTCTCTCCTCCCCTGTTATGTCCGTTAGGGTTCGGAATCTCGAACGTTCTGGGCTAGGGTTGTGATGAGTATTCATTTTTTGCAAGGAAGCCTAGTTGCAGTGAGCAGATTGCCTTGCCTTGTATAAAATCTATATTCTTGCTGAGAGCATGTATCTCACTAACTCTTTTCGCTGTGCCAAACTGACCAAGAAAAGAGTTTTCATGGTGAGGTCCTTTGATGTCCTCTGCAAGGGATTGAACCTACTCCCATGAGGAACCTCAGGACCACGTCTAGGTTCCATGCTGGTGAGTTCTCTATATACAAATTTGGGTTACAGAAATATTGGAAGAGGACACATGGTTGTCCTTGCACCATCCTCTAAATACCTCCCACTTGGATTGGTATACCTTAATGGTGGATAACTTCCTTGATTTGGCGAATAGCGCCTTGGTGCCTCCTGGTCTAAAAAACCTTCTGGCTCTTGTGAGTTTTCCGATAGTCCTGTGCAGTTACTAGTAGCGCTTGTAGGTTTTGGTAATATCTTTCAAGTGGGGTTGTTTGAGTAGATCTACTCTCTGAGGTAGGCTACTCGGGATGTCCACCATCCAATCCAGTACTTCTGGGAACCAATCTTTGTCGGCCAGTAAGGGGCCACAAAGGTCATTCCGGTCCTCTCATGTGACACAAATTTTTTCAGTACCCTGTGTATTATCTTGAAATAGGGAAATGCATACACGTCCAAGTTGGACCAGTCCACCAAGAACGCTCTATGTATATAGCCCCGGGATCTGGTACTGGAGAGCAGTA
The DNA here is from genome assembly GCF_040412425.1 of Macrobrachium rosenbergii. NCBI lineage: Eukaryota > Metazoa > Arthropoda > Malacostraca > Decapoda > Palaemonidae > Macrobrachium > Macrobrachium rosenbergii. Next base: position 30,808,352 of record NC_089780.1, on the reverse strand, counting down.
AGTGTCCAACCTCTTCGTTTGCCTGTGGCGTCCCCAGAGATCTATGCAAGGACGTCCCCAAAGTCCTGATGTAGCGTTCATTCTGTTGAGAGGACTTTATTTCCTGCTCAGAATGTCCGCCCCTCACATTTTTTTCTCCCCTTGGATAAAGTGGGTTACTAGTTTTACATTCTCCTCCTTTGCCCAAAGAAGAGATTCTCTTTGTCTCAGTATAGAGACCTGGAGTGAGTGCCCCTGTTTGCTGATGTAGGCCAACGCTTGGTGTTGTCGGTGTTGACCTGCACCTCTTTGTTCCCCACTGTGTTCGAACTCCCTGAGAGCTAGAAGGATTGCAGTTAGTTCCTTCTAATTGATGTTTAACTTCTCCTGCTCTCTGGTCCAGGAGCCCGAGACTTTTTATTTCCCCCAGTGTTGCTCCCCATCCCGACTGAGTCCGACGCATCGGATAACAACACTAGGTCTGGGTTCCTCTAATATAGAGAAGGGACCTCCTGGAGCTTGACGGGGATGTTCCACCACTACAAATGGGTCCTTATTGGTTCCGAAATGGGGATGCACTTGGTCTCCAGTTCTATTTTCTTGTCCCAGTTCCGATTTAGATGAAACTGTAACGGGCATAAAATTAACCTCTCAAAGGAGACAAACTGTTCCAGCGAGGAAAGGGTTCCCAGCAGACTCATCCATTCCTTTGCCAAGCATGACTGTCTCTTTATAAAGTTCTGAAATTTTCTTAAGGCTTGTCAGTGCTTGCTTGTCCTGTCTTTGCAATAAACGGAAAAGCCCGAAAATCCTGACTCTGAATCTTCATCCTAAAGCATAGAACCTCTTGGGATGGGATCAAGCTGAGATTTCTATCTGTTTATTAGTAGACCTAATTCTTTGTTTCAAACGCTTGATGCCAGTGCATCTTGCGTCCTGAGCTAACTCCACGTCTTGGCTTCCAATATCTTGAAGCCTGACGTCCTGACGCCCAATGCCTTGACGCTTGACGCCTTGGGTTCATTGACGCTTGTCATCATGGTGTTTCACTCCTAGATGCTTGACGCCACTGCATCCAGCGTCCTAGAGTTTCATTCACTGACGTTCAGCGTCTTAAACTTCTGGTCTAGAAGCTTTAGTTGGACGCCTATTATCCTTCTTCTCTTTGCCTGGTTGTCACGCTTGCACCAGGAAGACAAAGTCTGCTGCATATTTTATAGTAAAGCTATATGCGGGGCTTCCTGTTGTTGGGGACAGGCTGGGAAGCCTCAACTACGGCAATTATTTCCTCCTCATCGTCAATAATGGACCGTGGAGGGGTTCCGCAGACGAGTACCAATCCGAAGGAGGAAGAGGAGGATGTTCGAAGGCAGCACAGTGTCCGCCACGCTCTTGCAGCCTGGTATCCTGACTGAACAGAACTGTCTACGTTTGTTCTTAGTAGGAGAGCTACCCTTGGGGCTGGAAGGGAAGAGCTCCGGGCTGCTGCTGTGGCTACAATCTGTAGTCTATGAAGTCTTATCATGACGTCCCTCAATATTGGGTAACTTGCTCTTGAGAGGTCTCGAAGGCTCAGAGCCAGACATCAACCTTGTCTGTTTAGGCCAAAAGAGAGAGACCTGAAACTAGAAAACCTTTCCCATGGACGAACTTCAGAAAATTCTTGGAGATCGGTGCATGGGGAAGTGAAAAGACGCATCCTGGAGGTCCAGTGAGGCCATCCAGTCATGCTGTCTGACCGTGCTAGAACCGATTTTGTCGTTTCCATAGCCCTCCTTTGTTTATTGCACAAAAAAGTTGAGTGCAATCCCGCCTCCCTGCACCGGTCCTAACCCCCAAGCATTTGGGGATCAGGAATAACCGAATGTAGAAATCCTGGGGAATTCGGATCCTGAACTCTCTGTCTGGTCTCCTTTGCAACATCATAGACACTTGTTGCTGTAGAACCTTTGCCTTGGTTCTGTCGTTGCATTTGGCAGAAAGGTCAAGGTGTCTTGTTACTAGAGGGGCCTACTCAGGCTGGACAGTCTGGCTCCTACCGCAGTCTGCAGGAGAAGAAAGGCAGGTCCTCCTTCTTCCCTGTGTAGAGCCTCTTCTCTTGTCATTCATCTACCCGCCCTAGAGGAACCTCTATCGGAGGGTCGACCACGAAAGAGCTGAGATACCTGAAACACAGGAACCTCAGCCTTACTCTTTTTAGCGATGAAAGTCGTTGGTAGGACTTTTCTTGCTGTTTTAGATATTAAATCTTACGTGGTTTTCTGGGCCAAAGATGAAAAGGCCTCTATACCAAACCTTGAGAGAAGGGGTGAGAGGAAAAAAAGGTATAAATCAATTCTGATTTTGATTGGACGTGACCCCATTAGCCAGGAAAGGGCAAAGATGGGCCCTTTTCTTCAGGAGTCCCGACTGAGAAAGGTGCAGTTGATTCGTTGGAACTATCTCCGAGTCCTTTATCCATACACGACATCAGATATATGAGTTCTTCATGTCAGTCCAGATCTGCTGAATAATTCCATCTTCCTTCCTAAATCCCAAATTCTTTTGAGGGGTGGTCCAATTCTGATATCGACCAACAACTTCGTTTTCCCATGGCCACTGACGACGAAAGAGTCAACAAGATTCGAGAAGGTTCCTGGGAAGGGGCAGGTATTTCGAAGGCCGAACGATTCTCCAGTTTGATACTAAACGCTAGACCTTGAGCTAGTTTGGTTGGAGGAAAAACAAAGGCTGTCTTTCATTGTTTCTCCTTCGAAAGTATCCATTCTTCGTAAATGCTGCCCTCTTAGACGCCCTCACGAGAGTAAATTCTGAAGCCTTCCCAACGAGGAGCAGTCAGGATAAATTTCTCTGGAAAAAATTTCTTAAAATAGCTTCATAAGCCTTTTCAAGTCTGATAAAAGCTGATGGCCTTTTATATTGTCTTCGTCAGAAATCTCTACAATAGGATTCACAGGAGAGTGTGAGATATTATCATTCTCTTCTTCCGATTTTCGAAGACGGAAGTAGAGACGTCTTTCAAAATATCATCTTGATGCCCTGGCGTCCTGGCGTCCAGTCTCTTGACGCCTGGCGTGTTGGCGCCATTTTCTTGAAGCTTAATGTCTTGGCGTCCAGCTTCAGGAGACGCCTGACGCGTCCTGGCGTCTAACTTCGACACTTGATGTCCTGGCGTCCAGCTTCTCGCCCTGAGCCCTGCCGCGCCTGACATCCTGGCGCCCAGCTTCTCAACGCTCGACGTCCTGGCGCCCAAATCCTGGTCCTCGACGCCGACATCCTGGCATCCAGCTTCGGAGAGAAGATTCCGCACGAGCCCTGGGCGTCCATACTTCAACTTTTTGCTGTCCCTTGAAAGGACGCTAGAGGTTACTTGAGAACTGTGACCCCTTAAGTGCGACATCGGTCAAAAGCTTCCTCCGGTTGACGACAGCAACCAATGGACGAAAAACACTTTAACCTCGTCTTTCCTATGGCGAGGTGAGCGTCCTGGGAAACGCGTCAACAGGTGCGCTCGAGGGGACGACTGCTCGGTAGCTAAAGCCTCTTGCCTCCCTTCGCAGCTGTTGACTTTCCTTCTCACAGGGGTTGGTGAGCTTGGAAGAGGTCTAGGACTAGGAGCACAACAGGACCGAGCTGGCGCACCCTCCACTGCACTTGCACTAACAACATATTAACACTTGTATTTTTTAGATCTCTTATTATCGATCACATATTATCCCTGTCTTCTGAGAGGGATTTTACCTGTTGGGCCAGGGTCTGAATGGCAGCCAACAAATCATTAAGTATTGGGTCCTACCTGTTTCAGTAGGGGTTCAGAGACTACCACTACGGGAGAAGGATCAATAGGATAGTTATCAAGGGGAAAAGAATTAACTATTCCCTGGTTATATCAAGAAGAGTGAGAAACAGTACTCTTGGCTCTTCTGACATCTTTCATTCCCATTCTTCAGACATACTAAGTGGGGATCCAAGGAGACTTTAGCAAGCCGCTTGTATCCCCACACACACATTTTCACACTCGATGAAGTCAGATATGTTATAAGAAAATCCAAAACCAAAATCAAAAGCCAAGCCAAAGTGTACTTCACCAAAATAAGTTGCAAAAAAAAACACAGGCTATGAGCGAAATTCCATCGATGTTACTGACACAGCGGCAGGAAGATCTGAGGAATAGTTGGAATGGTTCCAGGTACCTGGGTAGAGGGCGACAGGTGGTTCACCTGACTACCGATCGGGCGATTGCCGCGAATTGAAATTCTGCCGTGACGTCAGGGACTTAAGCTATATATATAACTACCAGGTAAGTTAGATGTTTAAAAATTCCAATTTGTCTTTCGGTCCAGGTACAGATTGTGGGTGGCATGAGGTGGGCATAAAGTGTAAAGGACCTCGGGTTTGTATAGTTAGGAAAAATACAATTTACTTTTAAAAACTGTTATTTGTTCCAACACAATATACAAACCCTCGGTCCTTTACATTAGGAGACTCACTGATTGGAGGGAGGAATCTGATAAAGTCTCTCTGAACTGACTGGAGTTCACCATCTTGTCTTCCCTTCCTGGTCGACAGAAAAGAAAAAATCACCTCTGACAAAAGATCGGGTTGTAAGAAACGCAGGATCAGTTGTCAGACTTCTGGGTCCCTTTGCATGAAAGAGGAAACGTCAGTTCATGCAAAGTAGGCTAGAAGAATTTGACGTCGGATGACAATAAGGCAAATACAAGCATTGGGTTTGTCTCATAGTCATGGTCTCCTTCCTCCCCTTGCAAGAGGAAGGAGTGGGGTTGCTTCTATTAACCTGAACGGAAATAGAACGGTAGCTCCCGTTAAGTGCTTACCTGCCTCGACCGCATGGTCCAGCTTATAACGGCACGTCCGCTCCCTGCCCGTGGGAAGAAAGAAGAGAGGACAGTCACTCAACATTCATTCTCCCAATCACAACCATACAACATAGGCGAGATGCAACCTGTCCCGTTAGGGGAGCTGGATAAGCTACACAACTTGTTGAGCAGCCACCACAGGACCCAAGGAAAAAGTGTCCAAAGACTTGTATGCAACATCCCGGAGGTAGAAGGAGGTGAAGGTAGTCTGTTGGGACCACACACCTGCCTTCAGCACCTGTGGTACCAACATATTCTTCCGGAATGTGAGGGACGGACCAATGCTGCAGACCTCGTGAGCTCTCGGACGAAGCGTACGGTGTCGTCTTCTCCTGCAGCAGAGTATGCTCTCCTTATCGTCTCACGAAGCCAGAAAGAGATGGTATTCTTGGACACTTCTTTCTTGGTCGAGCCAGTGCTAACAAAGAGTCGTCGACACTCAGGCCGGAGGTGCCGAGTCCTCTTCAGATAGCGCCGCAGCACCCTAACAGGACACAGTAGCATCTCGTCTGGATCATTACCTACAAAGTCCTCTAGGGAGGGGATCGTGAAGGACTCGAACCGTGCGTCAGGGACCGAAGGGTTCTGAGTCTTCGCTACGAAATCCGGGATGAAATCGAGCGTAACTGATCCCCATCCCCTTGAGTGTTTAACATCAAAGGAAAGTCCATGAAGTTCGCCAACTCTCTTCGCCGATGCCAGGGCAAGCAAGAAGACGGTCTTGAGGGTCAGATCCCTGTCTGACGACTCTCTTAAAGGCTCGTATGGTGCACGAGTCAGGCTCCTTAAGACGAGAGTCACATCCCACGCAGGGGGCCTGAGATCCCTGGGTGGGCAAGACCGTTCAAAACTCTTCTCATGAGTAGAGAAATCTCGAAAGAGGAAGAGATGTCTACTCCTTTCAGCCGTAAGACTAGGCCGAGTGCGGCGCGGTAGCCTTTCACAGCTGAAACGGAGAGAAGCTTCTCTCGGCGAAGGAAGATGAGGAAGTCCGCGACCTGCTGAACAGTAGCTCTGACTGGAGAGATACCCCTTCGACGACACCAACCACAGAAGACGGACCACTTTCCCTGGTATACCGCTGCGGAGGATCTTCTGAGGTATCCTGCCATCTCTGTTGCTGCGCGGCGCGAAAAGCCTCTCGCTCGCAAGAGATGGTGGATAACCTCCAGCCGTGAAGACACAGGGAATGCACTGCCAGGTGGAACTGCTCTGCGTGAGGTTGACGCAGAAGGTTGGGCCAGGGGGGGATCTCTCTCGGTGCCTCGGAGAGGAGAGCTAGCAGGTCCGGGTACCAAATGGCCTGGGGCCATTTGGGTGCCACCAGAGTCATTCTGAGATTCGGGGTGATCATCACTCGGCTGATCACACGGCGAATCAGACAGAATGGGGGAAAGGCGTAAGCGTCGAGATTGTCCCACGGGTGTTGGAACGCGTCCTCCGCAGCGGCCCATGGGTCCGGCACGACAGAACAGAAGACCTGGAGTTTTCTGTTGTGCCGGGTGGCGAACAGATCGATGGCTGGACGCCCCCACAGGTCGAACAGCCTTTCCGCTACTTCCTGATGGAGGGACCATTCGGTCCCTACCACCTGGCTCTGGCGGCTGAGCTTGTCTGCCACGACATTCCTCTTGCCTGGAATGTACCTGGCTGACAGCTCTACCGAGTGAGCCACGGCCCACTCGTGCACCTGCATTGCTAACTGATGAAGCTGGTGGGACACCAGCCCCCCCTGCTTGTTGACATATGTCACTACCGTGGTATTGTCGCTCATCAGTACCACGGAGTGTCCCATCACTCGATCCTGGAACTCCTGGAGGGCCAGGAAGGCCGCCTTGAGCTCCAGGATGTTGATGTGAAGGTGCTTGTCGTCTCAGTGCCACACTCCCGAAGTCAGCAACTCCTCCAGGTGTGCGCCCCATCCCTCGGTCGATGCGTCCGAGAACAGAAGCATGTCCGGAGGGGGAGTATGCAGGGATACTCCTATTAAGAGGTTCCTGTCGTCTAACCACCAGTGAAGGTCCTTTCTCACCTCCTCGGAAAGAGGAATGAGGAAGGACTGGGGGTCTCGGGACTGGGACCAATACTCCTTTAGTCTCCACTGGAGAGACCGCAGGTGAAGACGCCCGTGAGGTACTAGCTTCTCCAATGACGACAGGTGACCGATGACGACTTGCCATTGCCGAGCTGGTTGCTCCTGTCGAGACAGGAACAACTGTGCTGCCTGCCTGAACTTGCTGATACGAGAGTCCGAGGGAAAGACTTTTGCTGCCACCGTGTCTATCAGCATGCCCAGGTACTTTGTCCTCTGCTTGGGGGTGAGATCTGACTTCTCCAGATTTACCATGATCCCTAGATCCTGGCAAAACTCGAGGAGACGATCCCTGTCCTGTAGCAACTGCGAGCGAGAGCTCGCCAGGACTAGCCAGTCGTCGAGATACCTCAGTAGACGTATCCCGTGCGAGTGGGCCCAAGCTGACACGAGAGAGAACACTCTCGTGAACACCTGGGGAGCGGTCGAGAGCCCAAACAAAGTGCCCTGAATTGGAAGACCCTGAATGGGTAAAATACGACCCTTCAAGTCCACTCCGTTCTCCCTGAGGAGCCAGCACAGTTTGCGGATTGTGTAACAGAGTCTGGCGAATGAAATGGTTCAAGGGAGGACGGATGGATGGTATTTGAAAAGACGCATCCTTCAAGTCCACCGTTCAGCATGAAGTCGTTCCTCCCCTGATGGAGAGGTCTATCGTGACTGATGGAATCCGATAGTGCATTTATAAAGACCAGTAAGTTTCCATCTTTTAACCGGAAATCTGGCGAATGAAACGGTTCAAAGGAGAGAGGTTTGTATGAATTGTCTTGTAATCCATCCCCTGATGCCTTCTCTGAGAAAGATCCGGCTGTAAAGCCTGGAGACTGGTCCGACACAGAGGGTCATTGTTACCCTCTCACAGCATTCTTGCTCAGCATGGCTTGCACTCTTGCTGTTAGTTTTAAGGTTAGTAATAAATATAAATAATCTGTCCTTTATCGATCACAGGATATGAAATTAAATTGTATACATGAACACAACGCAAATTCTCGATTTATTGAATGAAAGGAACAGAAAAGAATCTAATGAACCTGAAAGATAAGTTTGGAGATGGACCGGTTTAGTGTAGGTGAGGGGAGGCCGAGACTCGAAGGGTAGTAGATATCCCTCCCGAAGGACATCCACTATCCAGGTCTCGGCTCCATGTCGCTGCCACGTTGCCCAATGGCTCGACAGGCACCCCCACCTTTGGCAGCTTTTGGGGGAACGCCCTCCTGCGTTTCCCCTTCTTCTTCTTACCCTTGCCCCTTTACCGGATTGGAAAGGGGCTGAAAAGGGCGGGAGTAACCCCCTTCTCGAGGAAGAAGAAGGCTGGGTGTTTCCTCGGGACCCCTTCAAGACTGGGACTTCTTAGGGGCCGAGGAAGTGCCAGCCTGGCCCGAAGACCTGGCTGCAGTGGGATGAGAAGACCCAGAGGTCTTGGCCACTGCCCGGTGAACAAGCCGGTCGCTGTCATCGGCACGGCGCTTGTCCACCGCAGCATCCACCAACTCTCTAGGGAAGAGAGAGGAGGAACCCAGCAACGGTCCATTCCGCAGGGCGATTGCCGACTCGGGACCTACAGACCTGGCAAAGCGAGAGAGAACAGCGTCTCTCCGCTTTAGCACCAAGGTTTGCCCACAGGTTTGCAGTCTGGTGGGCAAGGTAGGAAATAGCCCTACCTCCAGACTGGCACAGTCTCCCAAAAGCAGAGTCCTCCCAGGTACGATAGCGCCTGAGGAAGCAGCTACCTTCGATACTGTGAAGGACCACAGATCGAGCCAGGAGACTGCCTGAAAGGCCGCCATGGTGGTGGCTTCCAGGGTTGCAGCTTCTTGCTGGGAGAGGGAATGTTCTCTGCAGTCAATTGCTGCAACGAAAGACCCGGATCCAAACGAGTCAGGTCCGGGTCAACCTGTTTAGTCAGCAACGCCCCTTCCATTGGAGAGTAAAAATGCTTCTGACGAGGCAGAGGGGGGAGGAAGAAGCTTGTCCGAGTGTGGCTCGATCGAAGCGAACTGTCTTGCCCAGACACAAGACCGTTCACCTGATCGAGTACCCCCTCGGCAAGCGTGGACCACGGCAGCCCCACCGAAGCCTTGGGTTCCTTCTTGGGTCCCCAGAAGGATTCGAGGCGCGACGGACAATCCACAGACGAGGCCGTGGTCCCTTCCCCGAGGTCATTGTGCTGACGAATCAGCGCGATAACCTCTGCAAAAGTCCTCTGTATTTCGGGGGTGTCCGCATCCTGGGGCAGAGGACCCTCGAGTCCTTCCAGAGTGCGGTCCTCCCGAACTACTCTCCCTGCAGGAGGGAGAACCTCGGCAGACCCCCGAGGACCTTCCTGAACTACGCGGGCGTAGGACCTGGTCGAGCCAAGAACCGAGCCAGGTGCATACCCCCCACGCAGTAGAACTCTGAGGAGAACAATCCCCAGAGTTCCTCCTCTCCGACTCGTGCCCCCTGGAAGAAACCGAAGGGGTGGAGGGGACAGGCGAGGAAGATCAGGCGCTCCCACTGCCTTTACTGGCAGAACCAGCAGAGGCAGCAGGCCGAGAGCGGTCACCAACCCGCGGTGATGACGAGTCCCCGGGTCGAGGAGACCGCTTCAGCCCAGGTGAAACGATCTCCCGAGGAGAGCGGAGCAGCTCGCGAGAGCCGAGCCGCGCACTCGCCTCCCCCGAGCCAGGCTGGCCACGCGGACGTGGCCGGGGACTGGGAGGAGTCGAACGCGCGGCTGGCTGGCGCGAGCTTGCGCTGTCCTCTGGACGCGCCCCAGACTTCTTCGAGGCCGGAGCCTCTCGGAAGACTGAGCAGGGGACTTCTTCCCTGTTTCTCCATGCATTCGGCCCCTCGGGCCTGAAGCACTGTCCCGGGAACCTGACTTGGCACTGAAGGAGTGCCAGCAGGAAGAGAAGGGGCACCTGCATGCCCCCGGCTCTTTCTCTCGCCCCACGCCCTGGTCTGTACGGCGAGAAGTGTCCACCGTAACAGACTGGGGTACCCCGGTCTCCTTGGAGACCCGGGTACTCGGAGCAACTCGCGAACGAGTGTCCGACGCGGACTTGCTGGCCTTAGAAGCAGGAAGTTTCTTAGGCGCAGCGGGGGTAGTGCCGACCTTGGTCTGCACACCCTTGGCTCCCGGTGCCCCTGGCCCGGAGGCCGGGGCAGCGGTTCCCTGATCCGAGGATCGGGAAGAGCCAACGAGAGATCCCACTGCCTTCCCTGTGGAAGGAGACAGACCCTAGAAATCTCAGTACGAGGTTTCTTAGGGGAGAGAGACAGACTTCTTCTTCTTCGGCCGCGAAGCCTCGGAAGGAGAAGAGGAAGAAGCAGCAGACGAAGACGACGATGATGAAGATGAAGATGAAGACGACGACGACACCTTCCTAGACCTCTTCTTCTTCTTCTTCTTCACCATCTGCTTCAGGACAGCAGTCAAATCCCCAATCCAGGAGAAAGCGAAGACGCGACTCAGGAACAGCAGGAACAGGAACAGGGGAGGGGCTGCAACAGCAGAAGGTGCATCCGGGCAGCGACAGCGGAGCTCGGGCCAGCATTTGCCTGGGTGGCGAGAGCCGCGTGTCTATTAGGAACAAAAGTGGGCGGGGCCAGGGATGCAGGCACCGCCCCTCCCGCATGAAGATTCAAGTCGGGCCGCGCCAGGTCGTCAATGGAATGGGGATGGAAGCAGACGAAGGGCCGGGCTGGAAAGTCAGACGAGGAACCGTATCCGAGGACAGGCCATGGTCAGCAACAGGGGCAGTGACAGTCACATATGGATATGATGACGTCACCATGTAGGAGGGGCCAGCACGCGTGAATGGAGCCAGGCAGCCAGGTGGTTTTTCCATGATTGAAAAGAAAAACAAGGAATTTCCCACCAATGACGAAGAAAATTGCTGTCCAGGCCGAGAAGCAACTGAAATCAACATCTGGACAAACCGCGAGAAGGTGACAGCAAATTGGTGGCTGTTTACATCCTTGTTTGAAGTTCAACGGCCGTTTCCAGCCATGAAGCCAAACCTTCCAGAGCCGACCAGGTTTGTATATTGTGCAGCCAAGGTGAACTATGGAACAACTCAGCATGGGGTATTACCCCGGAAATTGACTTTTTCCATACAATTTTGGTTGCTTATCAAGAATTTATCATTATTTTTTGTCAGTTGACTGTAATTAACCTCAGAACTGATGTATCATTGTATGCTGGGCAGCCTGGAATGCTATCGTGCCTTCCACAAACGTTATAAGAAACTTTTGGTAAAGGAAGGGGAGGGGGAATTACTGAGGGTCAAGAAGGGGAGAGCCCCCTGGGAGGTAGAAACGGCCTACTAGGTTAGGCTAGTAACGGGTCGTTTAAACAGATTCCCTTGGCCATTTCCTTCTTGAACATACGGCTTCCTAATGACTAGCGAATGCGCAGAACCATTCCATACAACCAACTTGACAGTCCAGTTTTTCCCCCAGTTATTTTCCCACCCAAAACTCCGAGTTCCCACTGGGTCCCCAACACTGTTGGGTAGAGTTGTTTGATAACAGGGGAGATCTGAGCAGTAGCTCTGTGGCAGCGATGTCCTTCTAACTTGACTTTTTCTACAGTTTTTGGTTGGATTAGGATTTATCTTCAATTTTTCCATCGCACAAAAAAAAAAAACCCCTGAAAATCCATCCAACAAGGATTTCCAGATGAAAAAATTCACAAGAAAGAGAGCGAAGAACAACGTCTGTTTGGAACGGTCCATATCTGATCTAGCAAGTGCAATAACTTGTTAATGTATGGGTACCCGGCCCCGCGATGCCTATACTAAACACGGTGAAATGTATCTAACTCACCCCTATTGGCTAATGCCTCCCTCTCGTTCTTCCCCTCTAAAGGGCGCCTCCTCAACGTAAACATGTCCGCTCCATTTCTGTGTTCTCCCCCCCCAAAACCCTGAATTCCCACAGTCCCCCTTTACTGTTGAGTAGAGTAAGGCGACAAATAACAGTTGGCCAACAACAAAAAACTCACCGCCAATATCAGAAGCCGTAAAAGAGTAGAAAAAACCAGTTTCCAAGGTAAAGAGGGGCGCGGAGCAAGTCCTTAGAATTACTGATAACAGTTGACCTACAATAAACAACACCACCTACTTCATCAGCAACACTAAAAGTAGGCTTATAGGAAAAATCAATTTCCAAAGTAATAATTTGTGTAGAAATCAATTTCCAAAGTAATATTTTATGTAGAAATACTCAATAATTAATTAATAATGTGTGTGCTGATCGTGACTTTTCATAATGCTGTGAATTGGGACCTCTAAACTGTAATATTACCCACATATCCTTTAGAGACATTAATCAGTGGAAGGGATACGCTATCATACTTTCCGATGGAAAAACTATTAAGTTTACAGCACTGTTTAACCCATTTCATCAAAAGTGACCAAAGACAGGCTTAATGTAGGCCGAATACTTACCTTCCCAGTAACAGTCACGATTTAGGTAGGTAGGCCAAGCGTTGGAAATCAATCAATGAGCCTCTCAAAGAGCGTCCGCCGTTACGATGTGTGACGTCTCTCTCGCTTCTTTTTATCAGTTTCTTCCCACACACACACTTTACTTAGTTATTATTGGCCACGTGAGATATACTTTCTACTCTATCAGCTTTCCTGTCGGTCTAAGACTCGCCAGCTTTTAATATAAACAAATAATATAAACGGCAAGCAATAAATTGATAATAGTAGTAATATATGAAAAGTAATTTTGAGACGGCACCCCAAGTATGTAAGTGCAGGTATTTTTTTCTAGGCTGCACACAATTCTGTAAAGCTTTTCCTACAACTTTGTTTCTTCTGTTTTTTGTTATATATCTATTATTATATAGTTGAATAAGAAGTATTCTAAAATACAATAACTTGTATCTTGGTGTGTCAGAACTCTCAAAACACTGGTTTTTCGATTGTTTAGGGTACGGTTTTTTTTACAGTGAAGCAGAAAATATTCCAATGACCATTCTTCTTCTTTGCATGGTAAACAAGTGCTGTTTCTTCTATCATTATCTTTTTCCACTGTGCAGTGGACACGATTAATTTCCAGCAGGTATATACAGAACTGCATAAGTGGGAAACCTAGGATATAAAAAGACACAAATTCTTATATTCCAAGCTTTCCGCTTAAATGTGCTCAGGATCTTTTTTCTAGATTTCTTCCTCGTGTTTGGCTATCCGATTGTTTTGGGAGGATGTTAACATTTATGATTCCCTGAACGTTTTTTCACTTATGTTTTGACAATTTTCGTTCATTTCTATTGTTACACACGTCGTGTAGGAAATCCTTTAATAAACAGAGTATTTCCGTTTTATTTTACAATGTACAGTACATTACACAATTAATGTTATTATATTATATTTGAATGTAGTCTGTTCTCTCACCTGTGCACTTGATGTGACTATTAGTTAATATTTATGGAGTCATGGATAAGATTTTATAAGCTAAGTTTTATGACGATTGATTCATTTTATTCGTCTTTGTTTGGAATAGGCTCCTCTCTTCATCTTGCCAGTTGCAACTCCTCGCTGGGACAGATGCCGTTAAGCTTGAAATTTGCCCTTGAAGATCACTGAACATTTAAAAGCATATCAGATTGTTCTTAGGTGCCATTTTATTAGAAAGATTATAGCTGCAATTCTTCATACCTTTCCTGTAAAGCCTTTTGCGTTCAATTTCAGGTAAATGATAAAGTAGGATGAGCTACTGCAGTCTTGTCTTATTCTACTTGTCTTTATACCGCATATGTTCTTACTGTTTATATATAATAATTGTCTCGACATTGGTATGGATACTGTTAATAGGGATGATGATACCAGGGCGGGCCTTAATACTCTTTTTCTGATTTTGTTGAGTTTCCCTTTTTTATGCCATTAAATGCTTTATTGAAATCTACCGCTGTCCCATTTAATAAACAACTAAAAAATGCGCCGTAGTTTCTTCGGCGCAATCGAGTTGTTTGTACAGCCCTACAGCGTATAATCAAGGCCACCGAAAATGAATCTATCTTTCTGTGGTCTCGGTATAATGCTGTATGAGCCGCGGCCCATTAAACTTTAACCACTGCCCGGTGGTGGCCTATCCAATATCGTTGCCAGAAGCACGATTATGGCTAACTTTATAACCTTAAATAAAATAAAAATTGCTGAGGCTAGAGGGCTGTAATTTGGTATGTTTGATGATTGGAGGGCGGATGATCAACATACCAATTTGCAGCCCTCTAGTCTCAGTAGTTTGTAAGATATGAGGCGGACAGAAAAAAGTGCGGATGGGTGGACAAAGCCGGCACAAGTTTTCTTTTCAGAAAACTAAAACTTGTATGTTGTTCGGTTCTTATAGGAAACTGCAGCCGAAAGTTGCTATCTGCAAACTGCTACTCCCGTAAGGGGGTAGTGCTGTGCAGTTCACCTCAAGCGATGCACTGTAGACATTACTTGAGGTTCATTGCAGCGTCCCTTCAGCTCCAGTTGTCTCAACCTTATTTTCAGCGCTGAATGACCTCATAATCCCAAATGCTTGTCCTTTGGCCTAAGTTTTATATTCCAGTCTAATACAAGTTGTGAATACCTACGAGTACTCTCTTAGTGGTTTCCCATATCGTCATTTTATATTACGATCATGTATCGCATCTATCAACGCAGCAGCAAGAATCTCATGGGCAAAGGTAGCCTATACATAGCAGTGTGGACGGTTGAAAACTGCCCAATGTTTTGCAGAGTGACCTTCTTTCTGAGTGAGAGCAATTTGTGTTTGTTAACAGACAATCAAATAGCAATAATAAGAGACAATGTACATACAGTGATAAAATATATAAAGGCCAAAAGGCCAGGAAATTCTACATACAAATATATACATGAGATTCTCGCTGCGTTGATAGATGTGGTACATGATCGTGATTAATGGGAAAGGAAGACGTCTTGTAAAGTCACCACATCGGTGCCAGCGAAGTGTTTTGAAGGCGCCATTAATTAAGTCTCCGCTGAGCAAGTTTTCTTTGGTGACTTCCCATTTTCTTCACACTCAATTAGTCACGCCTAAAACGTGCCAGGTCACGCATTTTTAACCATTTTTACTTTATACGTATTTGTACAAGTGTCACACATTATGTATCGTATGTTTCTTCATTCACAGGCATCAAGACTGTATCCATATTGAAATCCTGTATGTTTTGTATCCATTTTGCTTGTACTTTTCACTGCAATTTATTGTTAATTGTTTCTGACCTCAGGTCACAGTCAATACCATTGTCTTTGTGGTCCGAACTTCAGTCGGCTTTTATAAACAAGATATCTGTAATAAAGTAGCAGTAACTTTTACCTGCTCGTTTCTTTGACACCTCTTACAGTGGTGATCCCTAGTATCCCGGAGCCATTAGCGGACCGACACGGCGACTTAGTCTTGGCTCCAGGAATTCTCAAAACGCTTTTTGCGGGCTAAATCACAGCGCTGTAACCAGCGTTTGAGCAATAGGTGACTTTTACTTTTCTCGTACATTTTTCAGTCATTCACCAGCGTTCTTTAAACTTAGCGGACCCACACGGCATCACCGGGAAAGTGCGTTCTTATCTAAACTTGAGTACCCTTTCCAGTAAGAGATCAAAGGAGCGAGCATGGATCGGGATATCCCCCTCCTTCATGCAGTTAACCACGGACCTACATCACTAGGAGTTTACCTACCTCCCATCGCCCCGTCATCGATGTCCTCCCTACACCTCCACAGCCAGGTGCCGTTGCTGTCTTGCCGACCATGCGTCTCCCACTCTTGTGAATGCATGTACCAATGGCTTGTGCTCTGTCAGGATGTAAATTCCTCTAACTCTTCTTCAGCCAGCGGCGGGAACTGAACTCCGGCCCATCGAATGTGTCAGGATGGTGAAAGGGCTGCTGTCCAAGAGGTACTTGAAGTGCCGCATGGCTTGGTAGATTGCCAGCAGTTCCCCTGTCCAGGATGCACTGTTTCATCGGGTTTCTGGCGGCTTTAACTGTTTTATTAAAAAGGCAAGCAAAAACAGGGAGGAGGAACCTCTGTTTGACTATCTGCTCCAGCATCCGCTCCAGAAGCTTACGTTGCTGGCATCAGTGGTTTGTGTCTCAGGAGGGCGGTGGGGTTTTGATATGTTAAGGTGGTGGCTTTGGTTAAAGGGCTGCCTTTATATACCTGTTGTGGATGTAATTCCTTTTCAATTTCCCAAGTCAGGGCTTTTCGGTTAACCTTCGCACTCCATGTTAGGGGATACATGATGTGGGCGATGTCTGGCACGAAACGTCAGTAGTAGTTGACCATGCCGAGGAACTCCTGCAGGGAATTGATGGTTTTTGGTGCTGGAAACTCCTTCACTGCATTCACCTTGGAGGCCATGGTGGACACCTGCCGGAGAGACCTCGTGTCCCAGGAAGTCTACTTTCTCCACTCTGAAGGTACATTTGTCGAATCTGATGACCAAACCGTTCTCCTGAAGGCATTTCAGCCCAGCCCAGACATGACCCAGGTGCTCCTCCGGGGACCTGGAGAAGATCAGGATGTTGTCCACGTAGCAGACGCAGAAAGGTAGTGTTTGGTTCCCAGCCTGGTAATAATCACTTATGGGCACTACATAAAAAGAAATGTCACATCTTGACACGAGGCTTTATTCAGTAAACTTGCGGGAGTGTAAGCTACAGTTCTAGAATAGACAGCATACAAATACTGCTTTCTTACAATGATTCTTAGATATCATACTTGCATGTCTCGTAGATATCTTACTTTACAAGTTTCACTTAACATCCCCCTTCTTAAGAAACAGAGTTCAAACAACAAGACAAAACTCCAAGAGCATAATCAGCACATCAGGGTACCTGCAACATCACTAGCATCAGCACATACAATACAGGAAATGGCATAACAAAACACAAATGGGATCGGAAAATCAAAATGAGACCTTCTTCTCATAAAGACAAATAGAATGCATCATTCAGGAGAGTGAGATAACTTTACTAACACAGTTTTAAACAATAGCAACTTAAAGATTTAGTCTTTCTGGGGCTTTAATTGTTCTACCAGACTTTGTTTTTATAATGTCTGACTCGGTGTTATTACTCTTTGACACATCAGGAGCTTTACATGAAGACTGAACATCTCTACTATTTATGTTACTAGCACTGGCATCAATATCAACTGGGACAGGACTCACAGAACTGAAATAAGGGGCTTCTGGAGACTTATCTCTAGATTTTACAGATTTTCTTAGAAATTGTCTATTTCTACGGTATGTTCCTCCATCATCAGTACATACTACATAACTATGACCACCAAGCTTTTTACTGATAGTGGCCTGTTTCCACTCCTATTTTATTGTCAATGGGTTGAACTCTAACAGTGTCTCCAATGCATAAGGGTTTCAACCGTTTTCTGTTTGAGCAACGATCAGCAACAGCAAATCTTTTGTCAATCAGCGTTCTCCTTTCCTCTTCAGTGGAAAAATCAGATAGCATGAGGCGATTGCTAACTGTAGGAATCAATGTTTTAGTACATCTACCCATTAAGCGCTGTACAGGGCTAGTTTCTAAGCCTTCATGAGGAGTATTTCTCAGGTTCAGAAGTCCCAAGTACGGATCTTCTTTGGTTTTCTTATACTTTTTCATTAGATTTTTAGCAATTTTAACTGCTGCACCATTAGCTTTGCTATTTCCAGGACTTATAGGTTCTGATATACAAATTGGAGGCAGGTAAATAATTATGTACATAATTCAAATGATTGGATTGGCGTGACCCGACACGCCAGGTGTGATGAATTGTAGAGGCAAAGAAAATGGGACGTCACCATAGAAAACTCACACAGCAGAGACTTTACAGGTTCATGAGAAAATCCCCACTTTTGAGCAAAGTCATCAAACAGATGAGAAGAAAATTGTGGACCATTATCTGAAATCAAAACATCGGCAATGGCATGACGAGCAAAATGATGTTTTAATTTTGTGATCACAGCATCAGATGTAGTTTTAAGAGGTGCAAAAGAATGAGCAGGAGAAAAGGTACTGCTACTTTATTCGAGACGCAGGCTGTTTATTGTTTATATAGCGGTGGACTGACGTCACACAGAGGAATACAACAGAATCTCAGTGACCTGAGGTCAATTACTCTTGACAATAATTACAATGAATAAATACAAGTCATGTAAAAAGAAAGTGGACAATGACCTACCTAACAACATTCTAATACATGTACAAAAGAGACAGATACAAAATAAATTAATAACAGGTACAAATTTACATAGAAAAGCATGGCTGATTCAATATGGCTGATTCTGCGTGACCCGATCCTATAGGAGCGGAACTGAAAGAAAACGGGTCATTCATCATAGAAGACTCGCTCAGCGGGGACTTTACATAGTTTCTGGCAGATAATCAACTTCAACAAACTGATTACAATAATCAACTGTGACTAGGTAGTTTCTTCCTTCAATAGTAAATATAATTTATCAGATCCTACTTTTTGCCAAGGGCGAGAAGGTATGTCTTGGAGATGTAGTGGCTCTTCAGGCTGTTTATAGGAGTAACAGGCACACACATCACACGATTCAACATACTGTCTAATTTCTGCAGAAATTCCTGGCCAATATATTAGTTCTCGGGCTCGGTGTAGACAAGAGTTTATACCAGAATGACCAGCATGTACCCTCTGTTTCATTTCATACCTCATAGATGTTGGAATGACTACATGTTCACCACGAAGAATTATTCCATCTTGTACTGACAGTTCATCTCTGCAACTGAAATAGGGTGTAAGGGACTGCGGTATCAAAGACTTATTTTGAGGCCAACCTTCTATGATAGTCTGAGAGTCTTCAGGGTATTATCAGATTGTGTTTTTGCTCTAATTTCATCAAGACGATAAGGCTTAAATGACGAAAATGACAGATTGTTGACAGATCACACTTCAAACTAGATGTAGGGGCACGAGACAGTGCATTTGTAGACTACTTCAAAATTGTATTCTTGAACACGAAGAAGCATTGCTTGTAACCGTTTAGGTGCACACATAAGAGGTTTCTTAACAATAGATACTAATGGTTGGTGGTCAGTGATTACCGTCACAAAACGACCAAAAGTGAAATGATGAAATTTGTTCAAACCATACAGAATTACAAGAATCTCCTTTTCAACTTGACCATAATTTCTTTCAGCATTTGTGAGAGCTCAGCATGCAAAGGCAATAGGCTTTCCTTCTTACATCAAGTGTTGAGCCTAAACCATACTCAGATGCATCATTTTCGAGCGTCAACTCTCTGTTAGGATCATAGTATGCAAGAACTGGACTATTCACAATCATTTCTTTAAGACGTATAACCGCTTCTGCTTGGCACTGTGACCAATTCCAAGGGACATCCTTTTAGAGCAAATTATGAAGTGGATGTAGAACATCAGTTACATGAGGTAAAAACTTTGCTATATAGTTTATCATACCAAGGAACCGACGTAATTCTTCGAGAGTCTTGGGAGTAGGAAACTCGGATATGGCTTTCATTTTCTCAGGATCAGATCTAAGACCATCTTTGGTAATGACATGACCCATAAAGGAAACATTATCAGTTCGGAGCACCAATTTCTCCTTGTTTGCTTTTACATTTTGTTCACGACACCTTTTAAGAAAAGATTCAAGATTACGGTCATGTTCATCTAGAGTTTTTCCATGCACAATATCATCAGCAATATAAACAACACCAGGTAAATCATTAAATGTTATTAAGAATATGTTTCTGAAAAATTTCTGAAGAAACACTAAGACCAACAGGGGAGTCATAGCCATCTAAATCTACCACAAAATGTTTGGAAAGTAGTCAATATGCTTGATGCCTCATCAAGTTTCACTTGCCAATAGCCAGATGCTAAGTCGGCTTTAGAAAATACAGTAGACTTATAAGAGGTGTAAAAGAAACGAGCAGGACAAATTTACTGCTGATTTATTGGTGACCCAGGCGGTTTATATAGCGGCAGACTGACGTCGAGCCGCGGAACACAATGGAAACAAGGGTGACCTGAGGTCGATAATAATTAACAATAAATACAGTGAACGAATACATTTTGAATCATACAAATGGACAGAAATGGAGTTGAATATAATCTGACGCCTGTGTGACAAATTGTAGAGGCAAAGAAAATGGGACGTCACCATAAAAAACTTGCACAGCAGAGACTTTACAAATACTCCCCCCTCAAGACGTGGGTAACGTCTGATTAGTCAGCGTATCTGCTGGGGCGCTGAAGGGTGCTGTGGCTACGTGACGACATCGGGGAAACGCCTTGTGTGTGGGGGCGGCTGGCTGCTGGTGCGGGCAGTGTTTTCCGGGGGCGGCCATGCGTCCGCTGCTTACGGGGGGCTGGCTGTGGTGGCGACTGTCCAGGTGGAGGGTACGGTGTGGTGACATCTGTGTCCTCCTCCAGGAGGGCAGGCTTGATGCGGTCTACCGACATCCAGTCGTTTTTTCCATGAAGGGCGAGCAGGAACGCCTTGCTGTTCCTCTCCAGCACGCGGAAGGGCCCCCTGTAGGGCCTGATCAGTGGCGGCTGGAGAGCGTCGTCTCTGACGAAGACGTGGGTGGTGGAGGACAAGCCGGGCGGCGTGAAGGTGACCGACCTGTCGGTATATGTCCGCTTGCAGGGGGCGAACTTGCTGACTATGTCGCGAAGCCTCTGGACAGATGGGTTGCGGCGGTCCTCTGTAACCAGCTCGCCCGGGACCATGAGGGGCTCACTGTAGGTTCTCTCAGCTGCAGTTGGGGCGCCGTTGGCCCTGGGGCCGGTTCTCAGCCCGAGGAGGACCCACGGCAGCTGGATTTCCAATCCTCAGAGGTGTAGCGGGCCATGAGGGACGCCTTCAGGGACCTGTGAAACAGCTCGACCAAGCCGTTGGCTGTGGGGTTGTAGGCCGTGGTCGCGTGATAAGCTGTCCCCAACAGAGTGCCAGGGCAGACCACAATTCGGACAGGAAGGTGGGGCCCCTGTCGGTTGTAATGTGGTCAGGGACGCCGAAATGGCTGATCCAACGGGAGAGTAGAGCCTCAGCGCACGCGCTGACGGTGTCTTCTTGCATGGGCGTGGCTTCGGGCCACCTTGTTGAGCAGTCGACCGCCATCAGGAGATATCTGGCCCTGCCTGACAGGGGAAGGGGCCCGACGATGTCGATGTGAACATGGCCGAACCACCGCCCTGGCTGCGGGAACTCACCAACCCCAGACTGTGTGACGTCCCACCTTGCTGGTTTGGCACTGCAGGCACTGCCTCGCCCAGGTCCTCGCGTCCTGCACTCCATGCCAGACAAACTTTGCTGCCAGCAGTTTGGCCGTCGTCCTGTCGGAGGGGTGGGACAGCCCGTGGATAACGTCGAATACCTGGTGGCGGTGGGAGGCAGGCACCAGAGGGTGGGGCTGGCCTGTACTGATGTCGCAGAGGAGATTTGGGCCCCCGGGGGCAAGGGGCATGTCCCTCCACTTCAGGGACGTGATGCGGTGCGGTAGGCCAGGGTCTCTGGGTTGGCAGCCTGCTCCCTGGCGAGGTCCTCGTAGTTGATCCCAAGCTGCATCACATTAAGCTCGACTCTGGAGAGGGCGTCCGCCACAGGGTTCTTCCTGCCGGGGAGGTGTAAGAGGTGCAAAAGAAACGAGCAGGTAAAAGTTACTGCTGGTTTATTATAGATTCAGGCAGTTTATATAGCGGCCAACTGGCACTGAACCGCAGAAGACAATGAGATTGAGTGTGACCTGAGGTCAAAAACAATTAACAATAATATACAGCGAGCAAGTACAATTTACAATACAAAAACATACAGAATTCCAATATGGATATAATCTTGATGCCTGTGAATAAAGAAACACAAGATACATAATTTACGACAGTTGAACAAATACATGTAAAGTTTAAATGGTAGAAAATGCATGACCTGGCATGTTAAGCATAGCGAATTGTGTGGCGAAGAAAGTGGGAAGTCACCAAAGAAAACTTGCTCAGCGGAGACTTAATGAATGTCGCATCCGAAGGAGACTCCGCTGACGGCGTTGTGGTGACTTTACAGAGGTACTTGATGGAGCAGGTGAACTCTGCGATGGCTGCGAGATGTCGCTGCTGCCTGGAAGACCATGCGTCGCCCTGCTTGGTGAAGGCGTGGACCAGCAGCTGGTGGTCCGTGTAGATTGTGAAGGGCGTGCCCTCCAGGAGGAACTTGAAGTGCCGGACTGCCCGGTATACTGCCAGAGTTCCCTGTTGAAGGTGCTGTAGCGGGCCTCTGCGGGGTTGAACCTCCTGCTGAAGAAGGCGATGGGCTGGGGGGGCTCCACAGGCGACGCTGCTGGCATCCGTCGTCAGCTGGAGAGGAGTGGTGGGGTCCTGGTGGGCCAAGGCGGTTGCCTCGGTGAGGGCGGCCTTCATCAGGGAGAAGGCCTGCTGCTGACTGGGTCCCCACACTAAGGATTTTGGTTGGCCTCTCAGGGTTTCTGTCAGGGGGGCCATGGTGTATGCAATCCCGGGGATGAACCCCCTGTAGTAGTTGACCATCCTGAGGAACTCCTGGATGGCCTTGACGGAGGTGGGGACAGGAAACGGCCTCGACCTTAGATGTGAGCGGGCGGACACCATCCGGGGATATCTCGTGGCCCAGGAAGTCAGCTTTCTGAACACTGAAGGTGCACTTGTAGAACCTTACAACGAGGCCGTTCTCCTGCAGGCGCTTCAGGACTGCCCGGATGTGCCTTTGGTGGTCCTTATGGGACCTGGAAAATATAAGGATACCATCCACGTAGCAGACGCAGAACTTCAGGTCCCCCAGGATGCTGTCCATGAGCCACTGGAAAGTCGCCCTGCTTGCAGTACCTTGTCGTTGAGTTCCGCCAGCCTGAATTGACTCTCGACCCTGTACAGCCACGGCGATGGGTTCCTCTGCGTGAAAGGTGGCAGCTTTATGATCAGGGTGGCCTTCGCTTGTACTGCCGGACAGGGGCCTGGGCAGGGGAGGGTGCGGGGCGCGGGCAGGGGAGGGTGCAGGGCATGGGCAGGGGAGGGTGCGGGGCGCAGGCAGGGGTGTGGAGGAGCGAGAGAGCCTCGGCACGGGGGCAGGCGCGGGTGATATGGGCGAGAGGTAGACATCCGAATCCGCAAGGTTAGCGGTTAATTGAACGAGGGAGGGGATGTCCGCGTCCATGCCTGCTCTTACCCTCTTATTGGAGTGGGATACTCGTGTCAAAACGCACTTGGAAGGGTGCCGTGTCAGTCCGCTAATGACGCTGGTGATTTGCTGACGAGAGTCAGCACGTCCGAACGCTGGTTACAGCGCCGAAGTGAGACCGTTAGGGGCATGGGTAGTTCCTAGAGCCAAGACTGAGTTGCCGTGTGAGTCCGCTAATGGCTCCGGGAACCATTCCGGGGTCACCACTATAAGAGGTGTAAAAGAAATGAGGAGGACAAATTTACTGCTGATTTATTGGTGACCCAGGCGGTTTATATAGTGGCAGACTGACGTCGAGCCGCGGAACACAATGGGAACAAGGGTGACTTGAAAATACAGTGGACTTCCCTAACTGATGCAAAGTATCATCAAGAACTGGCAGAGCAAAATGTTCAAGCAATAAGACTGTTTAGCTCTTTTGGAAGCAAAATTTTCAAGCAATAAGACTTCGTTTAGCTCTTTTGGATCAAGGCAAACTCGCATGTCACCATTTCTTTTATGCGCTATGACTAATTGACTGCCCCAGGGAGTAGGCTGCTCCACAGGCACAATTACACCAAGGTTAACTAGTCTATCTAGTTCCTCTTTCAACTTAGAACGAACAGAAATAGGTACCCGACGATCAGGCATAACTACAGGTTTAGCATCATCACACATATTTCATTGTTGAACACAAGAAAAGGAACCTAATTTACCATCAGTAACATCTTTGAAATTGTCTTCTACATTAACGGAATATACTCTTTCAAAATTATCTTCATATACCTTAATTAAATTCATATGAACGCTTGCCTTTATACCCAACAGTGGTACAAAAAAATTTTCTACAACAATAAATTCTACAGAATACTTTCTTTGCGTTTTAGGATTAACAATATTCCTTCTACGTATACCTAATGGAATTTGTTTACTTTTTATTCCAAGTGGACAACGCTTTGCTAGTTTTCTCAACATATTGAGCATATTTTACAGGTAAAATGTTGACAGTGAAACCAGTATCAATTTGAAAATTTACCTTTTCACCATCTATTAGCATACAACATTTGATATCCTTCAGAGAATTACCTTCATCACCAGCTTGAGTATAATTCGCCTATTCAGCACCAGAAGATTCATTATCATCAACTTGATTTACATATCTATATTTACCCTTTTGTTTGGCACAAGATCTAGCATTATTTTTATGTACAGAAAGTGGCCATTTCAGAGCAAAATGATTTGTTTGTAGACATCTACTACATTTCTTTCCATAAGCTGGACACGTCCTTTAAAACATGCTTTTGACCACAAAAGTTCTGTTGCCATACGTACGATAATTATCGTACATGTACGACAATTTGGGCCTTTGTACAATAATTCTGCTGCTCCTTTTTTTATTGCAATATTTGTATCTTTTATTTTGAATTTTTGGATAATTATATTGTCTTCAATAATATTTTGTATTCAGGAGTGGAAATTAATTATATGTTTTGTTTTGAATGTATTAAGAAGATCCCATGAATGAATTACTACTATATTCCTTCTAGTTTTGCATAGGCTTCATCTTATTTATTATTTTAATTACAAGAACTTTTCAGGTGCAGCTTTTAAGCAATAAATTTATTGGGTATCATCATGACATGTCTTACTGATATGTACAATAGTAAGTGCCTAAATTAGCACTGGAAAATGTTTTATACCTTTCTACTGTATAACACATATCAGTGGGGAAGTGTACGAAAATTATATAAATACGATAGTTTTGAGGCCTGAGTACGATAATTCCACTAGAAAAATATGTCAACCTGCACCAACGATGGTTGGAAGGAAACAATAAACGGTGGTCAGTTCACGTAAGTGGGTCGAAAACAGCGGAAAAGGACTTGGGGACAAGAACCGTGGAAGTGTAATGGTAACATCCTTCAATTTAGCAAAAAGAAAATAATAATATTTCTTTTTACCTCCATTGACCTGTGTCCTAATCAACACCTTAATATTCTTTGGAAGTTTAAAGAATTTCAAGTCACTGGCCCCTTTGGTGGGCTTCTTCCATATGAATAGGTTTCAGCTTCTGAGTAATAATAATAATAATAATTGTTACGCACCCTTATAAGAGGTCGTGGTGCAGGTCTTTTATTGCACTATTTATACTCTCAGTGATGTTCAAAAATACTCAGCATAATATGGTCAGTGAAGACGAAAACAAAAGGGAAAACTCAACAATATTTATTCACAAAAAAAAAAAAATAACAAATTAAGTCAACCTTGTGACTGAAGAGGACGTAGACTAGTCCTCAAATAATCCCACTGGATTCCTAAACGCTAAAAAATCTAAGCCCTAGATAGAATCATGAAGAGAGAACGAACACAAGAATATAACTAAATCGGAATATATCCATACAATGGCTGGCCAGGCCAAAATCAAAATATACCTATAACTATAAGCAAAGGAAAAAAGGTGAAGGATAAAAGGGAGAAAACACTTAAATTCCTACCTATGAATTGCAGTCTAAACATATAACAAACACCAAGGCCTATAGGCCATAAGGACCACCAGAGTCTATAAATTGAGCATTTATAGATAGATTTATATAGAAAAATAATATATATATATATATAAAAATTTAACAAACTCCTCACACAAAACAGGGGAAGCGGTAATCCAAAATAAATTTAAAGTGCCTTTAAGGAGGTCGTGATCCAATGCATCACAGCTCTGCAAACGAGGGAGTACAGGAATACACAGGTAACCACTGGTACAGGGGGTCGGAGGCGGTCCTGTCCGACAACGCAAAGATAAACAGGTCCTACCTGGTATCTGTCTCCCTACTTGACACCTCACGAGCCAGATTGCTCCCTCAACAGCAGCTTATAAAGGCGTCCTCGGGGATACACTGATGCGACAGGTGCCGACAGAATGAGATGGCACTCAATACCTTAGGGAAATGTATCCACTAAGGTGGCAGTACGACGAAGTCGCAGGTGACAATGTCAACTGCGTCAGACACAGGTCACACGACGTCGCAGGTGACAGAAGTGTTCCTGCGAAGAGCAGCTCCAAAAGCAAGATTCAGGATGTAAGAATGCAAGAAGGTTCTCCAATAATCGCCAGCTGTATAAGTGTCAGGAAGCAAGGTACGGCCCGAACTCCCCAGGCCGAGCACCGTCCTTCACAAGTCACCTCACAGGAGTCATGCCGCACTCGAAAAATAAACAAACCCCAATCGTTAAAACGATAGTTCAAGCAATTAAGTGAGCGGGGAGGAGGCGAGAAACTATACCGAAAACAAAACAATACACACTTAACATCAACTGCCTTAAGAAATAACTTAAATCTAGAACAAGGTTGACTTAAATAAATCACAAAATTACGTTACTCTAATACCTTCCTCCCCGAGATAAAAAAAATATATTTTTTTTGTAATAACAAGAACAAAGAACCTGAAAGGCAGGAACATTAAGGTCCAACTACAAAAGACAAGTAAAAAAAAAGGACAAGACAAAAGTTACTTAGCCTGAAAATAAAACTATATTTAAACAGCAAATTCAAAACATGTTATTTAAAAAAAAAAAAATAACTTGAGACTAAACAACGACAACAAGAAAAGTCTCGACACCAACCAAATCTTCACATACCATACAAAACAAATCAACGTCAAATCAGGACAATACAGCCAAAACTCGCAAAAATCAAAGAAGGAAACTTACGTATACACACCTCAACTTGCAGGTGTGCAAAAAAAAAAAAACCGTTTTTATACAAACCCACCGGAGAAACGAGCAGGGCAGCGTACGAGGGAGGTGAGGCAAACATTTCAAATTCGTGAGAGAGCGTCAGGAATCTTATTTTCAGACCCCTTTATATGTTTAATGACCAGCTTGAATTCCTGAAGCAAGAGAGCCCAACGCAAGATCCTTTGGTTGGCTCCTTTCATACGCTCAATGAAAACAAGCGGTTATGATCCGTCCAGATTTCTATGGGAAGAAAAAGTTAGTTACATAAGGTTTGAAATGTATGAGGGTACGGACCAAAGCAAGAGCTTCTTTTCAATGGTAGAATACCTCCTTTCAGCCGCCAATAACTTCCGGCTAAAATAAGATAAGGGTGTACCTCACCTTCATCGTCCCTTTGGAAAAGGACACCACCGATACCCACATCACTGGCATCTACCGCTATTATATAAGGTTTCTCAAAATTTGGGGAAGTCAAAATGGGTTTGGAAATTAGAATGGTTTTAAGCTTATTAAAAGCTTCCTCACACTGATTAGACCAACAAAATTTTTGACCCTTCTCTAAAAGGTTAGTAAGAGGCTGAGCAAGATCTGAGAAATTTCGCACAAAGCAGCTATAATATCCAGTCATCCCCAGAACTCTTCTCACCTCTCTAATATTACCTGGCCTTTTTAGATTAATAATTGCCTCGAGGTTAGCTTGTTTCGGAGCTACCTGACCCAAACCAACCTCGTGACCCAAATAACAAACCTTTGCCTTGCCAAATTCACACTTTGCTAAATTAATAACCAAACCAGCAGACCTAAGGGCCTCAAATACCTTACGCAATCTTACCATATGTGTACTCCAATCATTGCTATATACAACCAAATCATCAATATAAATTTCAGTTCCTTTCAAACCACAAATGACCCTATTCATAAGCCTCTGAAAAGTACACGCGGCATTTTTCATCCCAAATGGCATAACCTTGCATTCATACAAACCAAAGGGGGTTACGAATGCCGAGATTTCACGGGCTCTATCAGATAACGGAACCTGCCAATAACCCTTCAACAAATCTAGTTTTGTAATAAATTTGGCAGAACCTATCTGGTCGAGACAATCATCAATACGTGGCAAAGGAAAAGAGTCATTTTTGGTGTGGGCATTAACCTTTCGATAGTCCACACACATGCGGAACTTTCCGTCAGCTTTTCCAACAAGAACAATAGGGGACTCAAGGACTGACTGATGGCTGAATGAGGTCGTGCTCCAACATATACTTAATCTCCTTTTCGACCAAATCTTTCTTTACAGGATTTAACCGATAAGGACTTTGTTTAACTGGGGAGGCACTACCTACATCTACATCATGCCAAAGAAAATTAGTTCTACCAGGAGAGTCCCGGAATAAATCTGAAAAGGAATAAATTAGATTAAATATATCCTCTCTTTGATGTGGATCCAAATGTTTTAGACCTTCCTGTAAAACTTCTAAATTTTGTATATTAGAAAAAAGAGCATCTGAAGAAACCTGACTCATTAAATCATCCGAATCCTGAGGAGGAAATTCCACGGCTACAGATACTGGCTCAGAGACAACTGTTAAAGGATCAACACTTCTACTATGATACGCTTTCAACCTGTTTACATGAAAAATTTTACACTTCCTGCTTGAACCGGGAGCTTCAATTTCGTAATTCAGCTCGGACAATTTCCTCAAAACTTTCCATGGACCCTTATATCTAGGTTCAAGAAAATTGTCAGAGTCCATACTCAAAATCAAAACCAATTCTCCTGGTTCAAAAGAACGGGCTTTAGCGTTCCTGTCAAAGTTAGCCTTCATTTTAGCCTGAGAATAATTCAAATTATCACGCGCAAACTTCCAAGCACTGAACATTCTCTTTCTCAAATCATCCACAAATTCTCCCATTTTGATATCTCCCTTCGATTGGCCCCCTAATACTTCAAAAAAATGTCCAAAGGGCCACGGACTTTGTGCCAAAAAAATCAGTTCGAAGGAGCTACACCTGTGGAGGCATTGGGATGATTCCTAAGAGCAAAGAGTGCGAACGGAAGTGCTTTGTCCCACTCGCTTCCGTGTTCATAAAAATTTTTTTCAAAACAGATTTTAATGTTTGGTGAAACCTCTTCACCACACCTTGACTCTCCGGATGATACGGAACACTTGTGATGTGCTGAATGGCCAGTTCAGCACACTTACCTCTAAACATTTTACTCGTGAAATTCATACCGCAATCGGTCTGAATAACACGGGGGAGACCGTACCTGGAAAAGAATTCCATTAATTTTTCAAAAACTACTTTAGAAGTTATCCACCTCAAAGGGAAAGCTTCGGGAAATCTAGAGGCTCTATCCATAATAGTTAATAGATAAATATAACCAGACTTAGTTTTCAGCAAAGGACCAACCACATCTATCACCAATTCCGAGAACGGTTCTCCGATGGCAGGAATAGGATTTAAAGGAGCCTTGGGAATAATTTGATTTGGTTTACCCATAACCTGACAAACCTCACATTCGTTCACAAAACGCTTCACAGACGATTTCATCCCAGGCCACCAAAAATATCTTGCCAATTTACGGAAAGTCTTCCATACCCCAAAATGACCTGAAAGGAAATTGTCGTGAGCGAGACTCATTACTGATTCACAGAACTGGGAAGGGACCACAATTTGCTCGATCCGAGAAGTCTTGCTCAGATCATCTGTCGAAGGTCTACTAAATCTGTACAACAAATTATGAATTATACCAAACCGAGGCTTAGTTAGATCATTGATATCACCTAACTCGAAATTAAATTTTTTTCTGGGCCTCAATGAAAGCCAAACGGTCCCAATCAGGTTTCAGAACATCATTAATAATAATATGACTATCACTACTATCTACAGACCCGGGCCTTTCTACATCTACTTCTAAACTACTAAATAATAATTCATCATCATTAATTGATTCAGCAGCTCTTGCTGTGGCACGGGTTGTTACAGAAACAGGATGGGCCTGAACAGACAAAATAGGAAATAATTCCCGACCTTCACTATTGAGCATATCATTTCCCAAAATACCGTCAATACCAGGAATGGGGAGATTATCGACAACGGCCAACTCAGTAACCCTATCATATCCAGGAAAAGACAACCTGACATCCACCAACGGAGCAGAAACAACTGTGTTCGGGAACCCTCCCAGAACAACAAAATTACCTGAACGCTCTTGTAAACCATTCAAAGCCTCACTCAACACCAGAGACCGAGCTGAACCAGTGTCCCTCAAAACTTAACATTGATAGTTTTAGATTTATGAATTATTTTACCTGGCCAGACATATTTGTCAAAATTGAGTCACGAATTATTATTGCTAGGGGATGGATTATCATTACTATCTACGCTACTGCTAACTACTTCAGTCTTTTCTACCTTATCACTAAAACCAGACTTGTTGGAAATTAATGAAATTGGATTCTGACCATTTCTCTGCAGATACCTCCTACGGGCATTGCACTGGTGCTGGAAATGACCTGGTTTGTCACACCAGTAACAGGTTACTCTACATCCAGTACCTCTGTTATCATTAGGCCTGTTATAGTTATTATTGCCTGAATTAGGCATATCCCTGTTAACAAAGACACGAGGAGGAGGTGGTCCTCCAGACACTCCACTAACTTTCCTGTTACCTGTAAAAGAATGGTCATTATTACCCTTAGGAATATTAGAGACAGACGAAATGGTTTCTACTCTCCTTCCATTACTGATGACACGAGAAGAGGGATTATTCATATCTTGATAACCAAAATTACCAGTTCCAGAACGATGAGTCAAGACATATTCATCTGCCAATTGGGCGGCATAACTCAGTTTTATAGCCTTAACCTCCTCGAGATGTACTCTCAACTCCTTGCTACACGCTTTCTTGAATTCCTCAAGGAGCAACAATTCCCTCAACGCAGCAAAAGACACTACCTGACGACTCTTTAGCCAGTCGTCGAATTGTTCCTCCTTGACCCGTGCAAATTCAACAAAGGACTGAGAAGGGTGTTTGTTATAATTCCTGAATTTCAGGCGATAAGCCTCGGGTACCAAATCATAGGCTTTTAGGACCAGTGCTTTGACCTTCTGGTAGTCCCGAGCAATTCCTTCCTCCAAGGCATTGTATACCCGGATTGCCTTGCCCACTAATCTACACTGTATTAATACAGTCCACATTTCAGAGGGCCAAGACAATCGGGTGGCAACTCGTTCAAATGCCTTGAAGAATTCAGGGACGTTCTTCTCATCAAAGACTGGCACTAACTTTAATGCTGCACCTAAATTAAATTTATCATTAAAATTATTCTTAGGGGAACTGATCATATTGGTCCCCTGCAACCTTGCCATTTGTAAATTTATATTTGCTACCTCCAACCCGTGACGCCTTGCCCTCTCGTTCTCCTCAAATTCCAATTTCCTCAACTCTATTCGTTTGCAAATTAACTTATATTCTACCTCCTCCTTAGACTCTCCCAAAGCATGAATAGGAGCCAGGGGTCCCTCTGGCGTAGGATTTGGGGAAGGCAAAAAAGGATTAGTAGACAAATTAGCTTTAGGTAAATTGGAGGGACCTTCAAAAATAATACCTGTGCGGGGAGGATCCTCAAACAAAGTCAAACCCGCTCTCACACTCAATTTTTCCTCCTCTGAATCTGCATCAAACATACTATCTTCATCATCACTGTCCTCTCGTCTTTCGCTAACCAAATTTTCAGCCTCTGCTAAATCTTGAGAAATCTTATCCCTTACTGCCATCAATATTTCCCTCTTAGTGCCCGCAGATTTCAGCGGAACACCTAACCACTGTGCACAAGAAATTAAATGCTTCCTACTCAATACGGGCAAATGCTTTATACAATCGGCCGACCCCAAATATTCGGCAGGATCAAAGACAAACTCTTCCATTATGCCAAAAAAAAAAAAAAATAAATAAAGTGTACAGGGAGAAAGGCAATACTACAAAAATAAATATTGAAGAGACCACCCCAGTGTCGCTCCACAGACCAAGATACTGAGTATCCCTGAGAATATATATCCTGTCACGGTCACCAATTTGTTACGCACCCTTATAAGAGGTCGTGGTGCAGGTCTTTTATTGCACTATTTATACTCTCAGTGATGTTCAAAAATACTCAGCATAATATGGTCAGTGAAGACGAAAACAAAAGGGAAAACTCAATATTTATTCACAAAAAAAAAAAAAATAACAAATTAAGTCAACCTTGTGACTGAAGAGGACGTAGACTAGTCCTCAAATAATCCCACTGGATTCCTAAACGCTAAAAAATCTAAGCCCTAGATAGAATCATGAAGAGAGAACGAACACAAGAATATAACTAAATCGGAATATATCCATACAATGGCTGGCCAGGCCAAAATCAAAATATACCTATAACTATAAGCAAAGGAAAAAAGGTGAAGGATAAAAGGGAGAAAACACTTAAATTCCTACCTATGAATTACAGTCTAAACATATAACAAACACCAAGGCCTATAGGCCATAAGGACCACCAGAGTCTATAAATTGAGCATTTATAGATAGATTTATATAGAAAAATAATATATATATATATAAAAATTTAACAAACTCCTCACACAAAAACAGGGAAGCGGTAATCCAAAATAAATTTAAAGTGCCTTTAAGGAGGTCGTGATCCAATGCATCACAGCTCTGCAAACGAGGGAGTACAGGAATACACAGGTAACCACTGGTACAGGGGTCGGAGGCGGTCCTGTCCGACAACGCAAAGATAAACAGGTCCTACCTGGTATCTGTCTCCCTACTTGACACCTCACGAGCCAGATTGCTCCTCAACAGCAGCTTATAAAGGCGTCCTCGGGGATACACTGATGCGACAGGTGCCGACAGAATGAGATGGCACTCAATACCTTAGGGAAATGTATCCACTAAGGTGGCAGTACGACGAAGTCGCAGGTGACAATGTCAACTGCGTCAGACACAGGTCACACACGACGTCGCAGGTGACAGAAGTGTTCCTCGAAGAGCAGCTCAAAAGCAAGATTCAGGATGTAAGAATGCAAGAAGGTTCTCCAATAATCGCCAGCTGTATAAGTGTCAGGGAAGCAAGGTACGGCCCGAACTCCCCAGGCCGAGCACCGTCCTTCACAAGTCACCTCACAGAGTCATGCCGCACTCGAAAAATAAACAAACCCCAATTGTTAAAACGATAGTTCAAGCAATTAAGTGAGCGGGGAGGAGGCGAGAAACTATGTAAGGTGTCAAAGAAACGAGCAGGTAAAAGTTACTGCTACTTTATTACAGATCCAGGCAGTTTATATAGCGGCCGACTGACGCCGGCCCGCGAGACAATGGAATTGACTGTGACCTGAGGTCGAAACAATAAGCAATAATATGCAGTGAACGAGTACAAATTACAATACAAAACATACAGAACTACAATATGGATACAGTCTTGATGCCTGTGAATGAAGAAACATGTGATACACAATGTGTGACATTTGTATAAATACGCATAAAGTAAAAATGATTAAAAATGCGTGACCTGGCACGTTTTAGGCGTGACTAATTGAGCTTGAAGAAAATGGGAAGTCACCAAAGAAAACATGCTCAGCGGAGACTTAATTAGTGGCGCCGCCAAACACTACCCTGGCGCCGATGTGGTGACTTTACAAATACTCCCCAAGACGCGAGGGACGCGTCTGACTAATCCCCTGTATCTGCTGGGACGCTGAAGGGTGCCGCGGCTCCTGAAGATAACGGAGGGTCTCCCGCCTGTGAGGCTGCTGGTTGGGCGGTCCCTTCCTGGGCGGCCGCGCCTGCTGGGGTGAGGGCGTGCTGGAGTGCGGTTGGGCGGAAGGGGTGCTGCGTCGCTGTCGGGACTCTCCGACAGGAAGGCGGGCTTTAACCGGTCTATTGAAACCCAGTCGTCCTTGCCAGGGAGTGCCAGCTGGAACGCCTTGCTGTTTCATTCCAGCACTCGGAAGGGTCCCCTGTAGGGCTTGGTTAGTGGTGGACGGACGGCGTCGACTCTGACGAAGACGTGGGTGGCGGATGACAGCTGTGGCGGCATGAAGGTGGTTGCTTTGTTGATGTATGAGCGCCTGCAAGGGGCGAACTTGCTGGCCACGTCGCGGAGCCTCTGCAGTGATGGGAAGTGGCGTTCATCCGTCACGAGCTCTCCCGGCACCACGAGGGGTTCCCCAGGGTTTGTTCAGCTGCGGATGGGGTGCCGTCGGCTCTGGGGGCGGTTCTCAACCCGAGGAGGACCCACGGCAGCTGATGTTTCCAGTCCTCGGCGGTGCAGCAGGCCATGAGGATGACTTTAGGGACCTGTGGAACCGTTCGACCAGGCCGTTGGCCGCTGGGTTGTACGCTGTGGTGGTGTGGTGCGTGGTTCCCAGCAGTTGAGCCAGGGCAGACCACAACTCGGAGAGGAAAGGGGCCCTGTCGGTTGTGATGTGGTCCGGGGCGCGGGCGGCTAACCCAACTGGAGAGCAGGGCCTCGGCGCACGCCGCTGGCGGTGGCTTCTTGCATGTGTGTGGCCGGGCCACCTCGTCGAACGGTCTACCACCGTCAGGAGGTATCTGGATCCGCCTGATGGGGAAGGGCCCGACGACGTCGATGTGGATGTGGCCTAGCGGCGCCCTGGCTGTGGGAACTCGCCTACCCCGACTGCGTGTGACGACCCACCTTACTGGTCTGGCACTGCAGGCACTGTTTTGCCCAGGCCGTGGCGTCCTTTTGCACCCCGTGCCAGACGAACTTTTTTGAAAGCAGTTTGGCCGTGGTCCTGCCGGAGGGGTGTGAGAGGCCGTGAATTATGTCGAATACCTGGCGGCGGCGTGAGGCTGGAACCAAAGGGCGGGGCTGACCTGTGCTGATGTCACAGAGCAGGCTGGGGCCTTCGGGGCGAGGGTCACGTCCCCGCCACTTGAGGGATGTGATGGCGGTGCGGTATGCTGGGGTTTCTGGGTCAGCGGCCTGTTCTCTGGCAAGGTCCTGGTAATCTACACCAAGCTGCACTGCGTTCAACTCGACTCTGGAGAGGGCGTCTGCTACGGGATTTTTCTTGCCGGGGAGGTACCTGACGGAACAGGTAAATTCGGCTATGGCTGAGAGGTGGCGCTGCTGTCTGGAAGACCATGCGTCCCCCTGCTTCGTGAAGGCGTGAACCAGTGGCTGGTGGTCTGTGAAGATTGTGAAGGGCGTCCCTCCAGGAGGAACTTGAAGTGCCGAACTGCGCGGTACATCGCGCAGAGTTCCCTGTCGAAGGTGTTGTAGCAGGTCTCTGCGGGACTGAACTTCTTGCTGAAGAAGGCGATGGGCTGGGGGGCGCCGTTGATGATTTGCTCCAGAACAGCACCGCAGGCGACGTTACTGGCGTCTGTCGTCAGCTGGAGGGGGGCCTTGGGATCCTGGTGTGCCAAGGCGGTTGCCTTGGCGAGGGCGGCCTTCGTCAGGGAAAAGGCCTGCTGCTGGCTGGGTCCCCAAGACAGGGACTTCGGTTGGCCTTTTAGGACTTCCGTCAGGGGGGCCGTGGTGTGCGCGATCCCGGGGATGAACCGCCTGTAGAAGTTTACCATCCCAAGGAACTCCTGGACGGCCTTGATGGAGGTGGGTGTCGGGAACTTGCTCGGCTGCTACTTTCGATGTAAGAGGGCGGACGCCTGTCGGAGACACCTCGTGACCCAGGAATTCTGCTTTCTGGACGCCGAAGGTACACTTGTCGAAACGGACGACGAGGCCGTTCTCTTGGAGGCACTGGAGGACTGCTTTGATGTGTCTCTGGTGTTCGCTGTGAGACCTGGAAAATATGAGAATGTCGTCGACGTAGCAGACGCAGAACTTTAGGTCCCCCAGGATGCTGTCCATGAGCCGCTGGAAGGTGGCCCCGGCGTTCCTCAGCCCGAAGGTGGAGAAGGCGAACACATAGGACCCGAAGGGCGTGATGATGGCTGTCTTTGGTATGTCCTCTGGCGCAACAGGTACCTGGAAATAAGATTTAAGAAGGTCCAATTTAGTGAATATTTTGGCCCCGTGAAAGGAGGCCGTGAGGTCCTGCATGTTGGGTAGAGGGTGAGCGATCTGGTTGTGTACCTCCGGGAGGAGTTGGCGAAGGTAGATTTCCCATGTGAGGCTTATCTCCTGCCGCTTCTTTGTGCCACCCAAGTCTGGTAGTGACAGGAGATCTACGACCACGCTCCAAGCGTCTCTTGAATTGAGGTCGTGGCATGGGTTTATGGCAAGGTCGATAGCACGGGCGGCCCGCTCGGCGATGGGCAGGAGCAAGCTTCGAGGAGGAACTTTTTGTGGTGCTGTATGTGAGGGTGTGTGTTTGGTACTCAGCGAGATGAGTTTTCTGTACACGTCCTCCGGAAGGGCGTTGAGCACTGTGTCGGCCTGTAGGTTTCGTCCGTCAGGTCCGCGATTCTGAAGTGGCTCTCCACCCTGCGCAGCCACATCGATGGGTTCCCTGAGTAAACGGCGGCAGCTTTACGGTGAGGGCGGCCCGCGATTGTGTTGCCCGGCCGTCGTGTGTTCAGGGCGCTGGTGTGGAGTTGCGGGAGGGCCTCGATGCGGGGGCGGGCGCGGGTGTGATGGGAGGTAGGTAAACCTCCGAGTCCGCGGGGTCCGCGCTAACTGCATGAAGGAGGGGATATCCGCGTCCATGCTCGCTCCTTTGACCCCTTACTGGAGTGGGGTACTCGCGTCAGTGCGCACTTATGTGCGCCGTGTGGTTCCGCTAGTGACGCTGGTGGGGCACGCCGACGAGAGTCAGCACGCTCAAACGCTGGTTACAGCGCGTGTTTAGGCCGCTAAGAGCGTTTTGGAGAAATCCTGGAGCCAAGACTAAGTCGCCGTGTCAGTCCGCTAATGGCTCCGGGATACTCCGGGGTCACCACTGTAAGGTGTCAAAGAAACGAGCAGGTAAAAGTTACTGCTACTTTATTACAGATCCAGGCAGTTTATATAGCGGCCGACTGACGCCGACCGCGAGACAATGGAATTGACTGTGACCTGAGGTCGAAACAATAAACAATAATATGCAGTGAACGAGTACAAATTACAATACAAAACATACAGAACTACAATATGGATACAGTCTTAATGCCTGTGAATGAAGAAACATGTGATACACAATGTGTGACATTTGTATAAATACGCATAAAGTAAAAATGATTAAAAATGCGTGACCTGGCACGTTTTAGGCGTGACTAATTGAGCTTGAAGAAAATGGGAAGTCACCAAAGAAAACATGCTCAGCGGAGACTTAATTAATGGCGCCGCCGAAACACTACCCTGGCGCCGATGTGGTGACTTTACAACTATACCGAAAACAAAACAATACACACTTAACATTAACTGCCTTAAGAAATAACTTAAATCTAGAACAAGGTTGACTTAAATAAATCACAAAATTACGTTACTCTAATAAATAATAATAATAATAATAATAATAATAATAATAATAATAATAATAATAATAAAAATAAATATTGAAAGGTCTCGCCCTCAGTCCAGCTCATGGTACTATGGTGTTAGGATGAAGCAATTCGTCAACTTTGCTTTATTTCTCCCATCTTGTTTAATTATTATTGGAATATGTTATTTCTTTTAGGTAAATTAACCATCACTAAAAAATTTATTTCTATATATTTCTATCCTGAGGTTTCCTGTAGTCGAAGTTAATAAATTTGCATTCTAATCAGCATAGTTTCAGATATTTGAAAGCCAAATATAATCTGGTTAGAAAAATTTATTCCCTTTTTAAGCAGTCAGTATTCTTTGTACACTCGGCAAGAAAAGTGAGGATACAGTTTTTTTAAATCTTCGGACATATACTGCTAAATAATGAGACATCTGGCAACTTTAGAAAGGGAGGAGCTTCAGTCTTATTGTGTTTGTTTTTTGCTTGACCTCCTATAACTTTCAATCATATTCTGCGATTCTGAAATCATTGATACTTAAATGCAGTAGTAAGCTTTACAGTATTCGTTCAAGTTGTAATTTGCAGCGACAGTTCTGGGCAAAATAAACATTTTTCCACATAATCTACGAAGTATCGTTGCACATATGAATTTCTGACACCACAATGAATGGAATGCTTACATAATCGGAAATCACGATCTTCCATAATGAAATCAAGAGTTACATTTGAGCTATGTCCAACGAAAAACTTGGGGAACAATAAAGGAACGAATGCAATGTTATAGTAAGAGAGAGAGAGAGAGAGAGAGAGAGAGAGAGAGAGAGAGAGAGAGAGTTGCTGTTGTTGTGTAAGCCTAGGCCTACAGTATATGAAGAGCTACTCATTTCATTATTTTTTTCTTTTAGAGATTGAGCGATACTATATTTGTATAGTATGTTTTAACAATGGAGAGAGAGAGAGAGAGAGAGAGAGAGAGAGAGAGAGAGAGAGAGAGAGAGAGAGACTATGGTAACGTCAAGAAACATCCAGTTACTTGTGTTTTCCCGCCGAATCGCTCACACATCATAGAGAACGCTCTTGCGATTTACATAGATTTGGTCAACTTGCCGTAGCTGTCGCAACATTTACTGCCATTAATTCCAGCTGACTTTTAACAAGGTGAAATACAAATATGAATGTGTAAAAATTAAAGAAATTATCATTATCTCGTATGATGATGCAATAATAAGCCTGTCCATAACGGAAAATGAGTAAATATTGCCGTTCTGATTAATAGTACTACATCGAGATATCCACACACTATCTTTAGATCTCCATGAACGAAGTCATCTGAGAAATTCTGATTACTTCGGACATGCATGGTGTTTTAAGTATCTGAACGTTTTGTTTTGCAGAATTAACATATATGATATAATTTGCATTGTATTTTCATATTCTAGGGTAAATTTACCGAGATTATGTGTTTTCTGTAAGAAAAAAATTAAAATTCGATGAACAAAATCTAAAGAAAACTGTATCTTCACTTTTCTTGCCGAGTGTACACAAAAATAACTATACATAAAAAGAAAGAAAAAAGAAAAATCGTATAAATTGACATATGAAGTACAGAATTTTGCACAAAAGAATCATATACTTTATCTGCATATATCTGAATTAATTTCAATAAAAGAAAAAAAAAATAATTTTTAGTTGTGAAAGATTTTGAAAATATAAAAGTAGATTGCAGTGCTTATTTATATATACTTTATATATAATGATTTTTCCCTACATCCTCGGCATCTTGTTAACAAAGCCGACGAAAGAAAAAATTACGGGCTGCTCTAGGAGCAAGAGTCCATGCTGGCACAACGCCAGCTAAATCTAAAACAACAGAAAGAAAAAAGCTAGCAGTCATTTCTTGGGAACGATAGGCCTACTGAGAAAGAATAATTAAATAGGGAATGCCATACAGTAATTTTGCCTTAATTTGAATAATGAACAATAAAAATAGATGCAGAATCTGTAACAAGTTGTGCTTAGATAAAGGTTTTAACGATTTGTAACTCCTTACCAAATGAATAATTTGATGGCATAGGTCTAGCCTAGGCTACCAAATTTCATTCTCCTGCTATTTTACCAATCTATGAGACATTTGGTTCGATGAAAACATACATTAAAACATTTAAAAGTATTTTTCATTACGATCAGAGTAACAAGTTTTTTTAGCATCTGGTTGAGCCGTCCAAAATGTTTTTATTTTAACATGTTGAAAAGACGGCGAGGCTTGTTGACGCAACCAGTAACCTCCCTCCACACCCACTTACTCCTAAGCCTTTTCAATAATGGACAAGCTCTCTTTCGATTTATATGATGTGGGACATATAAGATGATGAATGATGCTGCGATTTCAAAACCAAAGTCGCCATTGTACTTATGGACCACAATATGCTAAAGGATGACTTGTTGACACAGGAAGGATTTGCTACAAATTAAAAAAACCACAGCTATTTTAACTTAGAATCAAAGAATACGCATTGCTTTCCACAAGACAGTATCCTAAAAACTCGTTCCTACAGAACCTCTACTGAAGAAAGGAAGCGGGCATGGAGGCAAAGCCAAAGGCTAAAATATGCCTGCCTAGGGGCCTCACGGAAGGGACGCTGAGAGCATCCTTTAGTGATGCCCACAGTGTGTCACGGAGGAATTTTCCCCCTTCAAGACATTAAGATACGAGAATAATAATAATACTAGGCATATGCACTGTTGCCAGTCTGCTTGCCTGGAGACAGGGGTTGGAGAATGGTACTGTGTCATAGTTGACAAGTTGGGTATGAAGACTACTGACGTTTATGCTGCATGGGAATTAGGGTAGGCCTGTCCTACCTGCTATTACATGATACTCCTTGGGTGTATGGGTCTTATTACTGATGAGGCCAGGTGATGTCTTCCCACTGGGAGAAAATTGAAGGGCTGATTCCCATTTTAGGTGGTAAAGGTAAGGTGGTATTGAAGAAAATCCCTGGTCCTCAGTTCCTTTCTTTATCACTCATTACATCATGCCAACATTCTCCAAGGGTTAGTCTCCTGGACTTGGTTAATCTACACATTCTTCAGAACTCCTGGACTTGGTTAATTTACATATTCTTCTGAACTCCTGGACTAGGTCAAGTTACCTATTCTTCAGATCTCCTGGACTAGGTCCCTGGAAATATTCCTTTTATTTAATTTTGATTTCAAGAAAAACAATAAAAGTGAATAGTTTAAAACAACAAAAATAACTCTTTATACTGAGAGACCTCAAAAAAATATATCAACTACACACTATGGGGATTGCTTTTCCTTCATAATAGGAAAGGTATCAAACGTGGAGCAGCCCTGGAATAAATTAATTCACAGTAAGGTGTAAATCATTTGATACCCGACTCCGCACAGTACTAAATGTTTGTACACAATATGTCAATGGATTAGGCTACCTGAAAGATTTCTGAGAAAACTTAAACTAAACTGAGGTAAAATTAGGCTAAGGTGCCTTTTAACAGGATATAGTCTAGGCTAGGCTTCTTCAGAAATCGTTAAGGATAGCCTATGCAAAGTATACATGGCTGATATTTGACTACGTTACAATAGACCACAAAGTTAGGTTAGTTTAATGAGGGTACAGGCTAAGTCCTATGTAATTAAGTTTTCCAAGAATATATATATATATATATATATATATATATATATATATATATATATATATATATATATATATATTAAACTATTTGCAACAGAAAGTCATAATTCCTCATTCAAACTGGATTAGTCTAGGGTAGGCCTTCTTATTTTACTGTATAGCCTAGTCTAAGATCGTGATCGGCAATGGAAATTTCCACGAGAGGCAGGAGTAACCCCAAGATGTCCTGTAAGACGGCCATTTTGTGGTACTCTTTTGGCACGAGTATTTATAAAAACCTTACACAAACAAAACACTTATAATTATTTTTTAACGTTTTACAACCCTATCAAATGCTAAGTTACAACTCAAACTAACACAGCAAAATCTCATGACAACTAATGAACGTGAAGCATCTTTCACGACAATAAAAATTTTCCAAGTTAAGGCGTTGCAATCATGTTCGGCTGGGCATGCAACTCTGCACTTAAATCCTCCTCTGCTACTCTTCTTTTATGAAAATGATCTGTTCCAACTAATGAACTAACGGCAATATTATGACTTTAAAAGCTTACCTTGCAAGGGATAGATAATAACTTTGTATTAATAATTTGGTAAATCAGCCAAAATGACATCCTTCTCACACCTTCGACAGTGTTCTCGTCCCTTACATGTTTTGCTAGGGTTACCAAAATGCAGACGAAAGATTCAGGACAGTGCTCCCATACTCAGGGTGAAAGAAAAAAACAAAACAAGGGAGTGGCCAAACTGCTATGCATTCGATGACCACAACATAAATGAAAACATTTTACAGTCACAATCACTCTTACAGTAGTAGCGTAAAGATATTGGAGATGGAAGATGAATCAATTCCTAAATGAATCAATTATAATTAAAGGAA
Organism: Macrobrachium rosenbergii; assembly: GCF_040412425.1. Taxonomy (NCBI): domain Eukaryota; kingdom Metazoa; phylum Arthropoda; class Malacostraca; order Decapoda; family Palaemonidae; genus Macrobrachium; species Macrobrachium rosenbergii. The sequence goes on along the minus strand of NC_089780.1, from coordinate 30,766,514 downwards.
TAGTTTTCCCATTGCAAGTGCACCATTTGGGACGCACAGACCGCCCTATAATCTGGCCCCTACGGTGGAGCGGAAGTGAAGAATTGACCGCAATATAATGAACTTTTGAGATAATGAGCGAAAAAACAAAGTAACGTCGAAGGTTTTACGAAATTCATCTCTTCGTGAAAAGAATAAACAATGACGAATCTACGACAAACATGTAACTCGGTCTAATGCACAGAGAGAGAGAGAGAGAGAGAGAGAGAGAGAGAGAGAGAGAGAGAGAGAGAGAGAGAGAGAGAGAGAAAATCGGAAATGGTTCAGGTATGGATTATGGAATGAAAAGGAATATAAAGTTTAGGCCAAAGACCAAGCACTGGGACCTCTGAGGTCCTTCAGCGCCGAAAGGGACATTTACAGCAAGAAGGTTTGAAAGCTGTAACAGGAGGAAAACCTCAAAGCAGTTGCACTATGAAATAATTGTTAGGAGAGGGTGGATAGCAAAATAAAAGAAAGGTAGGAATGGAGGCACAGTAAAAGAAACGAAAGGGGTCGCACCTAGGGGCCTAAGGAAGGGACGTTGCAAAGAACGTTTAGCAATGCCTATAGTGCACTAAGGGCGCTCCCCCCCTTCCCCCAATGGGGTGCGTGGATTGTAGAAGTTACATAAAGTAGAATGGAGTGGAATGATTATCATTAGCCTTAAGCATCAAAAGGAAGGGAATAAATACAGCCTTTTCATACTATATTTCAAAGCTAGTTTTGGAGGCTCTCTATGCATGGAAAAAACATAAACATTAACTATAATAAGGCGTAAAATGTACATTAACTATAGTATATGTAACTTTCAAGTTTATACTCTATGGCAACTATGATAGGTAGTTGTTTAATATCAAATTACTGTGGTTTTTTTTATTCACCAAAACTAGTGTTAACAACCGTGAACAAATAATAATGCTATTTAGTTGTTGTTTAAAATTAAGATAAGTTTGTGCTGGCACGGGCTCTTGCCATAGAGCAGCCCACAAAGTTGAACTATCTGCACTGTACCCACCAATGTAGGCCTATATCTTTCAAATCAAAATAAATTATGTAAAAAGAGTCGTCTGTAAACAGAAATATGTATAGTTCTTTCTCAGAAAACTTTACAAATGATTAATATGTAGGAAAGAATAGTGATAATGTTGACAAAAAATGTGATATTGTTTCTTTATGGACTATTAAACTTAACCTAAGAAAAAAAAAGCTAATCCCCATTTTCTATTGCATTTTAATAGCCAGTCACTTTCCACTAAACATGTTCCTTTTGTGGATGGCTTAAGAGTTCTACTGCAATTCTCACACAAAATTTTGATGTCTAAAGGGCAAAAATTTCAGTTAAACCTCCACTGAGTTGCATTGACAACCTTTACCAGCAAGAGGTTTCAGAGATGATAAAAAAAAAAAAAAAAACAGTGAAAGATCAGGATTCAGTTCTCTCTCTCTCAAGGGACTAAACAAGGTCGATCCTTATGGAGGAACCTGTGATCCTTACACTAATATACTCAGTCAAGTGCCTTACAGAACCTAGGAAGGACTAGAAGACAGAGCTGAAGGTAGGGACGGACTGGGACTAAGTTTCGGCCCAGGACTTTAGATGTTGACCAGGCCCACTTGAAGATGGAGCTAAATAGAAGTGGGAGGTATATCTTGAAATGAAAGTATACATTCGATGGGAACAGGCTACACACACACGCATATATATATATATATATATATATTATAAGGTGTTATAATATGTATAACCATTTTATAAGTGTTTGTATATCTCTGTGAAAATTTTGAAGTTTTGCTTACAAGATCCGTCATTTATTATGAAAATGTGATTTTAAAATGTCTTTTTTTTGCAAATAAGTTATATATTATGTAAATTTACGATTCTATAGAATATTTTTTCCCTTTGTTCAATGTTTGAAGTGTCTTGTGAAATTCTTATCGTGTCGCCACATCCTGTTTGCCGAAAGAGAGAAGAAAGGTTTGCCTCCCATATTTGCACAGGTGTCTGTAACTCCCATTAAGGAAAAACAATTCTCTTATCTTGTCGTGACGAGCTGTCACCCAATCGGCGAGTTTCCTGTCATATCTTTGTACTGTATGCTTAGCATGTCATTATTAACTCTGTCTATGCTTATTCTGTTCGTAATCTGAGAGAGAGAAAGAGGAACAGCAGGTAAGTGGAGTAGCTTTGTGGCTAAAGGCATCTTTCATTGTTTACCCAGCTGCGTTAGGCTGTCAAAAGATTTGGTAAGCCCTGAACAGGAAGTGTCCATCTTGTAAGATAAGGATATGGCCCTCGAAGCTCACCCGTGTGGACTTGTATACGTGTATATATGTGTATTTATATACGTGTATTCTGTGTGAACCCTATGTGTATTCTCGAGTATTCTGAAAGCGCCTGTTGGAGAGTTAAAAGTGTAGTGTTTTCTAAAGACACAGTAGTCTGCCAGAAACATCCCTCTCTCTCTCCCGATAGTCCCATTACATATATGGGAAACAATTGAAAGGATTTCTGGTTGTAAAAGCTCTGTTAAACTCACTCCAGGAGTGTGTTAATTTTATGGAAGGTGATCAGGAATATTATTTTGTGCAAGTGTTGAGGAGATGTAATAGTGTAATAATTACAAAAGGTAATGTGGTGACTGCTGAGTTTTGTAAAGTGATATTCTTGGTAAAAGAGAACTGTTGTTTTTGAATAAGTCTTAGAAAGACGTGAGTTTAACTTTTCTTTTTATAGGGAAGAGTTATTGTGAAAGATTAATATAAACTTTAGGCATATTTTTCGTGATTGGTATATTTCCATTTTTGCCTATTGCATTCTTATGTGTCTGTGCTGTCACACTATTGTAATGTTATTATTACTGTGTTTTGCTGGTGATTTCTTAGCATTTTGTTGCCGCCTACCTGTTATTGAGATTTTGGAGAATGTTATGTGGATTCCAGTCAGTAATATTTTGGTGACTGTTTGTAATGGATAATCAGGTAAATACTTGGCACTTAAGTGATAGTTAATAGTTTGATTCTTACCTAACTAAATTGTTTTCTTGATAAATTAAAGTTTTTGTGAATTAAGCTTGATTAAGAAATACTTGAATCTTACACTGTTGTCAATTAATGGTAAATCTTTTGAGATTGTGAACTTTACTTATAACTTTTGAACTTAGAAATAAACCTGTTTGTTTAAAGTTTTTCAAAGCATAGCATTTCATTTTGATCACCAGTAATTAGAGACATTAATGAGTGTGTACAAGGTAAGTGATGTATCTGTTTGTTCACCTGAGACTTATCTAGGTAAAATAGAACCAGAGGGACAGTTACAGTGCTGGTTGAAGATAACCCATATTCCACTAGTCTGGATATAACTTAATAATTGTTACCTCATCCATAACTTGATAAAGTTACATTGATTTTCTCAAGTGATAAATAAGTTTATGGGATCAGTATACCTTTAGAGATTCAGTCACTCTTTGTTATGAGGTTTCAAGTATCTGGTCGATGTGAGGTAACTTTTGGTATCATCATTTGCACAAAAGATTTGTTGGCCTATTTGTGTAATAACCAGGTGTTGATCACTTCATATAACAATATATATATATGTACATATATACTGTATATATATATATATATATATATATATATATATATATATATATATATATATATATATATATATATATATATATATGTGTGTGTGTGATGGGTCGGATAAACAGCTCTGGGAAAAATAAAACACATGCAGGCATAACTAAAGGAATTACTTTTATTATAGATTATCAAAATTTTCTTTAACAGTTCACTCTTGGATGCAACTTTGTCAATTATTAAATCATTATCGAGAGACATTAATATATCCCTCTCTACTGTCATTAGCATAAACTCCTGGAGGTGTTCCTGTGAGAGTCGGCTTCTTAGACGATTTTTTATGAATTTCAAGGAAGAAAAGCTTCCCTCACAGGAAACTTGAGTAACTGACAAGGTCAGGAGATACTTGTAAGCTAGATCAATTATATGATAGGCATCAGTTAACAAGTTGTACCTACTGAGTATCTGGTAACAGCAGACTGGACAATTCTTACACGATGAACATTTCGTTGCAATTGTCTCATGACTGTCTTCATTTAAATAAGACTCGTGTTCATCCTCATCATTCATATCTTTAACGGTGTAGTCTTCCAAGGGTGCATTTTTCAATTTTTCCTAGTGTGTAGCTAGACTCCTTAATTCCAACTTCAAGTTTTCAGCTGTTGTGATCAAAATTTCTTGGGTCTAGAATCGATAAATCGTTGTAAAGAGTCCCATGAGAAAGAAATCGATCACTGAGGTTCTGTGTGACTTTGTCCAATATTGGATTATATACCTCAACTTCATAAGCCCTGTCTGCGTCATTCAGCCTTTCATCATAAGTCTTCTCGCCAAGCATCGTTTTCTTCTTTCTAACTCTTTTCAGTGGCAATTCTGTCTGCACTCTCCAACTCCAAATCTGCGTTCTCTTCATCTTCTAGCTGTTCATTAGCCCAACAAACAAAATGATCTGCAGCCACCTTAATACCTCCAAAATCTCTGTTTATTTTATCCAGACTCTCTTTAGTAGTAGCGACCATTCTGTACGCAGAGAAATATCCATTCTGTTTGTTTGCAAATATTTCGAAAGGGAGTAGTCTGCTCAAATATACGAAGAAATATTTGAGTAGTCAGTATGGTTTCATATTTGAGTAGTGATTCAGTGTCTGCTTTGGCTTTGCTGCGAACATCTGATTTCATATTTTCATGTTCTTGTATGGTAGCCAAAGTTAGCAGAACATCTGTGTATAGGGCATTCATCATCAGGCTTGCCAAAGTTTCCAAATATTTTTCTCAAAGCATTATCTTTAGCCCACCAGCGAGTTTCTCCGATAGGAGAGAGGCGTTGATGGCGAGAACTTTTGTTTTCATTCACCCAAATAATCATTCGTTCATAAGATTCTCTGATAGAGACTGCAATACCATTCAATAGGTTGAAAAGCGAGGCACTTGCTATTACTGCTCCAGTTGTTTATGCCAGTACTAGATTCAAACCATGTACATAACACCATACATGAACTTGATTGGGTGAATGGGAAGAAAGTAAAGCAGAGAATCCCCCATAATGCCCCTGCATGTTGGAAGCTCCATCTGTGGCATTACCAATGCAATTGCTAACATCCAGTTCAAGTTCTTCTAGGACATTCTTCAAAATTTGAACAAAATACTCTCCTGTAGTTGCTTCACAATTCACAACTGCAACTAGTCTTTCATGAATAACATCTGCGACATACCTAAGAAGAACAGCACTCTGGTCCTGCGAGGTATTAAATATCCTGTGTTGTATCAATCTGCACAGAGAACATTCTAGCTTTACGAACTTCATTAGCAGTGGATTCCTGAATAATCTGCTGAATTGTACTTAAAATATTATTAACAGTGGTCTTAGACAAAAAGCTGACAAAAGAACCTCTGCCCTTTGACTTGGTCTGCTGCATTCTTTTGCTCTTTTCCAAACATTCAGTTACGTGGTCTTTCATGCATGTATCATATTTTCCCAGGAGAATTATCAGTTCTAAAAAGTTACCATGGTCAATGCTTGGATCATCCAATGTATAACAGGCTTCTGACTGTGTACCCCTATACCTAAGCTCCCTCTTTCCAATGATCTTAACTACATCAATTATTCTTTGCAATACCATACGCCTCTTTCTAACTTGTTCCCTATGTAGCGATACTTGTTTGCCACCTAACAAATGCCTTATATCTGACTCAGAAGCTCTAAGAAAATATGCCTCTGCACAGTGCTTGTGTAAAGAGCTTTGCTCGTGTAGCTCTACTCGTTGATGGACATGCTTCCAATCATTCATTCCGCTAATAAATATATTCTCGTCAGAAGTATTAGCAAAAACAATACAGATGTAGCAATATAACATGTGACTTTCTTCACTGTATGAAAGCCATCTCCTATTTGTACCATCCTTACAGTGAAAAACTTTTTGTAATATTGGATTTGTTGATGGTTGCTTTGGGTGAAATTTGAAAAATGATGGATAATCGTCTACATTTTTTGGTCTCGTAAAGTACTCCAGCTCACTTGGTTTTTCCTTGCAGCATGATATTATTGATGTGCCCTGACTTAGCTGGCCTATTTCATGCTCATCAACCTGTAAGAAAAAATAGGAAAGCCTGTCATAAATAATGAAATAGAACAACACTGTAGTTTTCTAAAACCTTTGGGCAACTCTACCTGCAGCCTGCTATGGATTTGTATATACAATACATCAAGAGTGCCTCCAGGTCATTGGCAAAATGACCTTGGTCTTATACTATGATTCTCCTGCATTTCTTTCATCTTATGGAGAGTTTGATTGCCCTGAATTTGGGCAGGCTCAGGCTGTATGTCTAAGAAAATTCTGAAGTATTTGCAAATGCATATGCACAGACTTTTTCTTCTTTTTTTTTTTTTTTTTTTTTGGGCTTTAAGATAAAGTAAGCTATACAAAGTTAGGAATATCCTATCTATACATGCTAGTTTACGTCTACTCACATGTAGATGCAATCTTGCAAGAGAAATATGACAGGGTAGTAAATAGGGCCTAACTTTTTTAAATTACTAATATATTCAGATCTGAGTACTTACTTTACTGGCACTTCCTCTTGTAGAGGGCCTGTCATGGACCGGATCTCTTACACTTTGAATGTTTGTGGCTTGATCATTAGAGTTAGCACCTGTAGCTTGTGAATAAGGAATACAAGTTTCCTTCACAACTCCTACATCTGTCAATTTTTCTACGTTTCAATGCTTGGGCTTCAAGTGATTTTCTGTTTCTATCTCTCAACTTTTCAGTACCACCTTTGCGTTTTTTTAGCAGAGCTTTCCATTTTTCTGAGTTGATTATAAGACAGATATTTCCTGTAAAAATATTACACAAACACACATATTTATGTGTGTGTGTGTGTGTATTCAAAGGAACGAATAGAAATATGTGGAAATAGCCTAATTAGTCACACAGATTTGTGGTAGAAGAGCGGTTTTAGTCTGAGATGCACTTCACAGGGCCGATGCTTTGGGGGCCTTCACAACAAAAAAAAAAATTGATGTTTATATACATATTTGTTGTAGTAAATTGCTTTTACAACCCCCACCCCCATGATAATATAAAATTTATGCTTGATATACTAAGTAGGCCTATCAAAAACACTGAAAATTAATTTTATCTTTTTTTCTTATTTTTTTTAACACAATATGTAAGACTACTACAATTTACAAATTTACTGTTATTTATTTTTCAGAGAATGACTTGAGAAAAATCTTTCAAGCAATGTCATTTTCATTGGACTGCACCAAAAATGTTTAGTCTTGTGAAATTGTTGACCGTAACTTCCGTAACAAGGCCTATGTTTTAATTAATTTTAGTTTTGAAAAACTTTTCTCCTAATGCGACAGTACAGGCATTATTAAGTAAAACCTCAAAGCAATAAAAATCATTAGGAAATACTGTAAATCGATTGTTTAGTACCAGGTGAACATTTCATAGATCAGCCTAAGCTCACTAAGTAATCACGTTAGAGTGATATTTTTGTATCATCTAGCTTTTCACAAATCATTTCATTTCAAATATTAGTTAATCAAATAATATAATTTAAATTTTCTTCTCGCTTTTCCTGATAATTATTATTATGTGTACCCTAAAGTTTAAGTAACGTTAGCAAAAATGCAATGTCTAATATCAGTGTATAAGATTATGATGTCATCAAAGTGTCATCATGTCTTTCAAAAAAACAGTTTGAGAAACAGTAACCCAGTGACAGCGGTTGAGTATGGACTTATTGAAGTGTTTTTCTGAAATGCTAAAATATGCGAAAGCTCAGTGGCTTTGTGATGAAAAATTACACAAAACCACTTCACTTGAGCACAGCACTTTACACACGTCACTTTGAAAGAACAATCACTGGAGTAAACGTAGTCACTTAGGAATAAAATTCGAATTCTCCTTCACCAACACACACCGATTCCATGCATTTCACAGGATTAACTTGGACACAATTTTCCAGATTCTTGAACACACTGCGCCATTTTCTATATGGTGACTGTTATATCCAAAGTTTGTTGAATGAAACAAAAGATTTTTTTTAACTTGCATAATAATAGCCACGAGAATATACAAGAATTACAGATTGAGTAGCGTCTTACTGCCTGTGTCATGTGTAACCTTTTGCTACCAGTATAGCCAGAAAAGCCTAGAACGCAAAAGAACATTGCAATACGGCACTGTGTTGAGCGGCTTGATCATATATTCGACATAACATAGAATGTTATCATGTGTTCAATTTCCATTACAGTTTCCCTACTGAATACTGTTCTTTCATTATATTAATCTTTATTATATATTTATGTCTGTATAATCATAGAATTCTGACTGTGTTGCCCAACCAGTTAGCAATAATGAAATGGAAAAGATAGCTTATTGTATACTGGCTGATGGCTAATGAACGATAGCTTACAGAAAATGTTGATAAAATTATCGGAACAACCATTTATAGGGACATTACAAGATTACTCTCTTGCAATGGCTGCATTAAGGTGTGCTGGCGATGAGATTCATGTCCCCCCCTCTCTCTTTCTGTGTTTTTTATCCAATTCTATTCTCTTTGTTCCCTTATTCTTCATATTTTTATGTTTTCTTTTTAACTTTTATTTCTTATTTTAATTTTCTTTTATTTATAATTTTTTTTTTTACTGTAGACCGGTCCACAGGCCCCTTTTAACCACGGCCCAAGGGGAAAAGTCCCCTTTCTCCAAATGGCCGGTCCGTCGCTGGCTGAAGGAGTGAGAGAAGCAACACCTGAAGAAGAAGAAGAAGAAGAAGATAGAGCAGACATATGTCCAGACCTAAATGTCTACACAGTCTAACCTAAAGACCTCAGCAATTTTCTGACACTACACAAAACTATTCGTTTGCTCATCAGACCAGTCCTTACATACTTCACAAAGACAAGATGAATCACACTTATTACCATCATTCCAAACCGACTGTATGGGTTTTAAAACACTTATGAAATTTTGAGCAAATAAATAAAATAATAATGTAAGTTTACAAAACCATCTCTTTGATAAAAGAAACAATAGCGATGAAGCTATGAGGAACAATGAAAAGAGAGAGAGAGAGAGAATCGGAAATAGTTCAGGCATGGATTGTGGATGATTAATTAGTACGTTTTTTTGGATTTTCCTAAGTATGGAGAGAGAGAAAAAACATTAATTACCATAAGGAGGAAAAGGTTTCATAATCACTATATAACGCAGATCATGGCAGATGCAAGTTTCATCACAGATGGGATAATATAAATTTCAGTATCAATTTGATTTGGTTTTTATTCACCAAAATAGTTAACAATGATAATCGTTATTACTGTTACCTTGTATCTCAAAATTATCTCCAGCTACATGGTAACAAGTATTTCAAATGAAAAATAAATAATAAACTATAAAAAAAAAGTCTTTATATATAGAAATATGCAGAAATATTTCTCAAAAAACTTCGCAAATGATTCTATGTCATAAAATAGTGATAAAGTTGAGAAAAACTGTTGGGGCTAATATACGTCGCAGATAAGCGAATCCCCATTTTCTGTTGACAAGGCACCGATACCCTCCCCCGACCTTTACACCCCGAGCAAGAAGCCTGTAAATTGCTATTTCATTTAACAAATCCAGCATAAAGCAAGCAGCCATTCCTTTCTGTTCGAAGACTTTGTCTATGGAACGATACTGAGAAAGAATTGTTCAATTTGGAATGCCACAAAGGAATTTCGACTTATTGGGGACAACGAATCATAAAAATACAAGCTGGTTTAAGATTCTTTACATTACTATCGCCATTTTTAAAGGCTGCTTTTCCCATGTGATGGTTCCATAACTTTCACCAATGAGCAATTACTTTTATATATATTCGAAAAAAGTTGTACTTAGAGAAAGGTTTAAATGATATATTAACCAGATCAATACTTTGATGACATAGGTCTAGGCTACCAATTTTCATTCTCTTGCTATTTGCTATTACCAATCTATGAGACATTTGCTTCGATGAAAACAAACATTAAAACATACACAAATATTTTCATTTCGATCTGAGTGACAGAAGTAATTTTCTAGGATCATTGAGCCGTCCAAAATGTTTTCATTGTAGCATGTTGAAAAGAGGACGAGGCTTGTTGACGCAACCTAACCTCCCTCCACACCCACTTACTCCTTCCTACGCCTTTTCAATAAAGGGCAAAATCTCTTTTGCTTTACATGATGTGACAGATATAAGATGATGAATGATGTTGAGATTTCAAAACCGAAGTCGCCATTGCACTTATGCTCCACAATAATATGCTAAAAGGATGACTTGTTGACACAGAAAGGATTTGCTACAAATAACAGCTATGTTAACATAGAAGCGAAAAATATTTTTTTGTGTATGTCCTCCTGAAACATTTCCCCAAAGTGTGACAATTCGGAGTTTCGGTCCAGAAACCACCTACGGTGATATGCACTTCGTTAAACAACCTGATACTGCCTTTTGTGTGTACAACTGACAAAAATGGTGGCTTATTGTATTCTAGAAGCCTACACACTGCAGATAATTCTTAAAGACTGACAAAACACAGCAAGTTGCTGGAATCCTCATGTATCTCGTTAGGATAACATACAGTTAGGTTTGTCTGGTAAGGTAACATGAGTTAGGCCTGTGCAAGTACAGCCTACACCCAGGTATAGCCTAAGAATTCTGTTGCCAGAAAAAGGGATTTAGGTAGGTGTTGTGAGCAGCAAGGTAAAGTGCAATATAAAGAAAGACTGGTTTAGCTTAGATTGAATTTTAGTTGGAATTCATATAAACTAGACCTTAACACAGAACTCCCAATGTATCCTATGTCCAGACAATGGTAAAAGTTCGTTTCCCGTCCGAACTCCAATTCCACATGACAAACATATTTTTTCGACTGTTTTCTTGCTGGTTTCAATCATCCCATTCAAGATTTCAACCGGAAGTAATTTGTTAAGTTTCCAAACCTCTCACAACATCTCAAGTAGAGAGTACTTGATGGTGTAAGAAAAGTACAGAAAACGAATGAATTCTGGCTGAAATCTAAAATGAAATGATTGAAAATGCCAAGAAAATATCGAAAAAATATGTTTGCCATGCACAAATCAAAGTAGGCTAACACGTAGGCTTACGGCACTTGCTGAACATCCAATAGCAGGTAAAATTTTACAAGTTTTTTACAAGTTTTCCATAAAAAAATAACACCACGTAACCGAGGGGTGTTACAATTTTGCCGTGTTAGCTATGGAAAGGGGGTTATTGTCTTACCTTTCAAGTCGTAATTTGATGAATAAATCTTTTCAAAACTGTGGGTTACAATTTCATATCGTGTACATTACGTTTTTGAGAGCCACACACATATAATAAAACTAACTTCCATGGAGGAAAATGAATTCCTTCAAGACAGGTTCCCTTAAGTCACTAACAGTATAGCCACAAACCTTTTGTTTTTCGATCTTGAGAGAGAAATACTACTATAACAGCTCCACAATTCTTACCTTATCTTAAAGTACAGGGCTTGGAACACTTCGGGCAAGTAACAGAAATTGGAAGAACTCCGTGACTTCTTAAAAAAGTTAAGGCGGCGTCATATTGTTCGAAAAATGTCTTGATGCACTGGTGTATACTGTGAAAATTCACACCCATTACACGCGGCGTCCATTGTGCGAAGGATATGAATTACAAACATTTTGCCGCATATCAGTTGTGGGTGAAATTTGAAATGATCAACGGAAAATTATTAGGCTAGTGAAATAAATGACTTGTTTTCATTGGTTCTGAAATAAGATCCGAATGAAAACCGGCCTGTTATTGGGTGATTTCAATCGTATTCAAAAAGAGGCCTCGTTACAAGGAATTAACGTTTCGTCTCGGTTGATCTGATTAGCCGTGCCAATAATTTCAAATTCTGTGTCAACAGAACTCCCACGCAAATGACGTTTGCCAATCACATCAAAACGGTGTGACGTAATGATAGTTAAGTGGGTGAAATTCAGGGGCATGTGCATGGCTGGCGGCTGCCTATGTACAAACGCAACATGGGAGCTCAAGAAGTCATGGGTAAGGTGAAACTGAAACTTAGAAAAAATCGTCAATTATTTACGTAAACTTTATTTTTTATTGTGACAAATATTAGTTTGCGAGGATTATGTATTTAGAATATTTTTTTTAATTTTTTAATGCAGATTCAAAAGGTATAATAAAAATCGAGTAAAGCTGTTCGGACCGGAAACGAACATTAACCCAAACAACGCCCAGTGCAGCCTATGTCCAGACACCTCCCAGTGTAGCCTATGTCCAGACAACGCCCAGAGTAGCTTATGTCCCGACGACTCCCAGTATAGCCTATGTCCAGACAACTCCCAGTGTAGGACTTAGCAAGAGCTTTGGAAATGGCACAGACATAGAAGTTAGGTTCATCACAAGTGGATGTACAGTATAGTGATAAAGTAGGCAGGCAAGTTACCATTGCCAGTATTCAAAGGTAAGGGACAAATCTTATTGGACCTAGTTTGGTTAAGGTGAATAAAATTAGACTGGCCTAGCATTCTAGGGTTACAGGTACAAAACAGAAGGGATGTCAATAACTAACCTAACCTCATGGCATTACTGTTTTAATGCTCATATATACAATTCGTACAAATATTTAAAGACCATCTTTCCTCTTCCACAGGTAACAGTTGAGTACAGATTTATGAAAAAGCATACTCTACAACACAGTACCCTACCTACAGTGAAGGCTACCTGCACAGTACATGCGTTGTTCATGTTGCTGAAGTACGTCACTTAGGAGATTTAATGATTCCTACAGAGGTTCATGATACGAATATCATTGAGTAGATATTGAATAACTTGCAGAGAGCTGACACTGCTGAGTGTATTTCTAAAACCTGCAATAGCATTGTTGTTATAAAATTAGTGATTTCATTTTTGGCAATAATTTTAGATGATCAGTCAAACAATTGCTTGTGCTGAAATTCATATTTGAACGACTGCAGTTAATGACTGAATAAATTTGATTATTCATCAGAGCTGGTAATATTGTTTTTTTTGTTTTGTTTTGTAATTGCTCCCCTCAAAGTTATAGACTCTTTTGAGAGGTAAGAAATTCCTAATATTGCTGAGGTACTCTACCATCAGGAGTGTGTCTCCAAACAGTTTACCCCAGCGTCAGAACAAAATGACTCATTTTCTGATGTACATTTTAAGAATAAATGTAAATCATTACTACCCAATGACAAAACAGTGGTACTGACGGTGGGTGAAACTCACTTGAAACCATATTTCAATTATAAAGGCGGAAATTCAGTACACTTGTTGAGATGTAGGCTGCCAGGAATAATTGGCTTGGCCAGAAAGATACAAATAAAACAATGAAGTTCCCACGGTTCTCCTTTGATGGAAATCATATTTTAGAAAATGAAATTCATTATGCACCATTCAGCCCTGAAAAAACTTCATGAGAAAGATGGTTTACTCTTGAAACATTATTATAAACTGTCATGAAAAGCATTCTCCTCACCCACCTTTGAGAAACAAAGTGTTCATTTAGCTTTACAAATATTCAATGAGTATCTCAGTCAAGCTTTACTAACTCTTGGAAAAATCACTGTTTCCTTTTTGTTCAGAAGTTGCAGATTTATGTAATTTTTTTTTTACATTACATTTGACGGGCAATAATGAATGTAAAATCCCCATATAAAGGTCAAAGGTTAAATAATAAATATGCTACTCCAATAAGTAATGAAGGTCATTATACGGAAAAATAGCAAAATTAATAGTATTGGTTTCTAACATTTTATTGAATAATTATTGTCCCCAAGAAAAACTATATTGTAGCTAGCAAAAGTTTAATAAAAAGAGAAAGTTTAAAACTTCAACCAAATAATAGCTGTATGTAAGACAATAATTAAGTTATTTCATTCACATATAGTAGAACGAATCAATGCACTGCCGTCTTGTAATCTGACGTGAACACTATGTATAAACATTTTTTAATACAATATTTGTACTTCGGTATATACTATATTGTAACTGTAAATAAATTGTTTTGGTTCAGTATTTTATATAAATCTCTTAACCTGTGTTTCGAGTTAATATTATTTGGTGTACACAAATTAGTGTAGGCGAAAAAATTAAGTAAATTAATTTATTACCATGACTGGTAAACAACAAATTGTCCATGTTAGTGACGTTTCGTTTATATTCCTTTTGTCTCGCAAGGTAGTCAGTGCTAGCGACTCGGACTACCGTTGCTTACATCACACAACATCGGGCAGGCCTTGTCTCTCGGTAGTCTCGCTTAAACCAGCTTGTATTATTATGGTTCATCGTCCCCAATAAGTCGAAATTCCTTTGTGGCATTCCAAATTGAACAATTCTTTCTCAGTATCGTTCCATAGACAAAGTCTTCGAACAGAAAGGAATGGCTGCTTGCTTTATGCTGGATTTGTTAAATGAAATAGCAATTTACAGGCTTCTTGCTCAGGTGTAAAGGTCGGGGGCGGGTATCGGTGCCATGTCAACAGAAAATGGGGATTCGCTTATCTGCGACGTATATTAGCCCCCAACAGTTTTTCTCAACTTTATCACTATTTTATGACATAGAATCATTTGCGAAGTTTTTGAGAAATATTTCTGCATATTTCTATATATAAAGACTTTTTTTATAGTTTATTATTTATTTTTCATTTGAAATACTTGTTACCATGTAGCTGGAGATAATTTTGAGATACAAGGTAACAGTAATAACGATTATCATTGTTAACTATTTTTGGTGAATAAAAAACCAAATCAAATTGATACTGAAATTTATATTATCCCATCTGTGATGAAACTTGCATCTGCCATGATCTGCGTTATATAGTGATTATGAAACCTTTTCCTCCTTATGGTAATTAATGTTTTTTCTCTCTCTCCATACTTAGGAAAATCCAAAAAACGTACTAATTAATCATCCACAATCCATGCCTGAACTATTTCCGACTCTCTCTCTCTCTCTCTTTTCATTGTTCCTCATAGCTTCATCACTATTGTTTCTTTTATCAAAGACATGGTTTTGTAAACTCACATTATTATTTTATTTATTTATTTGCTCAAAATTTCACAGGTGTTTTAAAACCCATATATTCGGTTTGGAATGATGGTAATAAGTGTGATTCATCTTGTCTTTGTGAAGTATGTAAGGACTGGTCTGATGAGCAAACGAATAGTTTTGTGTAGTGTCAGAAAATTGCTGAGGTCTTTAGGTTAGACTGTGTAGACATTTAGGTCTGGACATATGTCTGCTCTATCTTCTTCTTCTTCTTCTTCTTCAGGTGTTGCTTCTCTCACTCCTTCAGCTCCGTCTTCTAGTCTTTCCTAGGTTCTGTGAGGCACTTGACTGAGTATAGTAGGCACTAGCTCATCCAGGGGGAGAGCACCTGGGCACGTGTCCCCATGAAAATAATGACAAAATAGTCATATTGAAGATTTAGATAATAATAACATAAATGAGAAATATAAAAATGGGAAAAAATAAAAATCTATTATAGAAATATTATATATATATATATATATATATATATATATATATATATATATATATATATATATATATATATATATATATATATATATATATATATATATATGTGTGTGTATGTATAATATGAAAATTGGTGCCCTCAATGAAATTTTTCTGGGTCCGCTAGTGATAGTAGGGTAAGGATCACAAGTTCCTCCATAAGGATCGACCTTGTTCAGTCTTTTGAAAGAGAGAGAGAACTGAATCCTGATCTTTTACTGTTTTTTTTTTTATCATCTCTGAAACCTCTTGCTAGTGACGGTTGTCAATGCAACTCAGTGGAGGTTTAACTGAAATTTTTGCCCTTTAGACATCAAAATTTTGTGTGAGAATTGCAGTAGAACTCTTAGGCCATCCGCAAAAGGAACATGTTTAGTGGAAAGTGACTGGCTATTAAAACGCAATAGAAAATGGGGATTAGCTTTTTTTTTTTTTCTTAGGTTAAGTTTAATAGTCCATAAAGAAACAATATCACATTTTTTGTCAACATTATCACTATTCTTTCCTACATATTAATCATTTGTAAAGTTTTCTGAGAAAGAACTATACATATTTCTGTTTACAGACGACTCTTTTTACATAATTTATTTTCATTTGAACGATATACATTGGTGGGTACAGTGCAGATAAAACTTTGTGGGCTGCTCTATAGCAAGAGCCCGTGCCAGCACAAACTTATCTTAATTTTAAACAACAACTAAATAGCATCCTTATTTGTTCACAGTTGTTAACACTAGTTTTGGTGAATAAAAAAACCCACAGTAATTTGATATTAAACAAATACCTACCATAGTTGCCATAGAGTACAAACTTGAAAGTTACATATACTATCGTTAATGTACCATTTTACGCCTTATTATAGTTAATGTTTATGTTTTTTCCATGCACAGAGAGCCTCCAAAACTAGCTTTGAAATATAGTATGAAAAGGCTGTATTTATTCCCTTCCTTTTGATGCTTGATGCTAATGATAATAACACAATATAACACATGTTTTGTTTATATGTATTTTTTGATGTTTATATATGTAGTTTTTGCCACTGAATTCAAAAATCACATTTGTTTTGATGTAATATCGATAGTTTTTAATCTATTCTTAATTTCATATTTTCTCGTTCTATACCCAACTTTTCTCTACAGCAGTATGATGGTTCAACCTATTCTAATATTCTAAGGATAATTACACCACAATACGTACTTTTTCATGTAATGAAAGGTATTTAGGAAGTACAGTATTAGTTAGAACAAAAAGAAATAATTCAATTCTGCACTTTAAATGCTTTGATAACTCTTTTCTTTAGATCAGAAGTGCTTTGACGATCGAGGTTTTCTAGAGTACATACTTGCATCTTTTCTGACTAGAGACCATATGAAATCTCCCACCATAGCAGTATCCCATCGTCCTTGATATCTTCTTTCCATTGTTGCGATGTCCTGATGAAATCTCTCACCACGCTCCTCACTGACATCACCCAAGTTTTTGGGGAAGAAATCTAGGTGAGAGTACAAAAAATGAACCTTTAAGGACATACGACAACCCAGTTTCTTGAAGTTCTCAATAAGTTTTGCTCCCATTTGTTTATAATTAGGATCCTTGTGATTTCCTAGGAATCCACGAACTACACCACGAAATGCACACCATGCTTCTTTTTCAACTTTTGTCATCGCTCTTTCCAGTTTCTCCCACTTCAACATTGCGTTTACTTGGGGGTCCAACAAATATGCCACCCTTGATCTTAGCCTCAGATAACTTTGGAAACATGAAACGAATTTCTTGAAAAGCTTCTCCTCCAGCATCTAAGGCCTTCACAAACTGCTTTACCAATCCTAGCTTAATATGAAGTGGGGGTAATAAGACTTTGTTGGAATCTACTAGAGGCTGTCTGAGAACATTTAACATTCCTGGCTGCAGTTCCAATCGTGGGGGCCAATCAACTTTCTTGTAATGATCATCATCAGCTCTGCTGTCCCATAAGCAAAGGAAACATGAATGCTTTGTGTATCCCCCTTGCAAACCAAGCAAGAAGGCAAGCATCTTGAAATCACCACAGACATCCCACTTGAATTCAGCATAATTTATTTTATCAAGAGGTTGTTTGACATTATCATAGTTTCCTTTCTTCTGTACGGAGTGTGCAAGAGGCAAAGATGGATATTTATTTCCGTTATGGAGCAACACTGCTTTGAGACTTCGTGTTGAGCTGTCTATGAACAGTCGCCATTCTGAAGGATCATGCTTGACTCCAATAGCAGTAAACAATCCAATCACATCTTTACAGTAACACAGATCATTACTAATGTCATAGTAAATTTCAAATTCTTCATGTCGTTTCCGGTACACAGATGTCCTGCAGTCTTCCCCTGGTAGATTCCATTCCTTCAGCCTTGATGAAATCATCTAGCTCACTCTGATTTGGAAAGTGAGGCTCTGAAGTCGTTCTTGGTACGAAAGCTTCCTCCATTTCTTGGCTGCGGCTACTTGCTGACTCTTCAGATGAAATAGGCATTGCACCTTCCATCTGAAAAGAAAGGAATAATTACATACAACAACTTAAACAAAGACTTGAATAACGTTAGTATTCCATATATCTTTAGGAAAATGAATGCATAGCTAGTAAATACGTTATGTTCAAGTTAATTAAAACTAAGACTTTTGGAGAGTATGATAAGTATACTTACATATTGTGGTGGTTGTGGTACTGGTAAGGTGCCATCATGTGGGACAGGTGCTCTAGATGATGGGATGTCTGGATACTGAAGGGCTTGTCTTCCTTTCACTTTTCTGTACTTTGTCACATCAATCATACAGAAGTAACAATCATCGTGATGGTTCTTCGGTTCTCTCTTACTCTGGGAACGGCAAAGGCATTGCCCTCCCTTC
The DNA here is from genome assembly GCF_040412425.1 of Macrobrachium rosenbergii. NCBI lineage: Eukaryota > Metazoa > Arthropoda > Malacostraca > Decapoda > Palaemonidae > Macrobrachium > Macrobrachium rosenbergii. Next base: position 30,747,956 of record NC_089780.1, on the reverse strand, counting down.
CTGTACCTCTTAACCATCCTTCTAGAGTAGATCGGCAGCTTCCACATATCACATGAGGGCCCATGGTTTGTCCTGGTCACCCATGGGCATTCCTGAAATAGAGTCTGTACGCTATCCACAATTTGGTACCTTTCACGATCTTATGTAATACCCTTTTTTTTTTTCAATATAATAACCACACACACAGCAAAATGAATCTGGAGAACTTGTACACCCTCTAGTAGCCATCCTGAAAATAGCAGAACTTAGTAATTGATTTATTTCAAAGAGAAAATTAGATATTCACTTGGTAGCAGAACATAAAACAGTTCCGAATATATGTAACATTGAAAGACGATATATTTGTATAACGGTCGATGATACAGAAAAAATAATTACATTTTTGGAATCAGCAGAGAAAAATGATTAATAAACAGTAAAAAAATAAAATAAACAAAACTTTTGTAAAAAAAAATTGTTACGTAGTGTTATCATTCCACCCCATTCTACTTTATGTAACTTCTACAATCCACGCACCCCGTTGGGGGAAGGGGGGCGGGGGGAGCGCCCTTAGTGCACTGTAGGCATTGCTAAACGTTCTTTGCAACGTCCCTTCCTTAGGCACCAAGGTGTGACCCCTTTCGTTTCTTTTACTGTGCCTCCATTCCTACCTTTCTTTTATTTTGCTATCCACCCTCTCCTAACAATTATTTCATAGTGCAACTGCTTTGAGGTTTTCCTCCTGTTACAGCTTTCAAACCTTCTTGCTGTAAATGTCCCTTTCGGCACTGAAGGACCTCAGAGGTTCCAGTGCTTGGTCTTTGGCCTAAACTTTATATTCCTTTTCATTCCACAATCCATACCTGAACCATTTCCGATTTCTCTCTCTCTCTCTCTCTCTGTGCATTAGACCGAGTTACATGTTTGTCGTAGATTCGTCATTGTTTATTCTTTTCACGAAGAGATGAATTTCGTAAAACCTTCGACGTTACTTTGTTTTTTTTTCGCTCATTATCTCAAAAGTTCATTATATTGAGGTCAATTCTTCACTTCCGCTCCACCGTAGGGGCCAGATTATAGGGCGGTCTGTGCGTCCCAAATGGTGCATTGTGGGCATCAATCACTAAAGGATGCTTTCAGCGTCCCTTCCGTGGGCCCCTAGGCGGGCATATTTCAGCCTTTTGCTTTACCTCCATGCCCGCTTCCTTTCTTCAGTAGAGGTTCTGTAGGAACGAGTTTGTAGGATGCTGTCTTGTGGAAAGCAACGCGTATTCTTTGATTCTAAGTTAAAATAGCTGTGGTTTTTTTTATTTGTAGCAAATCCTTCCTGTGTCAAGTCATCCTTTTAGCACATTGTGGTCCATAAGTACAATGGCGACTTTGGTTTTGAAATCGCAGCATCATTCATCATCTTATATGTCCCACATCATATAAATCGAAAGAGAGCTTGTCCATTATTGAAAAGGCTTAGGAGTAAGTGGGTGTGGAGGGAGGTTACTGGTTGCGTCAACAAGCCTCGCCGTCTTTTCAACATGTTACAATAAAAACATTTTGGAAGGCTCAACCAGATGCTAAAAAAGAACTTTTGTTACTCTGATCGTAATGAAAAATACTTTTAAATGTTTTAATGTATGTTTTCATCGAACCAAATGTCTAATAGATTGGTAAAATAGCAGAATGAAATTTGGTAGCCTAGGCTAGACCTATGCCATCAAATTATTAATTTGGTAAGGAGTTACAAATCGTTAAAACCTTTCTCTAAGCACAACTTGTTACAGATTCTGCATCTATTTTTATTGTTCATTATTCAAATTAAGGCAAAATTACTGTATGGCATTCCCTATTTAACTATTCTTTCTCAGTGGGCCTATCGTTCCCATGAAATGACTGCTAGCTTTTTTCTTTCGTCGGTTTTGTTTACAAGATGCCGAGGATGTAGGGAAAAATAATTTTATATAAAGTATATATAAATAAGCACTGCAATCTACTTTTATATTTTCAAAATCGTTCACAACTAAAAATTAATTCAGATATAAGCAGATAAAGTACATGATTCTTTTGTGTAAAATTCTGTACTTCATATGTCAATTTATACGCTTTTTTTCATTTTTCTTTCTTTTTATGTATAGTTATTTTTGTGTACAAAGTGTCATAACTTAAGACTTTCGTGGGCTTTAGGTGGATTAAATACACACTTCGTGTAAAGTACTCACATGTTTATTGTCCCTTCCCTATGGTACAGGTTTACATCTTAATATACTACACCTAGAGTTCTTGCCGTGATCTAGCTGCCCTTCTTGTTTACTCTTCCTCATCCTTCCTTCTTTTTGACCGGGCCCGCCAGCGTTACAAAATAGGAAAAATAGTAATGTCTCTCTTTATCAGGGTTATAACATTTCTCCTTCCAAAAAAAAAAAAAAAAAAATACAAAAAAAACAGAAACATATATAATGGACACAATAGCATATGGAAACAATAACACTGGACTATCAAGAGAGGGATTTTTTTTTTGCCTCAATATGGAATTATAAATTCAATCGTAATGGGGGCCTAGACACGCGACCCGACCTGGTTACCTTTTGTGGTGTATTTTTAGGTATGCAAGGAGTACACAAATCAAGATCACTTGGGCTCGATGGTGACAGGGCAATCTCAGTATGAGGACATTCACCACCATTGTTGGTGTCCTTAATGGGAGTTATTGGAATATTCTGAGGGGAAACATTTTGGTCAGCAGGCACATTACTAGTGACTGCAGGTGGTGGTAAACTCTGACTTAAGACGGGCACATTCTTATCGTCATTAATGTCACCAGCACTATCAGCTGGGGGAACAGGAATCTGTCTATGAAACATTTGGGAGATATGCCTCTTGCAAATCACATTGTCAGAACAGGCTAATTTTACCTTGAAATTTTTAGCATTGATTACTTCGGCCACACTACCCGGCAACCACTCAGCTCCGACGCCAAAATTTTTAAAGAAAATCCCATCACCCACTAGAAATTTGGATTTAAAATGAGAGTTTTTAGCCTTCTCAGGGCTAGTTGGAGGGGGTCTTAAGTGATCAAGAGCAGATCTAAATGCCCTGCCAAACAACAATTCTGCTGGTGAGCGTCCAGTACTAGAATGTATCGTACATCTATAATGATACAACAGTCTACTTAATCTTGAACTAATATCACCTGATGAGAATTTGATGAACAATCTTTTGAAAGCCTGAACAGCTCGTTCGGCCAGGCCATTTGACTGAGGGTGATAAGGGGCACTTAGTGTGTGACAGATTTTATTAGAATCCATGAATGATTTGAAATCTTTTGAGATAAAGCAGGGCCCATTGTCTGATACGAGCTCTTCAGGTAGACCAAATCTACAAAAGGTTTTCCATAATAATTCTACAGTTTTAGATGAGGTTAAGTGCTTAGAAGCATGGACATCCAGAAACTTAGATTTGGAGTCAATAATAATGAGAAAATAAAACCCCTCTAATGGGCCGCACCAGTCAACATGTCATAGTTTAGACATGATTTAAAATGGAATCATAATTCCATTAGTAAAAAAGTATATATATCTGTGTGGACACGAGAGAAGCGTTGTGTATGAATCACAGATTTGGGCCATCAAATCGCACATGTCAGTGGAATATCTGCGATGTGTTTGTAAGCAGTGTGTCAGCATAGATCAACGTCCTCTTTGTGCTGAGCTAAGAGCTGTCACGTAAGCCTTGAGAATTCCTTCGGAACGAGGTCATTGTGTGTTCGTGTGTGTGTAAATTGTAGTCTTGCTATGTAAAGGTATGAAAGCTTAGATAGAGATCAACATGGGAAGCCATCCTGTGTAGACCCATTGTTATTCTGCTGTACAAAACCTTTCCAGAATACAAAGAAAACCCATTATGGAGTTTGTCTAAATCCTACAGAAGAACTTTACTATTCCCAAGACTATAATCTCATTGCACATCCATGAAGAATTATGAAGATGCAAAAACAATTTCTCTGACTGCGTTTTTAACTCAGTCTCTACAATCAAACGTAAGATGGGGATATTCTGGCTGAGTACCCTACGACATTGGTGGCAGCAACCGTCGACAATTCTGGCAGCGCCCCTACATTGCGTCTACATTTTTGGAACGGAAACTCCGATTAGGCAAGATGCCTAAACAACCATAGACAGACGTCATCTTCATCAACTACATGGTCACAATCGGACGAACGATTCGGTGCATCAAAACGTCTTGGAAGAGGAAGGAAAACAAACAACGAGAAAGCGAGGAAGACATCTGACCTTCAAAATACATCTTTCCCAACGCACGGCAGAGAGAGAGAGAAAGAGAGAGGAATCTCCACAAATCTACGCGACGCGTCTCAAATGCCACAACATTGCACAATCAACATTCCACAACGTTCCTTGGAAGATTCTACAATCAACATTCCACAACATAAGAAAATTCAACATCTGCAGTATCTGAGACAGGCGGAAGTCGGACGGCAGAGGAATTTCGTCAACCTACTTACGGGAATCCAATATAAAGCTAAGTACAACCCTTATCTATAACAGTTAGTGATCTCGTATTCCAGTGGTTCAGGTCTCGAGCGGCAGGTTGCTGATATAAGGTGGGCGGCGCCGTAGATTAATACCTTTTCCTTGCAGAAGTAGCGGTTCCCGATACCTCATTTTTTATTTTTCTTTTGTGCTCTTTTATTTTTTACGCTTGACACGTGGTTAACTGTTCTTTTTCAGAAAGTGCATTTATTACTTATTGATATTGCACTTTATGATGCATTTTTCATAGGTGATGTTACTTGTTAGCAAATATATGAATCTCGGTTGGGATTTACTTGCGTTCCTGGTATAGATATATGAGGTTACGTAGCTGCCGTGTTTATTCATATAGGTTTCAAGATCACTTAGAGAGTAGGCGTGCGGCTAGGAAACTTAATAGGAAAATGACTCCTCCACCCCCAGGTGGGAGCAACCCCACCAACCCAGCTTCCCCACAGAATCCTGTAGTAACGGTAGTTAATGCTAGATCGACAATTGCACCATTCGCAGGTCGTGTTAATGGATTTTTGACACAAGGTGTCGAGTCTTGGATTTCGTCTGTAGACGTACACCTCACGGCAAAGTCCAATACCGATCAGTCTTTACAATTGCAGGAGGCAAAGAGTTTCATAGACTATGCTAAAGGAGACGCAGGTGCGTACTTACGGGGAATATCTTTTAAAGAAACAGTCACTTGGGATGATTTCAAAACCAAGCTGCATTCCATCTATGGGAGTGAGGATGCATTGGATGAAGTTCTTGCTTTACGCAACATAATAAAAGTTGCATTTATGACTAATCTCAGTGTGGTGGATACGGCAGCTCTGATAGGAGATAGGCTCGAAGAGTATACCGGACAGTTTGATGCCTCAAGTTGGGTCAATCGTAATATGCATCTCAGTTCCAAATCTCTTTGTAGGTTGTTTTATTTGACACTTATAACAGCAATGTTACCTGAACCTTTGGTTAAGTGTTTTGATGAGAAATTAACATCAGATAGCACAGAATTAGATATCTATAGACAAATTCGGAAACACTTGTCCAAGTGTACAGATCTCGATCCTTCTCTAGTTCAGGCTTTTTTCTAAACAGGAAAACAAAAATCACACCTCTTCATCACCGCAACAGGTTAACTTAGTCACTAATAATCCATCAACAGTCATTTGCTTTAATTGTAAACGTCCAGGGCACATGATAAATGAGTGTAGGACACGCTATTGTTCAATCCATAACAGTTCAAATCACAAGTATAGTCAGTGCAATGCTAGGAAAAAGAATCCAAACAGTAACACAAATACCCAAAGTACTAGTAATGACACTAGGAAGCAACAATACCATGGGGGAAAGAACAAACAATTCAAGCAGAACAGTAATGTGGGTCAGAAACAAGTACAGTCAAATCGTTCCTCGGGAAAGTCAACTTCAAACTCAGCAGTTCAAAATAACCAGGCGTCAGTGAATTTTCAGAATGCCAGTGGGCAGACAAACACACGTAGCCAGTTTAAAGGGGGAGGAGAGTGATATTGGGTTATCATCACTTTTTGAATCAGATAATAAATTTAATGTTCTCCAAGATATGTGTGAAGACAAGAATTTTCCAGAAACTGAGGTAGATTCTCCCAAACATGCAGAGCGGTCCGTAGATTTTTGCAAAATACACGCTATTATTGGCTCAGAAGAAGTTAGGCCAACTTTGCATGCAGTTAGCTTAGAACATAAACATTTCACCTTGTTTTTGATTCAGGTAGTCCACGTAACATAATGGATTTACGTACTCATCACCTGTTATTTTCAAAATTTCCTATCAAACGCTCCAATGTTCGTTTGTCAGGAATAGGTAATAATGAATTAGAAGTAGTGGGTACATCTTAAATACAATACAGGTTGGGGCAACGTACTTTCACGGACACCTTTATCATTATTAGCAATATTAGTATGTACCCAGTAGTTATTATGGGTTATCCATCAAAGTATTTCAGAAAATACGGCCACTTTAATATTACTGTGTTATATAGTGTGATGAAAGGGAGTTAGCTGTAAGATGGAACTGGGGCAAAGCCGTCACTTGCAGAATCGTTGTATTCAGCAAATAGTTGGTCGTCTCAGCAGTTAACTTGATGAGCACACGATATTGGCTCTGTCATATGACCGAGTTGGTATGTGCGTACATGAGTTCGTACGTTAGAAATCTAGATTTTGTGACTAATTCTACCCAAAAATTAGTCCGATCGTTCATTAGCGGAGCTAGAGCGAGATCGTGAAGACATTATCTTTGAGTGTTGAAGTCTCTTAGAATTGGCAGAATAAGATGTCGGTGGTGGTGGTGGTGTGGTGAGAACATATGTGAGAGGACATGATGTTATCATGTTGGTGTGTGATCATAGAGAATACATTTGCAAAACCTTTGCAATGTATATAATTTTTATGTGGGAGACTTTGAGACTAGACTAAACTTACAAAGTCTATAATGGAATATGTGAGAATTTTTGGATTTACAGGCCATTAGCCGTGATGAGACTTTTTAGTCAGGATTAGATTATTCTTACTTGATAATTTCATTTATGATGCATTTTAACCTTTGCTTTGTATATTCATTACTTGTTGGGTTGCTTTAAATAATAAATCTATTTTTGTAGGAAAGATTGCGTTTCCTTAGATGACCCATTTTATTTCTTTAATGTGGAATGTGTGAGATGCAGGCGAGTGCGAGAGAGAGAAGAGAAAGAGAATGCGTGAGGAGAACGAGAGAGAGAGAGAGAGAGAGAGATCTTTGTGACATTCGAGAGAGAGAGAAAAATGTTGAAACCCCATTGCCTTCTGGAGTTAGATCGCAAAAATCGGTAACGTTACGTGTATTCCTACAAGGAATATTATATCTTTTTCCAAGGGGGGTTACAGATAAATATGGTGGCAGCTGTAAAGTTAATTTGATAGCAGTGGGTAAAAAGTTGGGTTTGATAGCAGCGATATAGGGAGTTAAAAATACACTAATTGATTAACGTTGATGCCCAAGGCACAGACTAGCCTCGGGCAGAAATGAATGGTCAGTCTTAAGAAGCGTGTGATGCGACGGGATATCAGATTACGGGTTTAACACGGTGAATTCTTTTTTTTTTTGTTCCTATTCGAGTATTCGGGAGTCGGGAATTGTGAACATAGATCTGGGTGAGATGTAGAGTAATTTGGGTTAAGGAAATACCCAAATAAGTGTGATTAGTAGCGATTGTGAGTTAATTAAGCATGTGATGATTTTACAAAATCATCGTCTTTTTGTCTTCGAGATGGTGACGTCACAAGTTGCACAGAGCTCCGTTTTCTGATAGCAGTGATAAGTAACACGTTTTCTGTTCTTCTTTTAGGAGAGGGCTAACTTTCGCTTTTCTCTCGTTTTCTTTCATTTCATTTTATGTTTTACGATCGGGGACGGTTGATCATTCGCAAAATGCAGGACTCAGACGCAGGGACGTCGCAGTCAATTGTGAGTCACAGGCTCACGAACTTTAATGCAGGCATTACAAATTTTAAGGGCCTAGTTGATGGGAAATTAACACAGAATGTAGAGACATTTATTGAATCAGTAGATAATTATCTGAATTCTAGGAAGATTACGGGTGGCGCTGATGCTTTGAGAGAAGCAAAGGCTTTCTTGGATCTAGAAAAAGGAGACATTGGATAACAAGCACGAGGTTTCGGGTTCAGAAAGTGTAAAACTTGGAAAGAACTTCAGGAATTTTTACATGCGTCGTATGTTGTGATTGACCGCGGATGCGTCGTCCGGAATTTACGAGCGCTCAGCAGAACTAAGAAAGGTAATGATTCATTAATAGCGTACAGTGCTCGTTTATCTGATGCAGTAGGTGAGTTAAAGAAATCTATGATAAACTCTCCATGGGTAAATGGAAATAATATCTCCTTAGATAATTTTGAAAAACTGATACACTTTGCCTGCCTTTTAACGTCAGTCCCAGATATAATTACAGATAGTTTTGATAAAAGAATTGATAAGGACACAGATGAATCCTTTTTGTTTGCACAGATTAACAAAAATCTATCAAAATGCCTGACGCTGGACAGTAGTTTTGTGAAGGGAGGTGCTAAAATTTCAGAAACAGTTTCAAAACCACAGAATAATGCAAATTCCTCAAATCTAGGAAACGATGCAGGAGTGAAATCATGTGCGCGGGTGGAATCGAAGAAAACCTCAGAGAGATCAGTAACAACAATTCGTTGTTTTAATTGTGATAAAATAGGACATAGTAAGTCAAATTACAGAGTGAGATATTGTTCAGCTTGCAAATCTTCAGACCATGGGTGGAGATTTTGCCCAGCCACAAAGAAGAGAGAATATTCAGGGAAAACACGGGGTAGTTTTAATAGATATGACAGAAGAATTTCACATGATGCAAGTTCTAGGTACACAAACGAACATCAGAATTTTCACAAGATAAGTTCGAAGACGGACACAGGATAATGAGCAATTAGGTCTTAGAATCACCAGAACCTAGGCCGATTGTACGTGGATTTTCTAATGGCATTGAAATTTCTATCTTCATTGATTCTGGTAGCTCAGTTAACCTAATAGATGCTGATCGTTTTCACTCGAAATTTCCAGAGTGTAAATTAGTCCCTACTAATGAGACAGTGTGTGACGTACAGGCGAGGAAATTGAATATCTTAGGTTTGTCATCTCTTACGCTTTGCATCGGCGGAAAGACAATAGTAGAACCATTTTTGGTCATAGAAGGATTAGCCTTAGGTGAAATGGTTTTGCTAGGACACCCTTCTTGTATGCAACATAACATCAATATTCTTATGGGAATTCAGGGGATTACAATAGGTGAGCCAGGTTGTTTTGTTCCATATATACACATGGAAAAAACTTGTGAGAAACCCAAGACACAGTCTGAGACATGTGTAACACATTCATTAGAGAATGAAGACATTCCGCAAAAGTCTTTCAAAGGATTTTTGTTAGAAGATATTGAATTGCACCCGCGAGTTCCTACATTGATTAAAGTGTCGGTGAAAGAGAAAAAGTTTCCTTCTCAAGTATGCGTTGCTGAGGAACCGAGAAATTCAAAGACGTTGTGAGTACAGTGTCAGTAAATGAAGTTTCAGTCGCAGGCGTAACTACAGTAGAATTAGTAAGCTATCAAGACTCAGTGAAAAAATATCACAAGGGTACTTACGTAATTGATTTTGAAGAGTTTAAGGAAGAACATAAGATAGTGAGTTTTTTGTGGAGACGGTAACATGTTTCCCAGCGAGGAGCTACAATTCAGAAGTCAAGTTCTTCACGAACATTTGGCTAAAGCTGATTATTCCAGTATTCAGATAAAGTAGAGAAAGTGTTGAAAGAATATTTAGATATTGCTTTGAAGGGAGATAAATTAGGAGTTACAGATGTTTTAGAACATTCAATCCGCCTAGAAAAGGTACAAATCCCATATATATTCCAGCGTATTGAATTCCTTTTAAGATCAGAGAAGAAGTAGAAAAGGAAGTTCAGAGATGGGAGTCGGAAGGTATTATTAGGGCAAGCTCTTCACCTTTTAACTTTCCTTTACTAGCGGTCCCAAAGAAAGACGGTAGCATCAGAGTTTGCGTAGACTTTCGTAAATTGAACAAGAAGACGTGCCCAGATAGATAACCTGTGGCTTGTTTACCTGATTTGTTTGTTGAGATTGGTGGCAAGAATATATATTCGTCTATAGATCTTATGCAAGGATTTTTGCAAGTTCCTCTTAGCGAGAATAGTCGAAAATTTACAGCATTTTCTATACCAAAGGGACATTACGAGTTTAATAGGATGCCTTTTGGATTACAAGGGTCCCCAATAACATTTACTAGACTGGTTAACACAGTACTTCATGGTTTATTAGGAAAGCTGGTGTTTGTGTACATGGATGACATTCTCATATGCACAGATACAATCGAAGAACATCTAAAGGTGTTAAAAAAGTCCTCAAGCGATTAAGGTTCGCTGGATTAAAAGTCAAATTGGCTAAATGTGAGTTTCTGAAGAAAGAAATTGTTTATCTAGGTCATGTTATCTCTAAAGAAGGAGTCAGAGTGAATGATGACAAAGTCAAAGCTATCGTGAGTTTTCCAGTTCCCAAAACCAGGAAGCAGATTCGTTCATTCCTAGGTATGTCGGGTTTCTTTTGCCGTTTTGTGCGGAATTTTTCTACAATAGCGTCTCCATTGACAGATCTATTACAGGAAGACGTTAAATTTTTGAGAAGCTTAAGAATGCTTTAGTGAACCCACCTGTTTTGAAGTTTCCAGATTTTAGTCAACCGTTCACCTTGGTGACTGACGTGAGTCAGGAAGGTATAGGTGCGTGTTTGATGCAGAAATTTGAGGGAAAATTACGCCCAATTGCTTTTTATAGCAGAAAGTTCAAAACGCGTGGTAGTAACGAAAGGCTGATGTTAGTTGTGGACAAGGAGGCTTTTGCAGTCGTCTCTAGCCTTGTTCATTTCAAGATGTTGTTGTTGGGAAATAAAGTTGAGATTTTTACAGATCATCAACCGTTGCTTGAGCTTTTTAATAAGCCAAATTTATCGCCCAAGAGAGCACGTTGGTTTTTGACATTGAGAGATTTTGATGCAAGCCTCAAATACATTGAAGGTAAGCATAATGTAGTTGCAGAGGCATTGAGCAGATATTTTCCAGTTGAGGATGAGGGAGTACAGACCGAATCCTGTGTGAGAGAAGAGAGTAGACATTTGGTGTCTAATGTCTCGGATACTAGTAGTTCTGAGATATCGCATGTAGAGGACATACACGTTCCTACAGTGCATACTTCGGGGAGAAATAGTGAGTCGGCAGTCTCGGAAGAGATTGTTGTTCGTGATGTTGAGGGAAACGTTGTGTTATGTTACTGGTGAAAATATCACTTGGGACATACCTTTGCTAGAAGAGAAGCAAGATGAAGATAAATTACTATCAGATGCTAAGGCGTTTCTCAGGGGAGTTTCACCGAAGAAAGGGTATAAGTTGCCTTTTTCTGGACTAGAGCTGGAGAAAAATTTATTAGTTAGGAAAGTTAAGTATAACTTACGAAGTAGTCTAAGCATGGGTGAAATTACACAAATCATCGTGCCAGAGAGTCTAGTATCACAAGTCCTAGACATTGTACATTGTAAATTTGGTTCTCCTCATTTAGGTGTGGACAAGACGTATGAAAACGTCAGGTCAAAGTTCTTTTGGAAAAATATGTTTTCCGCAGTGGAGGCCTTTGTGAAGAGTTGCGCTGTTTGCAATGCGAATAAGCCAGCGACGACAGTGTCGTGTCGTTTGGGTTCATATCCCATACCAAATAGGCCGTTTCAGAGAGTGCATATGGATATTCTGGGTAACTTCTCAGAATCTGCTTATGGATATAGACATCTATTAGTAGTTGTTGACGAGTTAACTCGTTTTGTCGAGATTTTCCCACTGAAATACAAGTCAGCTGAGGAAGTTGCTATAGCGTTCTTTAAGGGGATAATTTGTAGATATGGTGTTCCTGAATGTCTGATCACAGACAATGGTAGAAATTTATTAATAAGACTTTAGACGGTCTTGCTAATTTACTGGGAATAAAGAAAGTATCTATAATCCCGTATAGACCAGAAGCGAACGGGTTATGTGACAGGGCGAATCGGAAAATAATCGAAGCTTTACGCATGACAGTGGGCGGTTCCGATACACATTGGGACAGATCTTTGGATGAAGTGCGATATAGTATCAATACTATGGTGAATGACACAATTAAGATATCTCCAGCAGAAGCTTTGTATGGGTACAAGTTGAAAGGACCTTTTGATTTGTTACCAGAGCGAGTTAAGGGCGATGTTACTGTTACTTCGTTGATAAATACAGCGAGAGAAAGATTTGCACGTATCAGTAAAGAACTTGAACTTAGTTCGCGCGCAATGGTAGAGAAAAGTAACGCGAAATCGAGGGAGTAGCTTTTTCTATGGGTGATAGAGTGTTTGTTAAAGTGAATGTTCGGAATGATCCGAATTATAAATTAAGTCCAAAGTTCCATGGACCTTTTGAGATTGTAGAGATCAAAAAGGGAATAGATTTGTAGTAAAAGATGTAAATACTGGTGTGACAGAAATTAACTCATATTTCAAAGTTAAAGACAGTTGGGATGTAATGGAACATTTGTATATAATTAGAGGGATAAATGGGTTGATATTTGTATATACTGTATATAATACTTATTTTTTTTTTTTTTCTTTTTGTCTGTCTCATGTTCATTTTAGATTTTACCAGTAGAGAATAGGAGAAGTAAAAGAGCAGCACCTTTAGTTCTTTTAGGTGTTGGCGTGATTGCTGCGATTGGAGCGATGTCCATTGGAAGTTTAGTCTAAGGACAGAAGTGCAAATGCAGATAAAAGCAATTATTGCTGCAGCAGGTCTTGTGTATGGTGATATATTACCTTTAGGATACTTAGAAAATGTTCTAAAGAATTCCGCTTATCTACATGGGGCGAAAGTATTGTTCACGGGGGGAGATTTGTATTTATATTATAATGTTTTGAGGGTGAGATTGTCTGATCGGGGATTAATAGTATACGTTCCTGTCAGTACAATGAAGCCTTTTCTTAGTTTTATTATTAGACCTTTTCCGAGTGCTTTTAGAGACTTAGTAGTGACATGGGATGGATTAGAGACCATGTTCATTTTGGGAGATCAATATCAAGGTTCGGGAGTTGATTATAAGACAGGTTGTACCTTGGTTAGGGAGAAGTATGTGTGTGACAGTAATGTTTCCAATTGCGAGTTGTATCTGCGGGTGGTTGTGAATTATCATTAGTTCATAGACAGACTCCGACAGAATGTGACTTTATACGGTTTCCACATGAATACCACATGATCACCACCAGAACTCTAACTGCCATTTACTGCAAAGAATGCCCTGTTACGACAATGTGCCGAGGTAACAAGTCGACATCCTTCAATCTTCAAGGATCCAAGCTGTTTGGCGCTTCTTGCAGAGTAGTGTCCACAGACTTTCTCGTACTTAGCCGTGCTGTGTTCAACAGTTCGAGAAGATATTCATGCGTCATATGCATAATGATCATGATGTAGTTCCAGTACCTTCAACAGGGTGCGATAACTGTTCCACCGTTAGAAGAAGACAATGATCCGTTGTTGGTCGAGTATCAGCAATATTTTATGCCATCCCTCTTGGTAGTTCTAGTGGCTATTTTAGTGATAATTCTTGTTGTGGGAGTAGTCAAGCTTATTTGTGCTTGTAAGACTAAATGCAAGGGCTCTAAGAAAATGACCCCAGTGACTTTGCAAGTACGTCATGAGAGCAGTACTTAAAACTGCAGTTCAGTAGACATTGCTAATTGAGCATAGCTCTATTTGTTATGTTTTATACATATGCTTTTGTTTTAGTTTGCCATTAGGAGAGCGAGACGCTCTTATGGGGTGGCCGAGCACTATTTCAGAAAATACGGCCGCTTTAATATTACTGTGTTATATAGTGTGATGAAAGGGAGTTAGCTGTAAGATGGAACTGGGGCAAAGCCGTCACTTGCAGAATCGTTGTATTCAGCAAATAGTTGGTCGTCTCAGCAGTTAACTTGATGAGCACACGATATTGGCTCTGTCATATGACCGAGTTGGTATGTGCGTACATGAGTTATTAGAACTCGTTAGAAATCTAGATTTTGTGTCTAATTCTACCCAAAAATTAGTCCGATCGTTCATTAGCGGAGCTAGAGCGAGATCGTGAAGACATTATCTTTGAGTGTTGAAGTCTCTTAGAATTGGCAGAATAAGATGTCGGTGGTGGTGGTGGTGTGGTGAGAACATATGTGAGAGGACATGATGCTATCATGTTGGTGTGATCATAGAGAATACATTTGCAAAACCTTTGCAATGTATATAATTTTTATGTGGGAAACTTTGAGACTAGACTAAACTTACAAAGTCTATAATGGAATATGTGAGAATTTTTGGATTTACAGGCCATTAGCCATGATGAGACTTTTTAGTCAGGATTAGATTATTCTTACTTGATAATTTCATTTATGATGCATTTTAACCTTTGCTTTGTTTATTCATTACTTGTTGGGTTGCTTTAAATAATAAATCTATTTTTGTAGGAAAGATTGCGTTTCCTTAGATGACCCATTTTATTTCTTTAAAATGTGGAATGTGCGAGACGAAGTGAGTGCTGAGAGAGAGAAAGAGAAAGAAAATCGTGAGGCGAACGCCGAGAGAGAGAGAGAGATCTTTGTGACATTCGAGCGAGAGAGAAAAGGGTCGAAACCCCATTGCCTTCTGGAGTTAGATCGCAAAAATCGGTAACGTTACGTATATTCCTACAAGGAATATTATATCTGTTTCCAAGGGGGGTTACAAATGTCATTACATAACGTAATTTTGACACCCGCAAAACACGGAGTGTTTATAAAAGGGAAATTCTATCGGTCTTCACACACATTGAAATCTGTTTTGGATCAGAAGGAGACAGTCAGTGAGAAAGTAACGTACATAGAAGAACCAGTCACCTGTCTCGTAAGTGATGATATTGTTACCGCCACCCAACATAATTCTCAGGCACCCGTCATTGCTGCGTTCACACAAATCATTGAGCCAGACACACCATCGTATCTGACGGTCAAGGTTAAAAAAAACTGCCAGGCTCAGAGGTTTTAATTCTTCCTGACACTTTAAAAATCAATGGGCTTTCAGTCACGCAAGCATTGTACACAGTAAATTCTGATCATCAGGTTAACATTGAAGTTTTTAATCACTTAAATGCTGCTTTAACAATACATGAAAATCAGCATATTGTCAATATCGAAACATATAAACATCGAATCCTTACAGTTGCTGAAATTAACTCCACTGAATCAGCAATAGATGAATCTCTTTTAAAAAAAAAACTAATTAAAGGCAAAATCAAGCTGACATCTTAGATAGGGATATAAGTAAGAAATTTTTGAACTTCTATCCAAATATAGTGATGTTTTTCTACTAGTACTGGAGCTTTAGGCAAAACGGGAAGTCATCGAACATCAAATTCGTTTAAAGGATAAGGACCAAGTCATTTATGTACCTTCATATCATCTACCGGCCAAATTTCTGAATGAGATCAATGTAGAGGTAGATAAAATGTTAAAAGAGGGTTATTAAGAAATCTAACAGCCCTTATAATTTTCCCTTGATAGTAGTACCAAAAAGGATAAAACTTGGAGGATTTGTGTTGATTTTCACCAAAACTTAACGACCAAACTATCCTGATCGTTTCCCAGTACCTTGTACAGATGATATTTTATCTCTATTAGGACAGAATAAATTTTTACTTCCTTGGACTTACTTAAAGGCTTTCACCAGATACCCTTAGCTAAGGACAGTACACCGTACACTGCTTTTAGTACAGCTCAGGGTCACTATGAATTCCTCAGTATGCCATTTGGGCTACATTGTGCCCCTATTACGTTCACAAGAATGATCAATATAGTGTTCGGAGATTTACTAGGGAATATTCTCCATGCTTATATGGACGATCTAGTAATATTCTCTAATTCTTTGGAGGAAAACTTAAGTAAACTAGAAATAGTCCTTCAAAGGTTAAGAGAACATCATTTAAAGGTAAAAATTTCTAAATGTGAGTTTTTTAAAGACGAATTAGTCTATTTGGGTTTCATGGTATCTCGGCAAGGTCTTAAAGTAGTCCATGATAAAATCTCTGCTATTAGTAAATTTCCCGTTCCTACTAATGTTAAAGCCATACAGCAATTTCTCGGGGTTTCGGGTTATTATCGTCGGTTTATCCGAGATTACTCAGTAATAGCAGCTCCTTTAACTGACCTCATAAGGAAGGACATAAATTTTAAATGGGAACCCAAACATCAAATCGCTTTTGACACCTTGAAAGAAAAATTAGTTCTGCTCCTATTCTAAAGTTTCCCGATTTTACTAAAGAATTTATTATTGCAACCGACGCATCAGACCAAGGAGTAGGAGGTGTGTTACTCCAGTGGCATGACAAGAAGTTTTTTCCCATTGCCTTTTATTCTCGCAAACTAAAAACGTCAGAGAAGAAATATGCAGTAATAGATAAAGAATGTTTAGCGATAGCTAATTCGTTGGTACATTTTAAATATATAATCTATGGGTACAGTGTTAAGGTTCTGACTGATCATAACCCCCTTACTGACTTTTTTAAAGGTTTCAATCATAGTCCTAAAAGAACTCGGTGGCATATTACTAGAGGAAATTAGTAAATCACCCGGACAAAAAATCATATAAAGCTGAAAATTGGCACAAAGGTCAGGGATTGTGTCAGGAATGACCGAAAAAAAGCCCCATTGATTGGGGTTGGGAACTCCTTTTTTTTGTGGGTGGGGTGGGGAAGTAAAATGCAAATGGCCTAGGGAAAATGACGGAACTCTGTGCATGCAGGAATGAATGCGGTTTGGATCATAGAAGTCAATAAATAAAAGTGCCAGGGCTTTTAAATAATTGATTTAATCATACCGAATTTTATTTGATCTATGAAGATTAAATGTTTTTAATAGATAACCAATTTTGACGAAAATGATGAGTCATTCATGTTGAAGAAAAAATTACTGATTTTCTTTTGAAATTATGTAAATCCACTTGTCAATGCAAATATAATATTTCAAATAATAGTTCATTTCTTTGATCTTACAGCTCTTTAATCAATAATTCAGGAAATATTTAAAGAAAATGGCTGAAGTTTGTGTTTTGTGTGAAGAAGGTTTTGATCAAGAGTCCTCTCTCTGTCCAAGTACATAAAAGGGACTAAATACATTGATTCGGATCAGTGAAGAACGAGAATTACATGACTTATGCAGGTATTGTTTATTTATTCATACATTAATTTTTGTATGCTATGTCATACATTTTAGCTTGTAAAAATTTTTCGTTTGGTAGCTGATTGCCTCTTATGCATCTTACGTTTCTGTTCACTCTAGGTTCCTTAAAGACACATCACGGCAACCGGAAGCTGGAAAAATTCTGGTGCATCATACATGCCGAAGAAAATTTGTTGATCTTCGAAAAAGCACGAATACTGCTAGTGTTGTGCCAAGAAAAAATTACGATCATCAACCATTTAGCACCTTTGATTAGAACACATCTTGTTTTTTTGTACAAAAACAGCAGAACATAAGTACTCAACAGTTGCTAGAGTAGAAACTCTTCCACTGATTGAAACGCTAACTAAGCGTTGTATAAGTAGAGGCGATGAATGGGAGATGAAGTACATTCTCGCTTGATGTCTTTAATGATCTGGTTGCTGAGGAGGCAATTTATCATATTTCATGTATGAATCGATTCAGAAATCCATTTAGCATGAAAGATGGCAACCTCCACTCATTGTCGTCAGGTGTTGTAACTGTGCATGGAAAAGACAATGTAAATTGTGATGAAGCTGAGAGCATTGGAGATCGCATACACAAGAGTCTAAATGAAGTCAATTTTACAGGGGCAAAAATCAAGAAGAAAGATCAATTTGTTTCGTTGGATGCCCTTACACGAAGTGTAAGCATTGATGAGAAGAAACCAATTATAGTCAATCCAACCCTTTTATCTACAAGGCTGGCAGCAATAGCAGAAAGAGAGGAGAACGTTGAGCTGTATTTTGACTTTGAGCTTACCCACCACCCTCAATCTCTATTTACAAATGAACTCATGAAAACCAGATAAGGCATCCTTGAGAAACATTCTGCTGACAAATAATGTACAGAAACCAACAGAAGATGCTGTTGGCAAATATGTAATTGATGATGGTGGCGCACTCCTTCACCTAGTTAGTTGGCACAAGGATATGTTGTTTACCAAAATTGCAGAAGCGTATGTAAACTATGTCAGGAAGAAATATGGTAACTCATACATTGTCTTTGATGGATATAACGAGGCTTGCATATCAGTTAAGTCTAATGAACACACTAGAAGAACAAGGTCAAAGGTCCTCCCAAAATGTAGTGATAAGACCAGAAAATCAAGTGCCATATTCAAAGGAACGTTTCTTATCAAATCAGCATAACAAGAGCCAGCTAATTTCACTATTGTCGGATTTTCTAAGAAAAGATGGCCAAATGGTACATGTCTGTGAAGGTGATGCCGATACTAAAATTGTGGCTACAGCTTTGGAAGTTGCAAAGGACTCTACAACAATTGTTGTATCAGATGATACAGATGTAGCTATAATGTTATTATACCACTGGATGAATGACCTATCAGAAATCTTCTTTCTTCAAGAGCGTGACAAAAATGCTGGAGCATAAAAGAATCTGGTCACCAAGTGAATGACTTGAAAAATCATTTACTGTTTATTCATGCATGGTCAGCTGTGACTCACCTCAGCTATCTTCGGTAAAAGGAAAATCAAGCTTTTTGAAACTTGTTAAAAAAGTCAACAGTCATCCAATCTGCCTCTGACACAATGTCTGATTACTGGGCCACCAAAGAAGAAGTGGGGCATGCTGCTGTGAAGATATTCACAGTACTATATGGTGGAACTACTGAGTCTTCATAAAGAAAGATGCGGTTAGTATATCTTTCTGATTTATCACATATAAAAGGTTTCATCTAGTATTACAGAACTTTAATCCTTTGAACTTCACCACGGGGTCTGTGCCCATCCATAAGATTTGTATCTTGCATATCAAGCTGAACCCTGTCAGTAGTGAAGATAATTTTCAAAATATGAATTTTATAGTACAAATTCTTTCATCATAGCATGTGAAAGATAACAATTTCAATATCAATAGAAGTAAACAGACAATATATCTTGCTTTTTGTCAGATAGTTCGAAAGTTGATTGTGGACCCGGAGAGGTTAAAATTGATGGCAAATATTTGTTTCAGGTACTTCAAATATCATCAAATGGTTTCTGAAGGTTTGATAGAGCCCAGAAAGCTTCCTCCAACAGAGCAAGCAACATACTACCATGGGCAAAGAGTTCATTTGCAGATCATTACATGGAAAATGCTCAACGATAAACTTAACTTTGGAGCCTACCAATTGGGGTTGGAAACAAGTAGATAACTGTTTAGTTCCTGTACCAACGGATAAAGATATTGCACCTTCGAGATTTGCTGAAAGTCATTCGGTGCAAGTGTAAATCTTCATCAAAAAATCAGTGTGGTACAAATTTGTGTTCTTGTAAAAGACATGGCTTGAAATGCATGTCAGCATGTCATGAAACAGGTAAACTACGTTCTTTAAGATTCTGTTAGTCAAATATTCTTAACTTTATTTCTAAGTTGAACGAAATGTCATATAAATGAGAAAAATTATTGAAAACATTTTCGCTATTTCCAGGTTGAAATATTAGCATTGTTTTTAATGGTGAAGTTTAGAAGTTTAACAATGAAACTTTGTTTCTTTTTAGGCAGTTGAAGAATTTGGTGCCATTGAAAAAGAAGAAGATGGAATAGATATCCTAGAATCGACAGATGATGATCTATTCTAACTGAAAATATTTTGATGAATGAATAATCTATACTACAGAAATTAGTAATTATAAGCTCTTGTTATCATTTCATATCAATTCTCCTTTACCTGGTCAATTTTAAGGAAACGTTCATATCTGAGCAGTTCTAGAACAAAATTTCTTATCCAATGATGTATAAGCTTTAATGATTTGGGCATCTCAAAATTTTGACCTCTCGTCCATATACCCCTCCCCCCAAAAAACAGAATTCCCAGGTTCCAATCAATGGGGCTTTTTTTCTGATATTCCTGACACTAACCCTTACCTCTATACCAATTTTCAGCTTTATATTATTTTTGTCCGGGTTAAGGGGTATTTTGGCCTATTTCTCCTCTACTATATGATTATCCAGGACTCTGGAGCTAAAATTGGATACTTACCCGGTAAAGCAAACGTAATAGCAGATGCGTTATCTCGTAACCCAGTACCAACTCAATTACTACCCTTCGCTGATCTAGAAGAAATTCCAATTCCTTCGCAAGCCATGAAAATTGCTATCGAAAATGGTCAATCTTTAGCCCAAACAACATAAAATATTACAGATATAGAGTGGAATTTAGATTCAGTACGACAAGAACAAATGAAAGATCAGAAATTAAGAGTAATAATAGACGCATTAAATAGGAAACCAGATGATAAGGAATATGTGAAATATACTAACCAATATTTCTTGGTTAAGGATAACATTCTATGCCGATCTGTGGCTAGGAGAACCAGGAGTTCAACACAGTTAACTAACGACCAGGTGGTTGTACCAATCATTTTAATCCCTACCGTTCTGAAATGGTTGCACAACCATCCTTTGCATGGTCATCCTGGGTTCGAAGTAACCTCTCAAAAGGCCAAGTCATTATTTTACTGGTCTACTATGTTAAAAGATATTAGGAAATATATTAAAAACTGTGATATATGTTTCCGTCATAAGGGCCATACTAAGAATCCTGTAGGTCTCGGAACTTATCCTGTGCCTAGCAAACCTTTTGAAAGGGGTACACCTTGATTTATTGACAGGTTTTTACGAGACAGACCGAGGAATAAAAACCTCTTGGTTATAATAGACGCCCTTACACGGTATACTGAACTAATACCATTAAAAAGTAAAACAGCCATTGAGTGTGCTAGGAAGTTTTATGAGTGCTATATATGCAGACATGGGATCCCAAATATGATAATCTCCGACTCAGGAGGAGAATTCAATAATCACTTCCTTAACTCATTGTGTGAGATTCTGCAAATAAAAAAATCAATACGATGATCTACCATCCTGAATCTAATGGTTTGGTCGAACGTGTTAATAGAAAGGTGTTAGACATACTGCGTGTAAACATAGGCGGTATGGACCCAAACTGGGATATTGCAATACCCACTGTGTCCAGTACCCTAAATAATAATTATCATACTTCAATCCGTATGTCTCCCCATGAAGCTGTTTACGGGATACCTGCTAGGTCACCTTTCCACATTTTGACCCCGACAACTAGTTTGTCAGATCCATTGAAGGATATAATAGATGTTAGCCGGAGTAGATTTCAAACACTTTATCAAAACCTCTTACAGGCTCAAGTGTTAATGAAGAACGCACATGATAAAAAAGCTAAGGTCACAAAGCCTTACCAAGAAGGAGATATAGTATATGTACAGGTTTATGTTAGGAAAGGACTGAATTGGAAATTATTGCCTAAATTTGAGGGTCCTTTCACAGTTTTAGAAGTTTTAGTGGGTAATCGACTTAAAATTCGGAATCAGTCTGATACAACGGATGTTCGAACGGTATCTATCTCTCATGTGAGAGCTTAAGACAATGGTTTGTTAAGAAAAAATTAATTATTGTGAGAAATTTTTTATGTACATCATTTGAATGGTGCAATGTTTTTTTTTATATACACTATTTACAAATTATTTTTTTTTGCAGGCTCCAACATGAAGCTTGTCAAATTATACCACACACTATTCTATCGATGTTTATTGTGGCTGGGAAGAGTTCTGAAATAACTTTACATCATGGTTCTATTGTAGAGGAAATGAATAATTTCTTTCTAACTGACAGTAACATAGTTTTAGAAGTCAATATGAACGCCATTTTTACTAGCAAAAATGAAGTACTTGCTCTGAAATCAGAATTGACTCTTTTTGCTCAATCCCTTGAAGATTTGCATAAATCATACTTATCTAGCAATGATCCAACGTCGCCTAATCAAGTCAGTGACACAATTAATATGCTTTTCTGGGAATTAAGGAATAAAACATGCGAAGCTGAAATCTTGGCTCGTGATTTGCTGATGTGGTCAATGCCTCATGACGCTACAGAAAGGCGTAACCCACTTGTTTTAGCGGCATTAAACTTGGTTGGTTCCGTAGCTGGTCTTGGTTTAGGGATTTCAAATCGTTTGAAACTTCGCGATCACGGGGTTAAAATCGAAAGTCTGGAACATCAACAAGAGGTATTAGCAGGAGAACTAAACAAGCAAATTCAGGCTTTGAACGGCGTAATCAGTAAAGTAAATGAAGTCACAACGTTTCAATCAGGTTCATGACACTCAAGTTTTGTTAGCAACTTTGATGTATTATCATGCTAAAATTGATCATGTATACTCGAGAGTTTCAAGCTTTATTGAAAAATCAAAGGATTACGTAGAAGCTATAACACTTGCTGCTAAAGGCGTATTGTCTCCTCATTTGTTACCAATTAAAGATCTTGCTCAAATTATCAGTAATGCTCATGATAGAATGCACTATGTTCCAGTAGTAGATTTTCATAAGGTTGAATTTTATTACAGCTTGATCACAGTTAAAGTTGACCTTGATAAGATCGTAATCGACATTCCTTTTAACCCATCAGATGCGTGGAAAGTGCATAAGATTTCGCCTTTTCCTACGTATGTATCTAACGTCTCGAAACCTATTGTTAATAACCTGTCAGCTCTAGTATTGGTTTCCGCCAATGAGGAAACTTTTACGGTAGTCAGAGACCAAGCACTGTTAAATGATTGCTATGATGTTATGGATAATGTGGTGTGCAGGATCGATTTGTTTGAATTCAGGAATGTATCTAATATGTCCTTGGATTCATGCGAATTGGACTTAGTACTTAACAGAACCTCTCCCCATACACGTGAACATTGTTTGGATGGTTTAGTCAGGTATCACGACAATCAGTTTCGTCACAGGCTCTTGAATGGCACGGCATTCGTCTTCTCTGCGGAAGCATACATCGTCACTTGCCCAGATGGTACTAGGGCATCGGGACACATGTTCGTCGTTAATGATGGCTGCATTGCAACAACGTCGTCACTCTTCATCCGAGCTATGGTTACTATCATCCGTGGGCGTAATTTCTTCATCAACACATCGTGGGGTAACACCAGGCTACAAGGTCTGACAATTCCCTACAGTAGGCCCGTCGAAACCGCTATTGCATCATTGGACCTGCTATCTCCTGTGAGCCGTTCTTCTGATCACCACGACTTTATTCTCCTCTATGTGTTAATTGCCGTTGGTATGTTGCTAGGATCCGTGGGCGTATTCGTCAGCGTAACGTTTTGGAAAAAAGCACAAGGACTGAAGGAGGCCATTGTGAAATCTGGTGATACTCGTAGGTCCCCATTAGATTTGAGTCAGTGGGTGTTCAGGGTTCAATAATGGAATTACTGGCCATTTTTTCATTAAAATCCGACTACACAGAGAAAGACTGAAAAGGATTTTATTGCAGGGGTAATAAATGTGAGGAGGAGATGAACATTTCTGGTGATAACATATTAACTATACTCTTATATAATGGCTACATTTATTTCTTTAATAAACTATACTACATATGACCTAACATATATATTTATGTGTAGTGGCATGTTGATCAATCAACATATGCATTTCATAATCTGGTTGTCCATACTGATTAATCTATCAGGATAACTATTTGGTTTATATAATTATCTACTTTAAATAACCTCATCATATTATTATTTTGGATACATTTTTAGGCATTGATTTTAATCCCCATCTTTGCTAGTAGTTCGTCCCAAGCATCTCTGGATGATGCATCCCACAGGGGCTGGGTCATCAGGTCGAGGGTGCGTCGGGCTCTCTCTGGGATGGGCATGGAGTATGTGATGATGACCTTGCCCAGCTGCGAGTCCAACCATGGGGTGATTTTGTTGAAGACCTCCTCCGGCAGCGTTGTCAATGTGATGTCTGTTTTGGTTTCCTTGTCCCTGATTTTTGCTACCCGGAAATGGACGTCTGCCTGCAGGAACCAAGATGCTGTATTTTGCCGTGAGAATGGTGGGAGTTTTATTGCCTGACTTATTGCTGACTTCAAAGGCGAGAGGGGGATGCAGAGGATCTGTGTGTCGTCGGAATGACTTTCTACCTCAGTGTCTGACATTTTGCCTCTCACCAAAATGCAAAATAAGTGCCGTATTTAGCCCATTAATGGTGTTTGGGGCTTGTCAGAAGTCAAAACTATACATCGTGTGGTTCCATTAATGACTTCTGAATATGGTTGACGTGAATTGTAAATGGTGGGGCCAAACTGTTTGAGAATGCCAGAACGTACCCGAAGGAGGTACGCCGTAATTAGTCCATTGTGGCGTGGGTGTTTTCCGAGGAAGGAGCTTTCAGAGGCCTAGACTTTGTTACCGTATGGTTCTGTTAAAGGCTCTCTGAAGGTAAAGCAGCCGTAGTGAGTCTGTTAATGGCAAAGACAAAACCACTGTGTTTACTGTTGCTCCTCGGGTCACCAGTTGTGAGGTCAAAGAGACGGAACTGGGTACTGACTGATTTATTTACCTGGGCAAAGGTATACATAGCAGCATGTGGATGGAAACGAAGTGCCCGACCTTCGATCGCCGTGACCCACACGCTGAGTGACAGCAATTTGTGTTTGTTAACAGTCAATCAAATAGCAATAATAAGAGACATAATGTACATACAGTAATAAAATATATATTGGTGACAAGGTCATGAAATTCTACATACAAATATATACATGTGATTCTCGCTGCATTGATAGATGCGGTACATGATCGTGATTACTGGGAAAGGAAGATGTCTGACGTCTTTACAATAATTGTATGTAGAATTTCCTGGCCTTTTCGCCAATATATATTTTATTACTGTATGTACATTATGTCTCTTGTTATTGTTATTTGATTGACTGTTAACAAACACAAATTGCTCTCACTCAGCGTGCGGGTCACGGAGACCTGGGGTCGGGCACCACGTTTCTGTCCGTACTCTGCTATGTATACCTTATGCCCAGGTAATAAATCAATCAGTACCCAGTTCTGTCTTGTTTGACCTCACGTGTTTAATAGGGCTATCGGTCTAAATCCGTTTACTCTGGGCCTTTGTAGCCTACATTGGGATAAGCTTTGTTTGGTTTTGCACTCATCTTCATGCTGTCCATCCTTCATCACACTTATACAGCATGCTGCAAATATTTAGCTTTTCTGTAGCCCTGATAACTTAAGGTCTTCCTATTGCCTTCTACTGTGTTCATTCTTCACGTTTATATTAATTCTCAAACTGCAGTTTATCTGCATCTTTCCATTAGACATCATGTTTGTTACAAACTCCTTTCCATTTCCACTCCAAAAGCCTTTTTGTCATTTTCTCAAGTAATTTTCCTCGTCCGTGGCAACCAGAACATAGCTGTTGCTGTGAGCGGACATGTCTGAAAACCACAGTCCAGGGTCTAGACTGTGCTGAAAATGAACTCTTTGATGTGGAAAACTAAAGAAAATATCAGCGATCAATGCAACCTGAGAAAACACTTGAGTGGAGAGGAGAAAACGATGAAAGACAGTTATGATACCCTGTAAGGGCGTCAAATCGTGCCTCTCTTTCCTTGTGTTTCTCCCTTTCAGATATATATTAATCATGTCATGTATTTTACATGTCTTTATTTCAGATACTGTGTGTACCTCATCTTATGGATCATTGTATGGCCTTTCTGCCGATGTGTATATCTACCTTTTATATGTCATGTAACAAATGTTGTAAGTATTTTTATGCTTGCTAAAAAACGCAATCTTGTATGGACGCCACAGGGGGTCTTGGGTCGCCTGCTACCCTTCTGTCCACTTTTTGTCTTATAGACGCCTGTCGAGAATAATAAAGCATCAGTCTTGTACCTCTGACTTTTCTTGAAGCCTAACACTGGTGACCCTGGGTCAGGGACAGGTAGCATGGTTTTGGTCCAGCCATTAAAGGACTAACTACGGCCGCAACCTACCATCAGAGAGCCTTTAGCAGACTAACTACGGCGTAAAGTTTAGGCCTCTAATAGCACCCTGCCGGACGGAAACCATGCCATAACTTAGTAGATACGGCGTACCCAAAAGGGATGTTTTGGCACTTTGTTCGACCTCTCGAACAAATCAGCCCCATTAACGGACTCAGTATGGTGCATTTTCCCATGTTTTGGTGCGTGAGCAGTCAAGATGTCAGAGGTAGAACCTCAATACGAACCTGCGAGCATCGTCAGCCCACCGCTCTCACCAACAAAGCCAGATCAGTCAAGCTTCCCGTTCTGCTCCAAAACACAGCATCATGGTTCCACCCCGCGAGACGCACATTTTCGCATGACAATAGTCATGATGGTACTCGAGAAGAAGTGTTCAATAGAATCTCGCCCTGGCTGAGAAAACCAAACAAAGTCTCATACACAGACTTAAAAAACAAACTGATGAATTCCTACTCCATTCCCGTGTCCGAGAGAGCGCAGTGCGCATTCGACCTGTTATCCCAGCCCCTCGGAGATGCATCACCCAGGGAAGCCTGGGACCAGCTGCGGGGGTTAATAACACTCCCAGGTCGCGACGAGAAGGAGAGGAAGAAAACAATAGATCTGGCAATAGCTATCTTCCTTTGGTGCCTCCCACAGGAAGTTTGGTGCCAGATAAGGGGTGCAGAGAACCAGGACATGGATGCCTTAGTCGATGATGCCCAGGAACTATGCTAGGCCACCAAGGCTTTGACACACGCCGCTGCCCTGGGAGCCTGCAACCTGTCGGAGGAAGACGGCGAAGACAACGGAGACATCAACGCTGTGTATAAGAAGAAACTGCCATTCAGAGAGCACAGGACATGGCCAAACCTGGCGTGGTGTTTCTACAATAGGAAGTTTGTGACAAATGCCAGAACCTGCAGGCCTCCTTGCTCTTTCACAAAAAACGGCAAAGGTGACCACAATTAACAGCTGTGGCCACGAAACCCAAATCCCCCCGCCCAGCAGGGTTTTTCATCACAGGCGAGATCTCCAAACGCCGCCTGCTGGTTGATACTGGGGCAACGCAGTCAGTTTTCCCGCCATCCAAGGAAAGTTTAGAAAAAATGCTTGACTCACTACAACTCCACACAGCACAACAGCATACAACCCGGCAGCGAACGGCATGGTTGAGAGGGCGCACTGCTTACTTAAAGCAGCTGCCCTGGGTCCTGCTGGGTCTCCGCACCGCACCGAGCAAAGGCGTGCTTCCCGGCCGAGAAAGTCTGGGGAAACACTGGCGTGCCGGAGAATTTTCCCGCCGTCAGCCGACAGCGCCGACACCCTCCTCCCAAGGTTGAGGGAACTCGCGCAAAGGTTCGTGCCCTGCCACAAGACCTTCACCGACAGGACCGTCACCTACAGCCCACCTGCCTTACACCCCTGCACCTACCACTTCGTCAGGGTGGATGCTATCTGCCCGCCCTTAACCAGGCCCTACAGGGGGCCCCACTGAGTCATCAGGCGGGCCAGCAAAATTCCTCCTCGACATACACGGGCAGGAGGACTGGATTACCATTGACAGGCTGAAACCCGCATTCCTGTTAGACAGTGAAGTTTGCAAAGAAGTAGGCAGGTGCCCCAGAGTTCCCCCGCAATACCTGCCTGAAGGCGCACCCGCTTCCCTACCAAGTGGGGTCTGGAACAGCCCAGAAAATGCATCCAGCCGTCCCCAGGTGTCAGCTCCACCCCGCGCCCGCAGTTCTCCACAAGCAGGGGCCTGCTCCGACTGCCTCAGCGCCCCCATGATTAAGATGCTTCATCCAATAATTGCTCCTCTAAATATTGTCTTGGGGGGAGTATTTGTAAGGGCGTCAATTCGCGCCTCTTTCCTTGTGTTTCTCCCTTTCAGATGTACATTAATCACGTCATGTATTTTACCTGTCTTTATTTCAGATTCTTTGTGTACCTCATTTTATGCATCATTGTACGGCCTTTCTTCTGATATGTATATCTACCTTTTATATGTCATGTAACAAATGTTGTACATATTTTTATGCTTACTAAAAAACACAATCTTGTATGGACGCCGCAGGGGGTCTCGGGTCGCCTGCTACCTTTCCGTCCGCTTTTTGTCTTATAAACACCTGTCGAGAATAATAAAGCATCAGTCTCGTACCTCTGACTTTTCTTGAAGCCTCACAACCCAAGTCACTCGAGAAACTTATATAAATTCTACGAGCAAATGAAAGGGGTCTGGCTGATGAACTGAATAAAGGCTTCCCAAAATAATTATGGAAGATGATGTAGGCTACATATGGCAAGCCCTCTGGACGTTGACCTATAATACTATCTGAAAATACCCTTAGTGGTTATGTAGGACAACAAAGTGAATTATTCTACAGCATACCAGATGAATAATATTTTCACATAAGGCGCCGGGAATTACTACAAAATACATAAGCAGAAAAAAATTGAGCAAAGACTCATGCACGTG
Organism: Macrobrachium rosenbergii; assembly: GCF_040412425.1. Classification (NCBI taxonomy): domain Eukaryota; kingdom Metazoa; phylum Arthropoda; class Malacostraca; order Decapoda; family Palaemonidae; genus Macrobrachium; species Macrobrachium rosenbergii. Next base: position 30,719,247 of record NC_089780.1, on the reverse strand, counting down.
GTATAACACGCAATATCACAAGACCAGCATCCGGTTACTCTAGTTACACCGTGGTGAATGTTCGTTGGTTTTTAAACCGTCGTCGAATCGCTCTCAGTAAAAATAACTTCGACGATTTTTTTTTTTACTACTTACCCACAATGTTCTATCGTATGTCCGTGATCTGCCTGTAAATTGAATAAAGTCCATATAATTTATGGGCATTCAGCATTGGTTCATTTGCCATAGTATTTCTAAATTCTTGAATAATATATCAGGTCTCCAGGTTTGTATTCGGGCTCTTATTTTCTATTGTTTCTTGTTTATTGTTTAGCTCGAAATGTGTTATTATCTCACTTGTTCATATCTGTGCTTTGTCTTTTACTCTGTTTTCCATTCCTATTTTAGTACCTCAGTAATTCATGCTTTCCACAATTGTTATTTTTCTAGTGTCTCTGATTTATCTTTCACGTTCTGCGATAACAAATAACTTTCTTCCCTTTTTTATGACATTCGTTCTTTCTAATAGAGGTCTGATGTTAGTTCTATTCATCTGTGCTTCCTGCTATCTCAAAGTCGTCGTCTGTAAAGTAATACAAATATTATGATCAAATAGTTTTCAACCCCTTTGCTCTTTAATTTTATCAAAACCAGATTTAACAATGATGCCAAATTTCATCCTTTTCTGACAAGCTTAATAACTTTTGTCCTTTGTTCTATATTTTCCCTGTAGTGTTTATTTGTTTTCTCTCCTTCAAATACGAAGAATCTCCTACTTGAGATTTTGATCCTGAACGACGAATAGGATACTTTAAAAATATCTTTTCTGTGACAGTGTAGTTAAACATATCAATGATAAAAATTATAAAAAAATTTCCCCGTGAGTTTTTGGCGTAAACCTGCAATGAAAATGGAAAAATATAAACTAGTTGGCAGCAGAATTAAGGAAAGTATATCTGTCTTACTCGTGTTTAGTAACGATGCAACGTAGTAAATGAAAACAAATTACTACTCGCTGACTGCAAATAAAAGATTTTCTACGTTGTTTTCGAGTACCTAAGTATAATAGTATGATATCTATTAGCTATACAATGCATTGCAGGCTACAATATAGATATGCCTAGAAGCAATCATGACAATGCAAAACAATACCAGCAACGCTGTTATCACATTTCAAAAACTTCCATAGCAAGGGCTTTTTTAATTTCAGTGATAAAAAATTTCTTAATGACTGCATCATAAAACAATAATAATGAAAGTTCTATGTGTTCATGAATCTTGTTCATCAGTTTGCTTCACTTCAAAATCAGATATGATTGAAAGCATTCATGTTCTGCTTGTACATTTATATTAAGGCGAGAATGACTTTATGTTGAAGCCGTACCGTTTCCGTTTTCAGTGTTACCGGCGAACGTACTGGTACTCTCCATACACATCTTCCAGGCGTGCCCGGTCCTACGAGTGAAAACCGTGCTAAAGACGAGCAATAACAAGGAAAGTTAATTATGAACAGCCCCATTAATATCTGCGTAAGAATTATTTACGTGCGAAAGTAGCACGGAGGCGAACCTCCTCTCCAGCTGCTGGCTTCATGCGTCGCAAAAAGATGATATCGACTAATGGTGCCAACAATTCGGGGATGGCAAGAGACGCATTTCGCGTGTCAATATTTTGTAGCCCTGCGCACATGAAACAAGCGACCCTTTGCTCATTATATCTTATTCCATCTTGATTCAAACCACAGACTAACAAACCCTCCAAACATCCCTGACATAGCATATACAAACCCAACCAGTAAAAACTCAGCATCCATGACTGAAGGCACATAATATCTTCTCCTGACTATTGGGACTGAAGACCCCACAAGACTGAAATGGGAAAACCTCCCTCCAGAACCAATACACGATCGAACCCCTAGTGAGGACAACTTCCAAAACGAAACGCAACCTGTCGTTAGAAAAACAGAACGCCACAGAAAAAAATGACTGTACCCTCGTGAATACGAGAGTGTAAAATCTATCGATCTTGAATAAGCCAGCCTTATGCTGGCACGGGCTCTTGCTCCTAAGCAGCCCGTAAGTGTAAACCCAGAACGCGTTAGCCCTTTTGAATTCTTGTTATTATTACTTAAAGAGACTCAAATAAAACCTAAGAGGAGTTCTCCCAGTTTGTATTCAATATTTGAATATTAGCTAACAATAATTTCTAGTAAAATTGATTTGAATTTTGAATGTCAAAACCAGTCGAGATCATCGAATTTTTCTGTTCTGTGCCCCATCAGAGTTCACTGATTTGGTATAAGGAAGCATTTTAGTTTTGCGAAAGGACTTTGCATGACAAGAATGTGTGCATCTAAAAAGAAAACTTGACACCGACTACAAAGGTTGTATTGAATGGTCGTAGTCTACGATTAGGTATGATGAACAGTTATCGTTGTGATCTAGGTAATTTTAACTATGGCACCTACTCAGGCCACGAAAATCTTATTTCTTTCACGAGACTTTTGTCTTCTTCGTTAATACTTGTTGGAATTGGAAACCTCTTGTTTTTCGTGCAATATGTATCTTTCACGAGACTTTTGTCTTCTTCGTTAATACTTGTTGGAATTGGAAACCTCTTGTTTTTCGTTTATGTATCTTTCACGAGACTTTTGTCTTCTTCGTTAATACTTGTTGGAATTGGAAACCTCTTGTTTTTCGTGCAATATGTATCTTTCACGAGACTTTTGTCTTCTTCGTTAATACTTGTTGGAATTGGAAACCTCTTGTTTTTCGTGCAATATGTATCTTTCACGAGACTTTTGTCTTCTTCGTTAATACTTGTTGGAATTGGAAACCTCTTGTTTTTCGTGCAATATGTATCTTTCACGAGACTTTTGTCTTCTTCGTTAATACTTGTTGGAATTGGAAACCTCTTGTTTTTCGTGCAATATGTATCTTTCACGAGACTTTTGTCTTCTTCGTTAATACTTGTTGGAATTGGAAACCTCTTGTTTTTCGTGCAATATGTATCTTTCACGAGACTTTGTCTTCTTCGTTAATACTTGTTGGAATTGGAAACCTCTTGTTTTTCATGCAATATGTATCTTTCACGAGACTTTTGTCTTCTTCGTTAATACTTGTTGGAATTGGAAACCTCTTGTTTTTCGTGCAATATGTATCTTTCACGAGACTTTTGTCTTCTTCGTTAATACTTGTTGGAATTGGAAACCTCTTGTTTTTCGTGCAATATGTATCTTTCACGAGACTTTGTCTTCTTCGTTAATACTTGAATTGAAACCTCTTGTTTTTCTTATGTATCTTTCACGAGACTTTTGTCTTCTTCGTTAATACTTGTTGGAATTGGAAACCTCTTGTTTTTCGTGCAATATGTATCTTTCACGAGACTTTTGTCTTCTTCGTTAATACTTGTTGGAATTGAAACCTCTTGTTTTTCGTGCAATATGTATCTTTCACGAGACTTTTGTCTTCTTCGTTAATACTTGTTGGAATTGGAAACCTCTTGTTTTTCGTGCAATATGTATCTTTCACGAGACTTTTGTCTTCTTCGTTAATACTTGTTGGAATTGGAAACCTCTTGTTTTTCGTGCAATATGTATCTTTCACGAGACTTTTGTCTTCTTCGTTAATACTTGTTGGAATTGGAAACCTCTTGTTTTTCAAATATGTATCTTTCACGAGACTTTGTCTTCTTCGTTAATACTTGTTGGAATTGGAAACCTCTTGTTTTTCGTGCAATATGTATCTTTCACGAGACTTTTGTCTTCTTCGTTAATACTTGTTGGAATTGGAAACCTCTTGTTTTTCGTGCAATATGTATCGTGCAAGATTCAATGATATACGAAATACAGTTGGTCTAGATTTACTGTATTTCTAGTTCATCGTTGGCTTTGCTTGTCTACGTGAATGGCGGCAACGACGAATAATAACAGAGAACAGCAAGGTTTGCGGTATCAGCTTAACCTTTTGATTTTAAGACGTATGAAAGTAAAAACAAAATAATAAATCATGTACGTTCTAACTCTGACATCATTTCCTGGCGGGTCTAACACTCGATTCTGATATCGTAAAAAAGGATTATATTTCAATGTAGGGGTCACACAACCCTTTGTGACCGATGCTTCATATATATATATATATATATATATATATATATATATATATATATATATATATATATATATATATATATATATATATATATAAATAATGTTATGATTCTTGTTTTATTCTCTTTTTAATACCATAAAGTAGTTAAAAGAAAATAATTTTAAATAACAAATAAAGGAGACTGGATCATCGTTTTCTGCTGCCTAAAATTGAGGCTAGCAAGGCCTCATCGACTAGTCGCTAAACAGAATGTACATCTTGGATGATCTGGCAAGATTTCCTGTTGTTAATACAGTTTTTGAGTCACATCCGGTCAAGGCTGCAGAGACTACCACTATCAGGACATGCACGCAAGTTGTTTTATCACCTCCATGTGACAGCTGTAGATAAGCTACGCAAGCCAAACATGTAGATACACAGAATATCTTATGAATTGTTTTAACCCGTTGGAGTGATGGTTACAATGTTGGGTTCCCGTAGGGGTTAGTGCTGTCAGTGCGCCTCATTTGGCTCACTGTAGGCATTACTAAAAGGTGTCTCCAAAGTCCCTCTAGCTTTCAGCAGCACGCACTTTTAAGGGGATGCAATTGGACAGTAGCGGGCAAAGCAGAAATCTGTAGTACCGGGGGATATCCATCGAACGTGTCCAAAAGCCACTTAGAAATGGAGATCTTGTGCTTTTGGTTTTATTTATGAACCTTGAATGATTTAAGGGGGGAATGGGGATGATAATTTATTTCATATTGGAATGAAATTGTTCACTATGAACCAACGAAGCCAGTATACTAACCTAAATAAAGGAAAAAATTCATATCATGAAGTAAGCAATGAATAATCAATAAGTTTTCAGTGGGGTGTACCAGCTGGCCCAAGAACTGAGACGGTAGTCGGTGGGTGGGTAGCCTAAAGGGGTCAAAAGGTTAAGCCTTGTACCTTACCTCCAGTCCCGCTTCCTTTCTTCACACCTTCTCTTACTAATATTCTTTAGTGCAACTGTGGGGGCTTATACCTTTAAATAATTGTACTTCATCTCCTTTATTTTCTGGATCTCTTTATCTTGCTGTCCAACCACTCCAACTCCCTCTTTTGACTGTCTTAAGAACTGAATGGCTGGAAGTGCCCCTTCAGTGCTGGGCTCGACACCTCAATTTCAATATTCAATAAAAAAAAAAAACAGGTTGGGAGATCCCGTTCTTAGAATATACAATTTAAGCCAAGGGCCAAGAGCTGGGACTGAGGCGGTCATTCAGCGCTGAAAGGAAGATCGGGAGTAAGAGGTTTAAAAGGTGTAACGGAAGGAAAACCTCTCAGCTGCACTATGAAACAATTGTTAGAAGAGCGTGGAAAGTAAGATGGTAGAAAGAATATGGTCGGAGGTACAGTAAAAAGAATGAAAAGGATGCAGCTAGGGGCCGAAGAGACGCTCCAAATAACTTTAAGTAACGCCTACAATGCACCGCGTGAGTTGCACTGATGGCACTAGCTTCTACGGGCATCCCGTTCTTAATTTTCTGATATATTTCGACGGAATACTTGGTCCCTCATGTGACCTACTTTTCTTCTGTTCTCTCTCTTTTTCTCTGCACCCCATCTACGATCCAAAGCAGCCAGCTAACAGCTAGCTACGAAATTTCCAACCTAAATAAAAAAAAAGATTGTGGATCCTTAAGGATAAGCGTCCATACTGTTGGTTTTGTTGCTCCCTCGCTCAAAGATTGAATGTGGGTCCATCGGTTGTGAACGGAAAGAGAGAGAGAGAGAGAGAGAGAGAGAGAGAGAGAGAGAGAGAGAGAGAGAGAGAGAGAGAGAGAGAGAGAAATCGTGCATGCGTAATACGTGGTACATGTTTTATGACTCAAATAGACAGGGTATTTTCATACACAAATACAAACAAATACAAGGAAGGGGTTCAGGGTATTACACACACACATAGAGAATAGTTAATTGATAATCGTTCCTAATGTTCTGGAATTTCTCACGCACAGAAAGGACTGTCACACATATACTCCACTTCAGAGTGCAATCATACGGGGAGAGAGAGAGAGAGAGAGAGAGAGAGAGAGAGAGAGAGAGAGAGAGAGAGAGAGAGAGAGAGCTACAGTTCGGTGACAAGATTTTCTGCAGGAAGTACATCCGTCTACTCCATTCAGCATGGCCCGTCTCAACATGTCCCGTGGTAATGACACTGCCCAATGGGTGATCCTGCCCTTTATTTAACAGTATTTATTTATCTTTCCTTTGGTTAATGATTTTGGCCGTTTTTGTTATTTTCAAGCCTTCGGAAAGGCGACTAGGATGAGAGGAAGGTGATAAAAATTATAGTTAAGATTAAAAATAGCCCTCCATAAAAATACTGTATTTAATAGAGCCTCGTTATTCTGAGAGAGAGAGAGAGAGAGAGAGAGAGAGAGAGAGAGAGAGAGAGAGAGAGAGAGAGAGAGAGAGAGAGTTTAAAGTTGGTATTGCTAAAGATAAAATCAGCATTATTCCAGGACGGGTTCTTGCTACGGCTAAATGCTAAACATTGATGAGAACTTCCCATCTTCTCAGTTTCTAATAAAGTTCACAATACGCTTGTAAATAAGATTCAAGAAATGAGTATTTGCATTACGTCTAAGTATTAGGTTCTGTACTAGAGTAAATACTTAATTAAAATACAATTAGGGAGGAAAACTGCTCAAGCAGGAGGAAAGTTACAAGGTGTCATGAAATGAGAAACTTTCGTGTATTGTAAATATAGAAACTTTCAAATAGTCGGATCTTTCCTAGATAGTGACCTCCAGCAATGTTTGGACTAATATTTCTTTGCGGTCATTATCTTTATGGTATTTACAGTCTTTTGTTTATGTTTTTACAGTCATCCCCAACGGGCTTGTACTAAACACGTTGCAAAGGTGGATACACACCGGGTTAAAACCCTTGGGGTCACTACCTAAGAAAGATCCAAAGTTTCGATGCACAAGATGATTGTGTGCAAAAGTGGGGTCTTCATTTTAAGGTCTGCCACAACAGGTGTGGAAAAAATTTCCACACTCCTGTTAGGGGTTTATTGTGGTCAGATATATTAGTTTCTCATATTCTATGATTCAGTGACCTATACTCTTGGTCATTTGCATATTTATATATATGTTTATATAATAATGACTGAATAAAAAACCATCAAAGAGTGGTTGTTTACTCCGAGTCATGAAGCGGCAGAAGTCGATCTAGCGATTTCTTGATTACACATCGAATGCAGACGACAACAGAGTGACAGCTTTAGGTTTCCATATAACTGAGGTAACTTAAATATATTTAACATTGTTTTAATAACTTGATGCGGGAAGCTTATGGGAAATGTTCTTCAGACCGTGAAGGAAAGCATATATCGTCTTATATACGTTAGATTTTGTGACTCATCTCAGAGCTTTGAAATCCCCATTCTGCTGAGTGACCATGACGTCACTCATTCTAATAGCCTGACATCTGCATTTCCTCTGCTACCCGACTGTGAATGTTTTTTTTTTTTTTTTTTTTTACTATTATGGTTGCAGCCTTTTCGAATCAGTTGTTTTAATTTCTAGCTCTTCTGCTTCTCTCGATTTCGTGTAAGAAATGACGCTTTAACAGTTTGAAGGTAGCCTTGCAAGCTATCAAAGTACCTTTCTTTCTTGATTTTTCTTTTTTATTTTATTCATGTTATTTTCTTCTGTTCCCTTGACTCTTTTTTTCATCAAATAGATTATGGCATTTTAGCCTTATATAATAATAATAATAATAATAATAATAATAATAATAATAATAATAATAATAATAATAATAATAATAATAATAATCTTCTATCGACATCTCTTCCCATAATCTTTACCATCATATTTTGTCATGGCTAATGCGTTCTTTGTATCTTATTCGAGCTTTCATTCTTTACAAATTGATTTCCTTTTCACATAATCATTATATTTATTTTCCTCCTCACAACTGGTGATCTCTTATCTAGAAATGTCAACCTACGCTTCGTTCTTTCTTGTTGATAAGAGAAATTTTTTTTATATCTTAGCAATGACCTTCGTAGCCCTCATAGAAATGATGGTTACTAGCTTCGAGAGAGAGAGAGAGAGAGAGAGAGAGAGAGAGAGAGAGAGAGAGAGAGAGAGAGAGAGAGAGAGAACTCTTTAAAAATCTTGACGAATGACTATTGGTACTAGACCTCCTATGTGATATGAGTTCCCTGGAGAGGAAACAGCAAAATGAATTCACAATCCAACAACTTCGTTACCACGTCATCTGGAAATGGATGGGGAATCTTAACTGTTAACTGCAGTTCACAAGCCAGTTTCTACGCCTCTCTGGAAGAGCAGGCCTACAGATAACTAAGCATTGCCAGTTTCTGCCCTATTTGGAGGAGTAGGCCTACAGATAACTAAGAATTGCCAAGGTCTTCAAATGAGTAAAAAGTCTTTATGTTTTTATTGACATGGATACAACTATTATAAAAAAAATACAATAGATACGAAGTAGTAAACACATCATGCTGGAATGCACAGAGTACAATACAATATTCTTGCTCAGTGATTTTATTGAGACTACTCTATATAATAACCACTGACTGTGCTTTGTACATAAGCATTTGTCCATATGTTAAACACAGATTATTCTCAGTTCACAACTGATCTGCTTCGATTATCAGGTAACACCAAAAGTTGTCGATGAACGCACATTATATACTGAAAATGCATATTATTCAATATAGGATGACAATACCATAATCACTAACAATAATTATGCTGGAAGCATATATAGTAAATACAGTACATGCACAGTATATAGCTTAAGCAAACATCATTTTTGCACCATGATTATATAATTCCAGAAGCGGAAAATGAATGTGCCAGGAATAAAAGTGAAGAAGCTGTCGCCCTTGGTATGCCATCGTCACTATTCTAAGGTCCGGCTTTCCATATTATTTTCCGGGTTTCCCTTTCCTAATTTCCCCATTCTCAAACATCGGCGAAATAATATCACTGGAGTGACTTGAGATCCTCTCAGGTGGGCATTTCTGAGCCTTCCCTTTAGTTTTTATATATGGACCCGAATACTGAAGTTTTCATCCAACTCGTCGTAAAGAGGTTCAACCTCCTCGTAGACTGGCTCCTCGGTCACGTTACTTGTGCCTTTAGCGATATCATCACTCCATGCACTTCCAGAGGTAGGCATAAGTCGGGTCTTGGTAATGTACTCATTGCCTGAACAGTTCCGGACAGCCACCTGGCTAGTATTTCGCGTATTTACATGGACGCTTGCTTCGACAGTGTTGCAATTAATGTTCCCACATCTTTCTCTATCGGCTCTATTTGTTCCTTTTCTCGAGAACTTTATCAGCAGGACAGCTACAATGCACATTATGAAAACGAAAACTATGGCTGATGCAGAGAGAATAATAATTATGTTTACAATTAAGTTATTATTAAAACTATCAGAATTCCGTATCTCTGAAGATGCATTAGCAAGCTCCAAGCTTCCAGGAGTAGAGGCATGTGAGCCAGGTGCAGTCGGCGTAAAACTGGGATCAACTGGGTTACACTGACTGGCAAAATAGAGAGATCCGTTCAATGAAAGGAAAACGGACGAAGTTTTGCTAACTATAAATGTCTTCGTCCATACTAGTCTGCCATCAATGTGCAAGAAGTAGCTTTTGCTTGAGTCACGAGAAAATTTGATCAAGTACCATTTATCTGGGGATGGTAGGAGGTCTCTGCCTATTTCAAAGTTCAATAACCCCGATGGAAAAAACAGAGCTTGTTTTTTAAGTGTCACTGTGAGCTTTCCAAAATTATTGCCTGGGCGCACGTAGAAAGAGAACTGTTGGCTTGTAAATGTGGTCATATGACATGGATATACCTGAGATTCGAGGAGATTAAATGGGCAGCCAGGACTGTCTTGAGGCGTTCTTTTGCATGTTGCTGCCTCACCTAGCCGGAGAAGTATCAGTGTCACTCCCATTGTTGCCAGCAATATCCGAAGAGAAAACATTGCGTACCTGTGGTTTCCTTCTTCGTGCACCTTTGCTGATCACTACGAAAATTCTCACAGATCAATGCGCTGATCCAGATGAAAACCAAGAACTGTCAGTTTCAAACCGAAACCGAGCCCTAACGTTATCAGTTCTCTAGAAGACGGGAAGTGCCACACTGAGAACCATGTCCCATTTACTCGGGATATATGAACTTAACAAAACAAAAAGGAAATGACGTCAGCTTGCAGCCCGTTAGAAGGATGTCGTGTTTAAAATGAACTTTGATTTCTTCAAACAACTCTGTGTCCCCCCTTCAACAAGCCCCACAGTCGTTTGTGTGTACGTGCTTTTTTGTGATCAAGCAAGGAAACTTTTTCCTTCATCAGCTGGGAACCTGTGCCAAGGACTGAAAGTATATAAACCTTAAGGAATCGTTGTAAAAAAAAAAGATAGGTTCCCCTTTTCAGGCACAAGTCTGAGCCTTGCAAATAAGTTCCACGGACAATCCATTTACCTCGATCGTAAGTCTTATTCTACCATGTTTCTGATATTCGTATATAAAACACAGATGCAATCTTAGAAATAACGGGCTGATTCATTGTGCGTCAAGTTAAAACGAATCTACTGAAAAACACGAATCAAGAGGCAGTTAGGAGAGTGGAATTTCCTGTACGGGGCGTTCATTCTCAATGCAATGAGTAGCCCGTTGTTATACTTGCTTTGGCTAGAGGTGACTTTTAGCGAAATATGCAAAATATACGTAAACATAATTTTTGGAACATAAACATAATTTTTGGAATATAATTGTTCAAGAACGAATGAAGTACAAATCTTTGATGATAATGAGTTATTTCCATGACCTATTTTAACGAAATGAGGTACAAATGTGTCAGTCGCCTGGCTGAGGGAGAAGTCTGAGGGAGTCAAGTTTAGGAGAGAAAAAAAAAAAAAACTGGGTAGATATCTCTCCTTTATTTTGATTATATCATCTGCATGTCGCGGAAAACACAACCATTTGAAAATGTGTTGAAAAATTTCTTCCCATTTTAATTATTCTTTGCTTATGCTATTGTTCGCCTTTTTCCGAAAAAATGACACATTTCTCAACTCCACTGCTGTTCCGAGTCTTTCTGTCACCTTTGCCTTAAGGTTGGGCGGCGCCCTACCTCCAAGTAGGAGATTATTACTGCATGTTTGTTCAGTGACAAGTAAAGGGGAAGGAGGCTGTCACTCATGTTTTGTATACAACTCCTCAGCGTGGTGAGTCTCGCATTGTAATCATGTTGAATTCTAAGCACTACTATATATTATGCAGTATTGCCGATGTCTTTGTCTTGTTGAATCATATTTGAACTACCTCACTGACTATGATTCCGTTGGTTGTACTTTATGTAATATCATATGCTTCCTTATTGTTTGTTAAATTCTGATGCTTATATGTTTTGCATGATATTGTCTGATGCTTTTATCTAACTCTCTTGTCTCTTGTGACATTGTCGGTACCGATAAACATATATATAGAGGAAGAGCATCTTGTTTTATCGTCACACATTCCAAGGTATTTGGAGAAGAATGAAAATCAGCAATAACAACTCATCTTTTCATCATTTCAAGTAAATATAGGTGTCAGAAGCAACAGTTGTATTAAAACATAATTACCATTAACCGACAAAAACTACTAACAAATCGTTCTGTCTACAGAGATGCTTTTAATACTGCTCAGGACCAGCTGCTACGGTTTTTAATTTCCTGAATGCCACGAATACTTAGCCAATGCTCCTAAGCTTTCTTTAACCCTGAATCCTTCTTTCCCCCACCACAAAATATTTCCTTGATTCAGGAATTTCTTTTACCCTGAATCCTTCTTTCCCCTACCACAAAATGTTTCCTTGATTCAGGAATTTCTTTAACCCTGAATCCTTCTTTCCCCTACCACAAAATATTTCCTTGATTCAGGAATTCCTTTAACCCTGAATCCTTCTTTCCCCTATCACAAAATATTTCCTTGATTCAGGAATTCCTTTAACCCTGAATCCTTCTTTCCCCTACCACAAAATATTTCCTTGATTCAGGAATTTCTTTAACCCTGAATCCTTCTTTCCCCTGCCACAAAATATTTCCTTGATTCAGGAATTTCTTTAACCCTGAATCCTTCTTTCCCCTGCCACAAAATATTTCCTTGATTCAGGAATGCAACAATTCTCTTCTTGCCGCTTTCTGCTTTTTCTTTGCCCAGAATATTCTCTCCAGCCAGTGCTCTTTTTATGGCATTAATACATTCCCGGCAGGCTGACGTACTATTTTTTTTTTCCAGCAGATAACATGTCCAAATGTTAAAAATATCTCGTCAGCTAACCGTTGATTTGATCACTTGTAGTTTTTACCAATCTCCCGTCGAGACAACAAACCTATCAAGTCACAAGTCACTCTTTCTGCTGAAACCCTTACCACTTAAATTCACCATGAATCACTATTCTTTTCTACTTCAAGTGGAAAAGTTTACTCATACAAAGAAAATTATTCGCATTACCATGATGTGTCTTCTGGTAAAAACAAATCCAGCCCTTACCAGTGCCAATGTTAACCATTTTAAAGTTCCAAATTTTTTACTCTCTTCTGGCTCGATATATAAGGCTATTCTTCTCATGGGAATTGTTAGATTAACTTTACGAAATTTAGTAACAAAATATCTCGAACCTCCCACCTACCATTCTATTGCAGTATATAGCTGCACTGTAATGTTTATATTGTTTTATCTTATGAATGTATATAAAAAAACAATGAATAATGTTTGCGATTACAGAAAATGAAAATGTCTTTTTAATCTATATTTTGGATCAATTAGATAAAATGTTCATATCATACGTATATTTGAAAATTGGATTTTTTTGTGTAAACACATAAAGTTGTCAATTGTTATTTTATTTTATACTTTGTCAAAAGATGTCAGTAGTGGCGCCGTCCAAAATTGCAGAAGGATAACGACCCAAAAATCAAATACGAATCCTTTATGAAACCAGTAAGTAGATTGGATAACCAATATAGTCATGCTTTAGAAAAGAATTTTCAGTTCAATGCAGCTGAGGTGGAACATTCTAGTCTACCTTATCTGTGTTGATTTCCTTGGGTTTGATGATTTCGTTTTAGGTTATGACATCCTGCCACCTTGTGATTCTTCTTCCTTTAACACGCTTGTTTTCCCATTATCCTGTCACCGTGTGATTATCTCTTCCCAAACTAGATGCCGGGTCTGATGGATCGGAAGGCAAGCCGGAAAAGAGACAAAGAACGACTCTAACTCAGAAGTTCTTGGTAATTAAAATTTAGTTATTGTGTTGTGGCAATATATCTGCTGTTCATAAGAGAGGATCTTTCAGTTAAAGTCCCTTTCTATGGAAACATACATCTAATTGACACATAATTTGGAAGGTTACTAGCCTAAATAACATTTATGGGAGTTGGGAAAGATTCTTACACCATAAGGTCTGTTATTAGGCAACTAGGCTATCCTAAGAAAGTATTTATTAGGCAACTAGGCTATCCTAAGAAAGTATCAACTGTCGAGGAATTGTCAGAATTAGATTTCAAAGCTATGATTGGTGTATTAGTCGTTCATTAATTAATTATGAGGTAGATTTAACAGTGTGGGTTAGTATATTATGAAGAATGGGTCGCCTAGACTATAAACTTTCAGTCGGCCAAAGCCTGTGCGCTTACTAGGCCACCACAGTCTACCCGCTAACTGCCAAGTTGACTTTGTGAAAATAAATGCTGTTTTAAGTGTTTTATTAAGATCCATAATGAAATTCTCGTTTTGCCTAAGGTAGCCTAGACTGGTTTGTAGCTAAAGATTATCAGCTATAGGTATGGGTATGAATGTATTCCATTTTTAGATTAGGCTACTGTGGTATTGAGAGACACTTGAATTGTGACACAGGATTACTGTATTTTATTGGGACTTGTTAGGAACAATCGTTTGCCGATTGTTCCCTTGGTGGATTGTTGCCTCCTTTGCTTTTGTTTGTTTTTAACTGCTGGCGAGTTGATGTCTGTTGGATGGCGTCAGACTTCGTTTGTCAGGTTCTGGAGGGCAGAACGACCAGTCAGGTTCAGAGCGGCAGAGAGGCAGAGTCTTGGCAGCAGAGCAGCGGAGAGTATCTGAGGACGAGATGGTGGTTGTATCAACCCTGTCTTGATCGTCCAGTGGTCGAGGAGGACCTCCATACTGTATCTGAGGACGAGATGGTTGTTGTATCAACTCTGTCTTGATTGTCCAGCGTTCGAGGAGGATGTCCATATTGTTTCCAAGGACGAGGTGGTTGTCGTATCGGCTCTGTCTTGATCGTCCGGCATTGGACTGTTGTCCTCATTGTTTGAGGAAGTGTTCCCGTTTTGCTCTGTGTCTGATTATGCCGCTTCAGTGTTAATTTTAATTATGTATTATGCTGCCTGCTTCTATTGATTCTGTTTACAGATTGTTATTGCCCTTATACAGCCTATTTTGTCATTATTGTTTATTCAATTTGTATCTATGATTGTATGATTTTTCATGGCTTTGTTATTGCAGGGTGGATTTGTTTATTGATTCTTCGACTGGTTTTACATAATATTATTGTTAGTTGATCATTTTATGTGTTTTTGCCACCCAGAACCTTGACTCACTGTATATTATGTATATAACTCTTTGTAAATAAATTAATTTTAAGGTAACTTTTTGGTTTTGTTCTGCTCCTCCTTCCTTTGTTTGTCACCTCTCGTCAGTCATTACAGCCCAATTGCTTGTTTCGTTTAGAACCTGTCGATCTCAAGAGGCGAGATCGTAATAGGACTGAAGACTCAAAATTCCTCCCCACCATTAACTAATCTTGCCAGACCCATACTTAGCCTGGGGGAAAATACTTAGACTCCCAACTTAACCTAACTTAGTGCACTTTAAATCAGAGTAAGGTTGCAACCTAACCTGGGGCACCAGGCCCTTATGTAGCCCAGGAAGGGCAAATACCACCAAACCTAACTTAAGGCACAGCAAATGAAAATAATAGGGTTGTGACATTACCTAACCACACCTAACCTAGCTTAGCCTAGGGCACCAGGTCCTCACCTGGCCCACCACTAACACAACCTAGGTCCCTACTTACCTTCAGTAAATCCTATCTTAATTACAGTTGGAACTGGCAGAGGTATCTTGGACGTGTTATAATACATTCTTGTATTTCATTCTTTGTGTATGTTGCCCCACCCAAAAGTTCCTCATTGGACGGGTTGATATTGTTCTCGGATAGCACTGTGCTGGGCCTGCATTCAATTCTCCGGCCGGCCAATGAAGAATTAGAGGAATTTATTTCTGGTGATAGAAATTCATTTCTCTGTACAATGTGGTTTGGATTCCACAATAAGCTGCAGGTCCCATTGCTAGGTAACCAATTGGTTCTTAGCCACGTAAAATAGTCTTATCCTTCAGGCCAGCCCTAGGAGAGCTGTTAATTAGCTCAGTGGTCTGGTTAAACTAAGGTATACTTAACTTTTACCCAACCCAAAAACCCATTTCTCAGGGTGGTCCCCATAGCCCTTACTAGGGTACAAGGGGGGCCAGTGTCTTTAAAACTAGTCCTAGTGTACTAATTTGCTACCAAAATGTCAGGAACATATAAACACTCATGAAAACTTAGGAAAATAAAATTTTTTACTCCAGACTATGATTAAGGTTTACTTAATAAATTTACCAAAACATTCTGTAAACCTTACCTTAATCAGACTGAGAACTTGCAGAAATTTGCTATCATGGCAATGTTAGATTATTATTATTAATAAAGTAGTTTAACCAGACCACTGAGCTGACTTTCAGCTCTCATAGGGCTGGCCCGAAGGATTTGATTAAAATACTAGGTCCAGGCCTGAAGTCAAGCGCTAGGACCCAATAGATCATCCGATACAAAGATGAATGAATTAAAATGAAATTAAAAACTGCACATAAGCACATCCTCTCATACAATAAATACAGTTACTCAGACTTCCTTACATACATAATAAAACGGTATATTAAAATTCAGAACATAAATTATACAAAATTTTAAAAATTTTTCTCTTTTTTGTAAAATTCAAATGTTAAAAGGGTTTTCATGTTTTTATTATTTACTTATTTTTATATTTTATTAATTAAATTACAGTTCTTCAAGAACATCAAAACTGGAACGATTGAAAATGTGAAAGATTCTGACAAAATTTCTTTCACTGATCTATTTCCAAAAGTAGACATTCGTTGTCGGTCATACTTTGGACATTCACACAACACGTCTGACCGTTATTATTACTCTGCATTCTGAGCACTCGGGAGCCGGGCCACATGGGCTGCTCATTAAGTGCCCATGTGTCAGACGAGTATGGCCTATTCTGAGGCGTGTTAAAATTACTTGTGCGTGTCTCTCTCTCTGATATGATGAACTCCATTTTTTAACATTAGGTTTTATTTCTTTCAGTTTATTACTTTCCGGTTCTTCATCCCATATGTATTGCCATTTATTTATGATACCCATTTTTATGTGAGTTGCATAATCAGTAACAGGGATATTCACATTTGATCTTGTCATGTGAGTTGCTGCTTTAGCTGCTTTGTCTGCATCTTCATTTCCTTTGATCCCTACATGCGCAGGGATCCAACATATTTCTACATTTTTTCCATTATTATATAATTTATGGAGATATAATTTAATCTGTTGTACTATATTATTATTTGATTTGTAACTTTGAATAGCTTCTATAGCGCTTCTTGAATCACTGAAAATCACAAAATTATTGAATGATGATTCTTTTATTATTTTTATAGCTGATGCAATTCCATACAATTCTGCTGTAAATACAGAAGCATTATTAGGCAGGGAGAACTGATAACTTTTGCCTTGGGACACTGCAGCATATCCTACTCCATGTTCTGATTTAGATCCATCCGTATATATTGCGTAATGTGGACCTTTTCGATTTTTATGCTCTACTGTATGCTGTCTATGGTGTTCTGTTGTATATGAGTTACTTTTTGATAAATACTTGAGGTGTGTGCAAATTCTCGTTTTATTCATTGTCCAAGGAGGAGGTGATTTTACTATTACAGGCACTTGTATATTTATATTCAGCGACTCAAACAATCTTCTAGCTCTAATTGGGAAAGGTGGTGGATGGTTGTTTATAAATACATCTCTTAATTCAAATAATTTTTTGGTTGGAGAATCACTAGTTTGAATTCTTAAAGCACTTTTCATTGTTACTAGCTCTCTATGGAGAGACAAAGGCAGTTCACCACATTCAACTTGTAACGATGATTTTGGTGATGATCTAAAGGCTCCTGAGCATATTCTAAGGCCTTCATTGTGAACAGGATCTAACATTTTTAGAACTGCGTCAGATGCCGAGCCATATACTTCGCTTCCATAATCAATGATGGACAGAACTGTTGCCTTATACAGCACAGTAAGGGTATGTCTGTCGGCTCCCCAAGTAGTGTTCGATAGTTTTCTAATTAGATTTAATGCTCTTTTACTTTTAGATTTTACATATGTAATGTGGGCTCTCCAGTTCAAGTGGGTATCAAATACTAATCCTAAAAATTTTGCTGTTTGGCCAATTGGTATACTATGGTTTCGGATTTTTAAATCTATTTCTTCACCTTTTTTCCACTTTTTATTTTTATAAAACATGATTGCTTGAGTTTTATCTATGGAAAATTTAAAGCCTACAGATGAGGCCCATTCATCTATTTTTACTATGCTTTTATTAATGATTCGTTCTGCATGTTTTATTTGGGATGCTGAATAATATATGGCAAAATCATCCATGTACAGGTTACTTTTAATGCCAATAGGTAGGTTTTTATTGATATCATTGATTGCTAAAGTAAACAGTGTTCCACTAAGGACGCTTTTCAAGTGGAAATGTTCTAGACAGATCATCATCAATTCTCAGCTGAAAATTGTGGTTTGTCAAAAAGTTCTGTATAAACCTAGGTAAATGTCCACGGATGTTGTTGTTTTGTAAAGTTTTTAATATAGCATACCTCCATGTGGTATCGTATGCCTTTTCAATGTCAAAAAAGACAGCTACAGTAATTTGTTTTCGTTCAAAACCTCTACGTATATGGTCTTCTAAGTTACAGAGAGAATCCAATGTGGATCTGTTACACTGTGACCCAAACTGAGTGGGAGTTAAAATTTTATTTTCTCGAATGTGCCATGTTAGTTGAGCATTTACCATTTTCTCTAACAATTTGCATAAGCAGCTTGTTAAAGAAATTGGTCTGTAATTATTTACGTTACTGGGATCCTTTCCAGGTTTGGGGATAGGAATTATTATAGCTTTACGCCATTCATCTGGAAATAAATTTCGAAGCCATAAATGATTATAAAACTCTAATAAGTATGACTTTGCCAAAGGTGCGAAGTGGCATATCATCTCAAAACAAATATTGTCACCTCCAGGAGCAGATTTATTGCTGTTCGAGAGAGCATATTCCATCTCTGACATACTAAATTTTCTATTATAATATATATCATCAATTGTTTCAAAATTTATTGTTATTAATTCTATTTTATTTTTTTGTGCGGAAGTGTTCATCTAAATTCTTATCACTACTTACATTTGCTAAATTTTCTCCCATTATATTACTTATTTCTTTTGGATCAAGTGTTCTTTTCCCATCTTTTAATATGGCATGTCTAGGTGGTTTGACATGGGTACCATTTATTTTCCTGAATTTTTCCCATATTTTTTGTATGGGAGTATTATTAGAGAGATCTGATACGTATTTCCTCCATGAAATGATTCTTCCTTGAATTACTTCTTTTTTAAATTTTGCAGATATTTTGTTGTATACAGGTTTTAATGTATCAATTTCTAGTAATAATGCAGTCATATTTTGTAAAGTTCTTTCTAATATCGGTAATTTTTTATTCATTTTATTGAACTTTCTATTCAAATTATCTAGTCGTCTCCCTATTGAGTGTTTCATATTTATTAATTTTGTTAACTCATCAGACCACCAGGGTACTTTGTGTTTTGTTGGATGGGGTTTTGACTTTGGTATTGCTTTATCAGCAGCATTTTTAATGAAATCAACAAGAAATTTATTAGTTTCATTATGGTCTTTTAAATATTCAAATTGTGGGATATTTTTAGTGTGCATTTCATATCGCTCCCAATCTGCTTTATAAATGTTATAGTGAGGGACATGTTTTGCAGGATTATTTTGCAATAAGGAAATTAATATTGGGAAATGATCACTGGTGTACAAGTCATCAACTGTATTCCAATCCAATCTGTCAACTATGCTTGTTGTACATAAAGTTAAGTCTACTGAGGAAAATGTTCCATGTGCTTTTGAAAAATATGTACTAATTTCGTCATCATTTATACAGCACATGTCGTTTGAACCCATGAACTCTGCTATTTTACTACCTGTTCTATTTGAGTGTGTACAATGACAGTCCCATATTGGGTTGTGAGCATTAAAATCACCTACTATTAATGTAGGTTCTTTGGCATTGTTAAGTAAATCTTTAAGTTTATCAATGTCGTAACTTTTATTAGGTTGGTTATATAAGTTATAAATTATGTAATTATCATTTTTTATCCGTATTTTAATACTTGATATTTGCAAGTCATTAAAATTTACAGCTACTCTGCCATAACATACTTTGTTATGTACATATATAGCAGTACCAAAATTTCATTCTTCTTCTCTAGATGTAGATACTAAGGTATATTTACCTATTTTTGATATTGTTTTGTTGACATGTTGTAAACAAATTATCATTGGCTCATATTCCTTTAGTAATCGTTGTATTTCTCCCAAATGTAATCTGGTCTGTAGACCATTTACGTTCCATTGAATAATATAATTATTGAAAGTATAACATTAGTGTGTTTAAGTTTTATTTTCTTTTTGTGGATCATCAATCTGCATTTTTTCTAAAATCCTATTTACAATATTTATTTGTTTTCCTTTATAAGACATTATGTGTCCAATGCACATACAGCCTTTTTCGTGAGTGTCCAAACTAGTAGTTTCTTTATTTCTGTAACTTATAAAATTTCGTATAGTGTTTGTTAAACTGTCCTTTGTTATGCTTTCATTTTTGTTGCACAGTTCAATGAAACATTCATTACATCCACATGTGTTTTCGTGTATCGTTTTTTCATTTACTCTTGCTGCACCTATTGTTGGTGATGGGGTAATCTCTTCTCCCATCACATAATCATTTTTGTCAATGGTTTGTTCCTCTACTATTTCTTTGGTGTTCTGGGTATCTGTTTCTATTGGTTTTATCATTACTTTAGGAGACAAAGGTATTTTCTTATTATTTGGTTTATGTTCTTTCTTGGGGTCTCCCGCCTTTATTTTAATGGATGTATCTCTAATAATAGTTGGTTTTTTGTTGGTCTTGGGTGGAGTTCTCTCTAAAGGTCTCTTTTTTTCTTTAGTTTCTAATTCATCAGAACTATCTTTTAATATTTCTGTGGTGCTTGTATTGTATTCTAGTGATTCTATTTCTCTTAAAATCTCACATGAATTTGAGCAAAGATTTTTATACATTTCTTGGTCCTTTGTTATGTTGATTTCTTCTTGCAAAGTGGTTATTTTTCTTTGAGACTGATCTATCAGGGTTTTGTTATTCTTATTTATTTCCACTTTTGTTTCTTTGTTTGATCTTATTGCTGCAGAAAAAGTTCGTTTCTTAGCGGGATCATGCATTCCTCTAACCTTTAATTCTAATTTGGCCTCTTTTATAGGCATTCCTGTCCTTTCCTGAAGTAATTTCAATTCCATATTGTATATGTAATACATACACTGCTTAGATCTTGCATGGTGATTTTGTCCACAATTCACTCATTTTGGTTCACCACACTTCCACTGTGTGGTATGTTTATCAGATCCACAGTATGCACATACAGATGTATTATGGCAATTTTTCCTTGTATGTCCATACATACTACAGTTTTGGCACTGTAGTGGTTTAGGGACATACGGTCTCAGTTCTCTGCTTTGGCCTAAGATTTTTATTTTTATGGGTAATTCATGGCCTTCAAATTTTATCTTTGCTATTCTTAGTATTTTTCATTACTCCGTCTACTAGCTATGTTGTAAATTTCGCAGTCTTGTATATTGTTGTACCTTTTTTTTAAGGGAATCTAGCAATATATTCTTTTCTATTGGTTCATCATTATCAGGAGTACTATGGTACCCTGGACACTGTTCATATTGTCATATTTTTTAATATGTACTTTAACATTATCAATATTTTTCATATTTAAGTAGTTTTCCGATTGATTTCTTGTAGTGGTTTCTATCAACCACATCTGTTCTTTTACTTGTCTGAATGACATTTCAGTAGTTGAATGTTGATTCAATAAGAAGTTTTCTAATTTCAATGGCGATATTTTTTTCTCCGTTTCTAATGTTAGGAATCTTGACCAACTTCCACTCCCAAAGAGGGAGTCGAAGTGGGTCAATGTTGGGTCAAGAGTTTTGTTTTTTTTTGGCTTGTTTTTCATTGGAGCATAGGGCTCCAGTGTAATTACGTTCGTATTTTTTTCTGATTTTTCCAGAGAGAGGTCAGAGGAGGTTCCTGCAGTCGTTAACTGTGCCAAATCGCTACCATCAAAGGGTCCAGGGGTACTTAAATCGTTAACACAACTTTGCATTAAGACAAGTACAATTGAGAAAAAAAAATTTTAAAAAAGTAAATAAACCTGAAAACCTTAAAAAGATATCATCAGCCTTTCATGTGGTTTATTCTTCCGCCAATGGCACAAGTGAGAACCGACTCCCAAATGTCCACGTCCCTACCCTACCCCATAGGGGATGGCACAACATGATTAGAGTGGCCCAAGTGTAAGCCAAACCCGCTTGCTAGGACTGAGAGTATTTCAAGAATACAATCATCCCCACCCTAATCATGTTATGGGCAAACCGGATAGAATGCCGAAAGTCCTATCCCTAGAACCAGACCCCCCTGGAATCCGTGGTCCAGCCCTAAAGAATAGTTCCGCCTGATATCTCTCCGGTCCGAACACTATCGGGTGGTTGATGGTCCTACCACAGTTCTCACTATTTAGCTTCGGATATAAACCCAGTCCCAGCTATGATTTCTTTTCCTATTTATCAGGTCCACCAAATTTTATCAAAAGTGGAAATTTCCACAAATCTAATCCAAAACAATATACGATGGCATATGAGACTCTTGGACTCAAACCCAGAAACAAATTCCTGGGGTTCAAGAGCCCCCTCACCACGTCAAGGTGGTCTCATATTGAAGGGGCCAAGGAATTCTTGTACAGCCCTGATGGAGGTAGGGTTGGGGAACTTCTTGACAGTCTCGACCTTCAACGACATTGGGCAGTGCCCCCTGGGGATATCTCGTGGCCCAGGAATTCCACCTTCTCAACGCCGAAGATGCACTTGTCGAGCCTGACGACGAGGCCACTCTCCTGCAGGTGCTGCAGGACCTTCCAGATGTGCCACAGGTGTTCCTTCTGGGATCTGGAAAAAATTAGGATTTCATCGACGTAGCAGACGCAGAAGTCCAGGTCCCCCTGGATGCTGTCCATCAACCTCTAGAAGGTCGCACCCGTGTTTCCAAGGCCAAAGGTGGAGAAAGCGAAGACGTAGGACCCAAAAGGCGTGATGATGGCGGCTTTGGGGATGTCTTCTGGCGCTACTGGTACCTGAAAATATGATTTAAAGACATCTAACTTTGAGGATATTTTGGCCCCGTGGAAGGAGGCTGTTAGGTCCTGCATGTTTGGTAGAGGGTAGTAGTCGGGTTCTGTAGCGAGGTTGAGCCACCTGTAGTTGCCGCAGGGCCTCCAGGTGCTGTCCACTTTCTGCACCATGTGAAGGGGGAAGGCCCACGGGCTGGGAGCCTTTCTGCATATGCCCATCCTTTCCATCTCAGCAAAGGCCTTCTTGGCCTCCTGAAGGCACTGTGGGGGAAGCCTTTAGAACTTCCCGTGCATTGGGGGGACCTTTGTTTTGGTGTGATGATTTATCCCGTGTTTGGCAGGGGCACCTGGCAAAGCTTGGGTTTGAAGACTTCTGGGAATTCCTTCAGGGGGGGAACCATACTGGTGGGGCGCGACGGAACAGACGGCGGGCCCCTGGGGCCCGGCGACAAGGGCAGGGACTGGCAGGACTCGGTGTCCAGAAGGCGTGTGCGGCCGACGTCGACTGCCAGTCCAAAGTGGGCGAGGAAGTCCACACCCAGGACAGGGGTCCTAACGTCCGCGACGATGAATTTCCACCTGTACCTCCGGCCAAGGGTGGAGATTGACAGGAGCTTGGTGCCATAGGAGAGGATGGGGGACCCGTTGGCGGCTGTCAGGCAGGCAGTCGGGTCCAGTGGATGTCTGCGGTCCTCTCTGGAAGGCGGGAACACTGACCGCATGGCTCCGGTGTCGATCAACATCATCCTGCCGGAGATGGTGTCGCGGACGTAAAAACCTACTGGGTGTTTCAGTTGCTGCTGCCATGGCGGACTGTATGGGTGGCTGCCACCTTCCCCGTTTTTTGGAGGGAAGAGAAGGCGAGGGGCTTCGCATCTTCGGGCAGCTTTCCCGAACCTTTGGTGGTAATAGCAAAGCCCCGCCTCTCCTTCTTCTGCTGGTGGGACGGCTTCCTCTGGGTGATGACGTTGATGCCCTCCATGGTGGAGTCCTCCAGCTGGAGGCAGTTGATGGGGTGTGCGGGCGTGGACACCTGTTTTGCCACCTTCGTGGAGTCTGTCAGCTGCTGATCAAGTCCTCGAATGGCAGGGCGTATGCCTCTGTGATCTGCCCATGGACCTCTGGCAGTAGCTGCCACAGGAAGATCTCCCTCGACAGGCTGATTTCTTTGCGCCTGCCGCTGCTGTCAGTCTCGTGGAGGAGGAGGAGGTCCTGGAGGGCATGCCACGTTTCCAAGAGGTTTCCCTCCTGCTGGGGATTGAGGGAGAGGTCGAGGGCGCGGGCAGCTCTCTCGGAGACTGGCAAGAAGCAGGTCTCGATGAGAGTGGCTTTTAACTCCTGGACTGTGGCGGGGCTCGACGTCGTCATTAACCGCGGGGCAATCTTCTTGTATATCTCCTCCAGGAGGGCGTTGATGGCGATGTCCACCTTCAACACCACGTCGGTTAGGCCTGCTACCCTGAATTGCCCCTCGACCCTGTAGAACCAGGACGGTGCGTTTTGGTGGGTGATTGGTGGCAGCCTTATGCTAAGGGCCGCCTTTGGTTGGTCCGTCAGGGGGGGTCATTGCGCGGGGTGCAGGTACCGGCATGGAGGACCGTGCGGGAGTGGGTTGCATGAGGGAGGTGTCTGCCTCCGAGAAGTTTACGGTAATTTGTATGTGGTTGGGAATGTCTGCGTCCATGTTCATTCTGTGCTCTCACTTGGAGTGTGAGGGAACACTTGCGTCAATACACGCTTGGGAGCATGCCGTGTGGGTCTGCTAATGACGCCGGTGACCTGCCGACGAGGGTCGGTAATGCCTGAACGCTTTGTTAGAGTGCCGTAGTTAGTCCGTTAAGGGCATGGGTTGGTTAATCAGGCCGAAATAATGAGCAGGAAGACAAGCACTGCTAGTTTATTGATGAAGCGATCTGCTTACAAAGCGGCGTGCGGACGTCTGTGTATGATGCAGAGACCTCGGGTACAAAGATTTACAGGTGACCTGAGGTCAAACTATTTCTCTACAAAAACAGGACAGGTACATACAGAAAACATAATGGTTAATACTGTCTGGTCTGTTACAAAAATACTCTGTTACATATACATAATGCATGGTCACTTGAACAGACAATAAAATATACATTTAACAATAATGATAATATGTGTTCGGCCGACCCCAGGTCGACTGTGAGGGCACCACAGAAAACGGGATGTTCATTACAGAGAACGCGTTGAGCAGGGACTTTGCAAAGTCACCAAAAAACCATATACATGCAACATTTCACCTTCTTAATTGAGAACCTTCGTTGAAGGATCACAAGCCGATTGATTCACTTGACATCTAAAAATATAGCTTTCATGATCATGGCATGACTAAGAAAAATTGCATCACCTCTGCAATCTCGTGAATGAATTTGCTAATGGCATTTTACTCTGAACGCCCATCACACAAGGAAGCAACAGTGGAACTGTGTAGGCTATCAAGTGGTGTAAGCTGGGAGGGGTCTATAAACCTTTGAAAACCTTACTACATGAAGTTATGAAGTTTTAATCAAGTACAGACATTAAGTAACTATTTCATTATTTAAAAAAAATTAATAAACTTGCTATATGGATTAAGACTTCGGTATGATGGTCCAAGAAGTTATGGAACTTCTTTAGAACATCAACTATGTACTTGAAAAACTGAAGAAGTCTTCACTTGTTGTCTGTAAACATTTAGGTAATTATTCCCTTGCCCTCCACACCTTAAGCAAAAATACCAAAATCATCACCATCCAAAAAGTCCTTTGTTGGCCGAGTTGGTTGAGCTTCAGACCGTCATTCGATGGGCCGGAGTTCGATTCCCGCCGCCGGCTGATGAAGAGTTTGAGAAATTTATTTCTGGTGATAGAAATTCATTTCTCGCTATAATGTGGTTCGGATTCCACAATAAGCTGTAGGTCCCGTTGCTAAGTAACCAATTGGTTCTTAGCCACGTAAAATAAGTCTAATCCTTCGGGCCAGCCCTAGGAGAGCTGTTAATCAGCTCAGTGGTCTGGTAAAACTAAGCTATACTTACTTACTTATCACCATCCAAAAACATCGGCGTTATTTAATTTAGTGTTGGTGAGAAATCAATTTATCATGGTATTATCAATTAGTCCTGATAGAGACATTAATCAGTTACAGATTGTTGACAGGAAATGTTTTAGCTGAGGGGAAGTTTTTGGTTTTGTATTGGGATGCCCTGAAAAAGTTACCTACGATTTTCTTATCCATTTTCATTTGTTGCTGAACAGAAAAGGTTTTAAGGTCGATATTACCTTGTTTCTTTGATCCTTTTTCTCGTTACAGTGTGGAGGTGAGTTTATGTTTCAGTTGAGTTTTAAGCTGCTCTTTTGGTATGGAGCTTGAGATTTGCTGTGTGAAGGCAGCTGTAACAACCAAGATTGTTTTTCATAAAGGAGAATTGCTTGTTTAGCTTTTAACGTTTATTTTTCTCCCTTCTCTTCGGGCGAGGGTCAGGTGAGGTGCGAGCATAGTGGCTGGAATAGGTGGGCAGTTACTGATCTGAAGTCTCGAGAGATTGGCTGTTTATCTTAGAGGCTTCGCTACTTGCGGAATGATGGAGATTGGAGATCGTCTTCGCTGTGGACTGGTACTGCCGTGACCATGCAATGGTTTGAGGAGTGTCCCTAGGAGTTATAGGGAAAATTGGTCTAAGGACACTTTTTGGAGTACCGGTAGCGTTTTACGTTGTCTTATAATATAGAAGAAGGAAAGTGAGATACAATAGACACAGACAACTTGGGTGATCGTTGATTACCATTGACGTGTGGGTTTGTGCACGCCTGCGAGGCTTTCAGCACGTGCAAATGTACAGTACTTTGTAACTACCCCCACCAAGACTGGTGTACTGTCATTTGCTTTGCAAATATGATTTAAAAGCTCTCTTGAGAGGAAAGGATCTTTTTTTTATATATTTTTAAGATATACTGCAATTTGCCTATGAATATTCTGTGAAGTATTGAATTGAAGAATAATTTTTCGGCAAGCGTTGTCGTCATGGTTTGAAGTAATACAAAGTCCATGATCTACTGTACTATTTTCACTTTAGACTTATGTATAAAGTTAAGTATTCATGTCTTGTGATTAATTTATTAAGTGTTATTACTTAAATAAAATTTTAAAGATATTTATTACATTAATATTTATTTTTCGTTTTCATTCATGAGCCTTATATGTACGGTGTTATCTATGGAGCACTGAGAATGGATATGGTGTGTACGTAGAACCTGTTTATGGAATAAGTAGACCCAAAACAACAATTTAAAAAAACATTGATTACCAAGGTTATGTACTTTAAGTTCTATTTTATACCATTTTGGTTTGTAATTGCTCAAGACAGGGCCAGACCCAGCTTTTCTGAGCTAAATAATGTCTTCCAAATTTTGGAAACTACTGTACATTAGTATAAAATACTGATGATTCCTCGCCTACTGCGCATCTTGCACAAAAAACATATTACATTATTACTTTAATAATGTTGATTTGTTTATCAATGCATGATTATTAAATCTGTATCTTCCAAATATCAACGTGTAATTATTGTAAATAATGTTTGTCTTAGCAGTACTCAAAAATGAATATGTATGACTTGAGTGCTGCAGCGGTTTAAGCTTAGCATATCATAATTACATGATAATTGCGCCTCATATCAAGAATAGAACAGGATGACCAAGAATGGACATCTGCTGTAGTAAATATTCAGTTTGGAGAGTCTTTGCAATTAATGATAATTGGCATTAGTTAAAAATAAATACTATAGTGTGTAAAAAAAGAAGAAGAAAGGTTAGCTTAATCACACAGTTTATTAGAAGTATTTTTCTTGGCATTTTCATGAGACAAAGAAAATATTTTTGGACTACAAAGCTTTCTCATACACTGCTGTTACGTAAGGTGAGACACACTTGTCCTTCATCAGAGAAAATAATTCTGAGTTCATTTTTCGCACAAGTTCTGCTACTAAAAAAATTGTTATGCAAATTACAGAGGAAACAGAAACTAAGCCTTTCACAGCTATGGTTTCAAAAACAGCTATGAATGCGACCCGATTTATAACAGTGTGAATTACTCTAAACCCACTACAGGGTTACCTTATGCTATGGAGATGCTGTTTCCTGGATGATAATACCGTGTATCCAGTTTATTTACTACGCCGCTACTCATTATTATAATAATATTTATATCTACAAATGTACACCTCTTTAATAAAGAATTTACTAGCTGTTAATCTAGGCACCAAAACAGTCTCTTCTAGGTCTTTTTGTGTACTTATGGAATGAGTGAGGTTTTTCACTCTCTCTACATCCGTTCAAAACAGGTTTGCGCTTTCCGAAGAGTGTTGCAGAAGAGAATCAGTTTCAAAGTCACTGTCTGATGCCCGGTTTTTCCGAGGAATTTCGTGAGTAATCTGCGTCCTCCCTCAGATATGAAAAACAGCATCCGGCCCATTTTCGTTGATGTCTTCGCTCAGTTCTTCCGGTTCTCTCTTCTTCCTTTTCAGAATGACGATCACTGCCACAATAACAGCGACAAGGACTAACGAGCCAATAATTAGAGTTACCTCATTCAGCACCCATTCCCTAGACTGATGTTCTTGAGGGATAGAGGTTCTTACAAGCTTCATATGCGTCGACAGACTTTTGGGCGCATTCACATCCATGGTAGAAACTGGTGGCCTCTGAGGGTTGCAGCCACTGCTGTAATACAAAGAGCCATCCACTCGGACGCTGACATGAGAAGGGTTGGTGAAGGACAATGTCTTTTTCGCTCTCAAAACGCCATCAACATACACAGAAAACGTATTTTCGAGGATTAGGTCAGGCAAAATAGGCTGCAGATCTTCATGCGAAGGGCGCAAATCTACTTTATACCAAGTTTTCGTGGAGGGGACGATATCTTGTCCCAGTTCAAGGTGGTCGCTCACTTCACCTATGACCCACGATGATCCATTTGATTCTTTGAAAGGTGTTACGAAATCTGACATCTTGAATTCAATCTTCCTGAAGACTCGGTCTGGCTTGATAAAGAGTGTAAAGGCTGGTGCTGTATATAATATTAACTCACACGGGGCAAAGTTCGCTGACACGTGCACTACACCGCATCCATTGCTATACGTCAAGGATTTAGGGCACCTTTCCACATCGCAAGACACAAATGCCACCCATAACACAATTAGTGGACATATTTTTGATAGGAACCCAGGCTCTCCCATTTTCTAAGCAAAAAAGAGAGGTTAATTCTCCTTTTCAAAATGAAGCGGTTGTAACGTATGCCACAGCTGATGTTAAACATAAAGAAATTTTCTCCACTTATCCTAGTTAATTATTAGTAAGACAAATAAGCTCCAGAACTGTGTTTGCGAGTTGTGAAACTCGAAGGAGACCGATGCTCTACTAAAAAAAAAAAGTGACTTACGAGAGAATTTCCGTTGGCCACAACTGTTATCTTTCCTGTGAATGCCATCCCGCATCCGGTAGCATGGTAGATAAAATACCGCCATTTCCACTTTCTGAACTTAAGACGTCCATCGACGACGAAAGTAAACGATTTACGATTCAATAACTTTCCGGTTCTTAGGAGGTATTCTGGGATGAGGTTACAAGCACCAAGGCCTTTTCTACCCAGGCTGCAAACCAGAACAATCGAACTACCAGCAGATACAACACCAGATTCTTGCTTATTGCTTAAGTCAGCAAGGACATATATCATTTTCAGAAAACGAGACTAAAATCTTTTTGCCCTTTCTTAAGATGGATGTCCTAATGCTTATCGGTTTTTTCTAATTCTCCTAATATATATATATATATATATATATATATATATATATATATATATATATATATATATATATATATATATATATATATATATATACATAAAATCCACGAAGGAAAGGGAAACACTGGAGTACTGCAGAGGCCTTTCGATTGTCTGTCGTCCTTTACTTAGCAGACTGAAGAAATATAAAAGTAAGTTTACAAAGAAAGCTCATATAAATGACAGATAGGGATTACAAAGGAAAAAATTTGTACCTGGAATCCCGCACAATTGAAGAGTTAGTAGAACCGCCAAAACAGGGTTAAATATTTAAGAGGTTTTACAAAAGATTAGGATCAACCGTTCAGAAGCAGGGACAGTATAATTAAAAGATTATACAAGGGGGTGACTGACCACCAAAAAATATTAGTACAACAAAATAATTCTCTTCTTTTATGTAAACAATAACAATTTTTGCGAGATGAACATTTTTACAAATAAAAACTTAAATATACGAATACATAGAAAATATAAGGTAACTAATTTGCAATTAAGTCAGTGATTGATATAAATTATTTACTCTCTAATTTGAATAACCAGGTACCATCCATTAAGTTTACTTTAGAATTAGAAAAAGACAATTGCCTTCCTTTCTTAGATGTTTTAATACATAGAGAACCATTTCAATGCAAATTTAGTATTTATAGGAAACCAACCAACAACCTAACTTTTGTCCATTTTTATTCAGGCCATCACCTCAACATCAAAATATCAATTTTTTCTTCTATGTTCTTACGAGCTTTGCGCATTGTCAGTCCCCAGTATTTGGACCAAGAGATTGAATACATACGAAAAATGGGGACAGATTTATGTTATCCTTCACATAAACTAGATATTTGTTATAATAAAGCCCACAAAAAGTTTTATAGTGAAAGTAACATGGAAAAAGAAACCCCTAAGAACATTCTTAGCCTGCCTTATTTGAGTGGTTTTGAAAGCATAAAATCATTGTTAAAATCTTTTAATGTCAGCCTCGTTTTTTCATATAATAACATACTAAAAGGAATGTTAACAAAAAATAGCCCTAAAGAAAACAACCACATAATATATAAAATTCCATGTTTGGACTGCCCCTCTTTTTATATTGGCCAATCTAGCAAAGATTTAGATGTACGTAGTAAGCAACATAAGTATTCAGTCAAAACTGGACAAACATCCAATGCTGCATTCATTCATTTAAGTGAAAACTCTCACAGGATAAATTGGACTGAAAGTTCAGTGATTGCCATATCGAAAGATTTCTCTTCAAGAAATCTTTTGGAGTCCGCTGTTATCCAGCTTACGTCCAGCTGTAATTTTAACCTTACCCCTGGCATGTATTATTTGGACCCCTGTATTAGAAAAAAGTTCAAGAATGACCTAAAAGATAAAATCACTGAATTAATTACAAATTATTTACCTTATGTATTTTCTATGTATTCGTATATTTAATTTTTTATTTGTAAAAATGTTCATCTTGCAAATATTTTTGTTTACAAAAAAAAAAAAATTATTTTATTGTACAAATATTTTTTGGTGGTCAGTCAGAACCTTGTATAATCTTTCAATTATCCTGTCCTTGCTTCTGAACAGTTGATCCCAATCCTTTGTAAAACCTCTTAAATATTTAACACTGTTTTGGCAGTTCTACTAACTCTTCAATTGTGTTGGATTCCAGGTACACATTTTTTCCTTTGTAATCCCCATCTGTCATTTATATGAGCTTTCTTTGTAAACTTACTTTTATATTTCTTCAGCCTGCTAAGTAAAGGACGACAGACAGTCGAAAGGCCTCGCAGCACTCCAGTGTTTCCCTTTCCTTCGTGGAGTTTATCTTTATTTATATATCCATCACGTTTCATATTTTCGTGATTCAGTTATACATATATACATATACATATATATATATATATATATATATATATATATATATATATATATATAATATATATATATATATATATATATATATATATATATATATATATATATATATATATATATATATATATATATATATATATATATATATATATATATATATATATATATATTATAACCTACCACGTAATTTGATCTAATTTTTCTACATAATCTTTCATATAAAGAATAAAATTTTATATTCAGACACAATCAAATGAGAAAAAGTTAATGGCAGTTAGTCCTCACATATAATCTAATGAGGCTGATTTTTTTTGTTATGGAAAACAGTTTTTCTCCGAGGAGTTGGCTATGTGGTTATTTTCAGCTTTCGTATCGTAGAGATTCGTAAACTAATGTGAAATTATTAAGTAACGGGTCTCAACTCAGCGGACTTCTGTACGTAACAACTAAATTACCATATTATGATTATTTGCCCCAAGCTGCCATTTTAGATATGATACATTTTTAGATATCTCTTAAACTGAATGTCATGTTTAAACTGCAGGTCAGTTTAGGGTCGTAACTTTGTGGAACTGCTTTAACTGTTAGATATCTAGAAAATGTTCAAGTGCAGGCTATAACAACAAGGTCTTGGTTCCCTAACGAACCTCGTTACTTAAGGAAAAGCCAGAGCCCAAAGCGTCTGTTAAGTTGTGTTAACAAACGCAACGTAATATAGAATGAGGCGAACCTTTTCTCAAGTTCCGACACGTGGATTAACGCGTGATTCTGGAGTCTTCTGAAAAGGTAGAGTAAAATACCTTTGAATAGGCAATACAACAAACGCATACAAAAAAAAAAAAAAAAAGAACGGGGAAAACAATGCCTTAAGGTGTACTGGTTTAAGAATAAAATTGGTACTAAACGATCCCCACCTTTGAGTAGTGAATACTAAGTAAATGGTCGGACTGTTCTGTGTTAAGTTCATGGGACATATTCAGAAAAGAACAGGACGAGTCACAGTAATGAAATTTTTTCGAAGATGTCAACAGCTATAGGCTACTGTACTGTCAGTGCGGACTGTTCTTGATAATAAGCGAAAGGTAGATCTGTTCTTTCATTTAAAGGACTAAATCTTAAAAACATCAGAAGAATTTTCAAAAATCTTTGCGTCCACTATTGGCAATTAAACAGCGTTGCATTTTATGCACTCGATTGCGACTTCCACTCCTCATCCTTCTTTTGACACTGTTGAATGAATCTATTATTATTATTATTATTATTATTCCATAGGTCTACCATCTGTTCATTGTAATGAATTTCAACGACAGCACACAAACTGTTATGAGAATTTGAACCGATTTATTCATAACAGAAGTACCTCAGTTTTCCCAGCTTCTTCACTTCACTGCCTGAAAAGGCAGTGTGTGGTGGACGTCAATATTCGTAATAGCCTCTTTCATCTTTAATCTAGATAAAGTAAGAGTTTTTTTAAGACTACAACTTCCGAGGAGGTTTTTGTACATTCAATTAAAAGTTTTTCATACGCAATGCAAGTCCAAGAATATATTCAAAGTACTGACGGGTTTAAAAAACCAAAGAGACCAGTCGAGATGTCACATTTATTTACGTTATAAATCTAACGGGTATCAAACGTGTTCTGTTTCCAGGGTCTCAAACAGATCATACGGAAATGTTCGTTTCGTGGTCTAATATTTGCATAATAAAATTTAACTGGTCCGCTGGTATAGTGGTTAGTGTCGTGGCATACCACTCAGATGTCCCGGGTTCGCGTCTCCCCCAGGGCGATGAAAAACCACTGGCTCTGTGTCATGGTGATCAGTTACTGCTGCGGCGTGTGGTCTGCGGTCGGAGGTTGAAACCAACATTCTCTGGAAGCTTGAATTTCAAGTCACTGGCCCATGTGTGCTTGTTCCATGTGAACAGGTTTCATCTACAGAAATAATAACAATTTTATTAAGTATAAAATTCATATCTCTTACAGTTAAAGAATCTGGTTATTTAATTCTGAATTCAAGTTACTTTGCTAACTTGCGTGATTGAATATCCTGTCCATTGTTAAGAAATGTATATCTTGCGGAAATGGCGTCTGCTCTTTTTATTTTCCGGTACCTCAGTCGAAGCTTTTGGACTGGGAGGCCGAAGGGTGTTCATTGGACACCTCTTTCAATGTACAGGTCTCATTGCATCATTATTTCTAAACATACAGAACCGTCCATGTTTTTACAAGCAAATTTCTATTATAACTGAAACCGTCTTGGAAAATCTTTTTAAAACTACAGGGTCATAAAGAAAATAAGTTTCTATGAGCACATACTGTGGAATTTTAACACACGTGACTTTTTTTTCACATGTGCATCATGTTTATGTTGTTTAATTTTGCATATTTTTCAACCATTCTACTTCTTACGTACTTAATATTCCACAATATATATTCACATAGTGGAATGTTAAGTCCGTAAAAAGTGGAATTGTTGAAAAATATAAAAATATTAAACGACGTACATGAATATTAAATATGATGGCACAAGTGAAGAAAAATTAATCACGGTGTGCTAAAAATTATGACTGGAATACATATATAAAGAGAAAGATGATACGAATCACATTTATTTAAAAACGCGACAAAGAAACGTAATATTTGACTGACGGAATCGCAACGAATATGTTCTGGGTTCATGCAAATGAGACAACGCAGAACCTTTAGAATTTCATTCTTTAAACAAGCTTCACCTATGCCCCGCCTCGCCTCTAATCAGAATAATAATGCGCACACGCACACACACATTTATACGTATTCATTTTATAAATGCAAAGTGCCACAAGGGAGAAATAAGAAAATAAGTTGATTCTTTATTCTTTTGCAGATATCTTCATTAGGCCTAACTGGTACAAAGCAGCAGATGTTTACAAGATACAGTACATGTTAAGGTGAAAGGCACAAAGGAACCAACAATCGATTAAAATGGTTAACCTGGATCATTTATTTGTGAAAAATGGCCAAGCATTTTCTTTGCTTGTCTTTTGGATTAGACAAACCACGGACCTAGCAGACGTGAGCGGAGAGCCTGATCTTTCAGATACGGCACATATATATATGTGTGTGCATTTCTATCATCATATAATACATACTGTACTTGCTCTTTGTTAGGGCACACCCTTTCCCAGTTAGCGTTCAGTTATGATGTAATTTCCATTTTAACAATGGTGGAAGGTACAGTCTCCGTTAAAACGATCGTTTACAACTTTCAATAATCGCAAAAATATATTCAGCCATGAAACTTGAACTGATAATTTCAACATATCTAATGCTGACACTGTTTCACTCTTGAACAGAAAAAGCCGTGATGAATAGGAACTTCATCAAGGCTGTGACTGCACAAATAATTCTAGTCATAACACTCTAAAGATGAAATCCTGTAATCTCGTTTGTATTGTCACCTTACAGTAGACTCCAAAATTTTGGACAAACAGAATGCTATACTGGTCTAGCAGCTATTCAGTAATGCTTATGGTTACAAAAATATCAGCTGAAAGACACAGGCATATCAAACAGTGAAATATACTCGTATGTGTGAACTAAAGGTTTTCCAGAACACCTGTTTACATTTTCTCCTCAAGTACCATTATGTAAATCTAAATAGCCTTACAATTTGTAAATGTATAACAGTCATATAATTTGAAAATATAAAGTCTTACAATTTGTAAATCTAAACTGTCTTACAATTTGTAAATCTAAATAGCCTAACAATCTTTGCTTCTAAATAGCCTTACAATTTGTAAATCTAAATATGCTCACAATTGGAAATCAAATAGTTATACAATTTGTAAATATAAATATTCATACATTTTGTAACTCTAAATACAATTTATAAATCTAAATGGCATTATAGTTTTTACATTAAACGGCCTTACAATTTGTTCAGTTCAATAGCTTACAATTTGTAAATATACTCTCACAATTTGTAAATTAAATAACTTGCAATTTGTAAATCTAAATAGTGTAACAATTTTTCAATCTAAATACTCTAACAATTCTTAAATCTAAATAGTCTAATAATTTTAAAATCTAAATAGTCTAACAGTTTTTAAATCTAAACAGTCTTAGATTTTTTTGTGAGTTGAGACTTTCAGGTGGTCAAACCATTCTAATCAGCAAAAGTTTTGGATACCCATCCATTTCCCTCCTCAAGCCCCAACACGCAGATGTTTGAGAGGAAAACAGTCCCGTCGACCCAGAGCATGAACTTGGCTCTGGCAAAATCAACCGATCCACTGGCTATCTCTACGCGGCCGACGTACAGTTTGTAGTTCATTCCTTCGACGCCCCGTCCCAATAGACTTCGGCTTTGAATACGTATGCGATGCCACCACTGATGCCGGACTTCGTTCACGATGTTGAAATCGAGAACCTGATTCTTTTTTGCTGCGAGTCCGACCTCCTGAATTCTCACCACAAGGAGGTTTGGCGGGTCGTCTTGGCTAGGGTGTAACCAGAGATCTATGGGGAAGGGGTTTCCCGTGGGCACAAGGCATAACCTAGCGTCACCTGAATAGGCTCTCTGGACAATGCAGCCAGAGATGCTGCGGTTTTCTGTGCTACACGAATGTGGACGAGCAGGAACACACAACATGAGACAAACCACTAGATATGCGTTTATGACACGTAAATTCATACTGTGCATTTTAAAATAATTTTCCAGTTATACAAGAAAATAGGTTCAGTGTCCTTCACCAACTACAAAATCTACAGGCCAATTATTTATAGGCCACACCCTTTACATCCACTGTCTACCAGTTTTTCCTGATAAACAAAATACCTCAGGCGTTTGTCCTTTCTAAGTGAGAAAATAAAGAAGCTTTCTTCAAAGGAGAGAGAGCGTAAACTGCGCGGTAACTCGACTAATAGTACAGTAATCGACATCCTGCTCTCTCTCTCTCTCTCTCATCCGTCACGGATTTAGTGGAGTGAGATAACTATGACAACATCCCAGCGTCACTTACTTCTAGTTTTGAAATCACCAGCCATAACTTTTCTAGTTAGACTAATAAAGACCTTGACTGTAAAAAATATATATAAAAAAATTATATATATATAATTTATATAATATATATATATATATATATATATATATATATATATATATATATATATATATATATATAAAATAATAGACGCAAATGAAAAGAAGTAAACTGAAAAAATTTACGTTCTGTATAAGGAAAGCGATCAACTAGGTTTTTATCACTACGAGATAAGGTACTCATCTCTCTCTGAAACTAGACGCAAACGTACTTCAAAAGTAAAGGAAATGAACGTCTTTTAAACCACGCAACCCTTTCGCTTATGCTCGGGTCTCTTGAAATCAGTTTTTCAAACGAGCATATCAAACTTTTACCAGTAATGGGTATTGAATTATTATATCACCATCTTTCTCACTGCCTGAAATTCATAATTGCGCAAACCATCTCATCATCATTACCGCCTACAATGCCGCGCGACGTAAAGTGACTGAAATTCCAACAGTTTTTTCTTCGCCATCACGCACTTCTCCCAAGGCTTGTCTTAGCCACCTCCATCTCCCTTTAATTATCACCACATCTGCAGATGGTATTATTTTGAACTCTATCTATTAATCTTCTTAAAGCTTAACTGCCACATCAACAAAATCATTTAGACAGTTTTATTGTCATCCCGAGATTCCTGTACGTATAGTAACACAGATCACAGCAGACTTGTGTATAATCTTACTTTTGTATGTAATTTCAATCAATCTGATTTCCAATTCTTATTCATCCCGCCCACCGTTCTATTTGCATGTTTTAGTCTTTCACTTAATTCCAACTCATGACATTTTTTCCCCTAAATATTTAAAGGATTCAGTCCCAATGATTACTTCTCCAAATAATGATATTCTATTTCTCCAAATAATGATATTTCATCCCTTTGTGCATACTGTTCCCTCATTACTTTTGTTTTTCTTATATTTATTTTGAGTTCCACATCTCTAGAATTATGATGTATTCTATTAGGCAAGCTTTGTAAATCTTGTGGTTTTTTGGTGATTGAAACAGCACCTTCAGCATATTTTAAGTCTGTCAAGTTCCTATCGTTAATCAAATCTAAGCCCTGTCTTTCAACTCGACCACCATTTTATCGGAAAAAACCCAAGGTGAATTTAAATAAAAGTTCACTTTTTCACGCCACAATTTAATGTCATTTCAGCGTTAAATTTGCGTCTACTTCGTGACTGGGTGATTTATTTAGCTTAACATATTTGACGGAATGCCTCAGTGAAGCAAAACCTCCCTTAATATTGGCGTGTAGACGCCGTCAAAAGCCTCCACTAATCAACAAATTCCATGAAGAGAGGATTTTCAATATTACATACACTACTACATATTATGTCTCGACAGAAACATTGGATCTGTACTACTCCTGCCTTGTCTAAAAGCATTCTGAATATTGTCACTGCAACCGACGTCGGTACAATGCCTACAATTACCAAAGTAAGTCAGGCCTCCTTTCCTTGGTACTTACATCTATGGCTTACAATTCCCACTCATCAGGCAAATTTTGCTAAAGTCTAGTCAGTATACATGACGTCATTTTAGTTCACCTAAAATCATCTCTGCATTGATTCCCTCATAATATTAGTGTAGCTTTGTCTGCATTTTCAACTGTATTTTCCATCTCTTAGTCCTTAAAAGCTATGAATTCAATCATAAACGCATTCAGATGGTTTGCGTAATCTCCCAAATATATTTGAATTCTTTGCCTATTGGTCTCCCCGCTTTTCCTGCTTCCCTGCTCAGAGACCACAATACCAGAGAACCGCTTCTAGAACCATCGAACAACCGTCAAGATCTACATCCAATAAGACATACGACACGACAATGTCGGATATTGCCAGACTAACGAGTGATTCTGCAGTTACATAATTATTATTATTATTATTATTTTAGTAGATGAAACCTAATCACATGGAACAAGCACACAGGGGCCACTGACTTGAAATCCCAGTTTCCAAAGAATGTTGGTTTCAACCTCCCACCGCAGACCCCACACTGCAGCAGTAATTGCTCATGATACAGAGCCAGTGATTTTTCATCGCCCTGGGGGAGACGCGAACCTGGGACATCTGAGTGGCATGCCACGACACTAATCACCACACCAGCGGACCAGCAATATAATGAAAACAAGCTGTCTTGTTATTGTTTTTTTCTCTCTCTCTCCATCTTTATTAAGGGGGAAAAGGCCAACTGTTAAAGTTGGCAAAAGCTTTCTCTGACAGGAAGAAGCAGAATATATCTGTACATACAAGTATTGATTTCCTTTACCCTTATATTGGGTTATCATCAGGTCAATTATGGAAAAATATATTCTAAAAAATCGAACATCACCTGAATTACCTTCCTTACGAAATACGTTGTCTTAAATGTATGACGACGTTCCTCTACGAAAATGTCTCTCAAAAATTTATTTTTAATACAGAATCAGATCGAAGCTGGTATATTCGATTGTTTCCACAAATGAATATATGCAAATCTCATCATTAATCTGACCCCAGCCATTAGTAGCTACGGTAATCCATTGTGAGCGATTAAATCTACAAAAAGTTCTACAATTGCATATCAATAATAATTGGAAATGTTACAAGGCAGTTTCTCCACGGCACGTGGAAACAGAAAGTTCTGTAATTGTACCGGAATTCAGTCCAGTTTATTATACTTCCAGAAGGACAACGCTCAGTTGCTTTCCTTGCTTCAAATGCCACATAAATGAATGAAGAAAAAAAGAGTGCACCGGGTACACACATGCAAATACATACGCATACACATACTTCGCCACCTGGAAATAACTTGTGGTCCGAAGCTCATGGAATTCCTAAGGGACCTGAAGAGGCGTAAGAGCTCTTTCAGAGCAGGAAATGAAACACTTACAAATATATATATATAGTATATATATATATATATATATATATATATATATATATATATATATATATATATATATATATATATATATATATATATATATATATATACAATGATAGTGTCCAGCTTATGTCTATGGACCAAAACATCCTCTCCCACACCCTAACGCATACTGTACACTGTAAGTGAAGTTTTTCTTGTCCCTCTCCTGAGACAGTTACAGTTCTCTGACCTCTATTTTTTTTTCTTTTTCTTGGAGGTCTTCGGAAGGGAGGGCACGCAAAGATGATCCGGGCTGACACAATGACAGCAGAACCTCGGGTGTTGCTAATGGCTGCGTCCCGATGAAATCTGTCGTTTCCTTGTAGGTGATTGAGATTTCCGACTTGGATTTTCTTTACACTTAACGTATGCTCTTGCACTTTATTTCGGTAATTCTGTTTCTTTTGCCTTCTAAGAAGAAACCCTAGTCTTGCCTTCTTTACAAATACACTATTATGTATATTGTGTATATGCAATTAAATTGTCATTAAATATCTGCTCTCTCTCTCTCTATAGCATTTTCTCTGTCTCCGCTATAGCGTAATTGTGTCAGCCCGGATTATCTTCTTGTCAAAGGATTTACAGGGCTACATTCAGAGGCTGATAACTAGAGAGAATCAAAGGTACTTACTAATTCCGTGCCATAATGGTTTTGATAACGATCTTAAATTTAGCAAGCACCTTTGATTCTCCAGAATGTTTAGTTATTATAGATACTAGTGTCTGAATGGGGCCCTGTAAATCCTTTGACAGGAAGAGAGAGAGAGAGAAAGAGAGGGTAGGGGGTTACAAAGTTGATGATGCCATTTATCTGAACAAACAACACACAGTATAACAAATGCAACTGCCTTTTTTGTGTGTGCACATTCAACAGAAGGAAGAAAGCAACGCCACCTGATTATCCCTTCCAGCAAACACTCCTACATTTACTATATAGGTTTTCAATGTGGCATGGGAGATTCTCATTTGCATTCGATATTTTCAGTCTGTCACCCGACCTTACAACTTTAGAAACTAATACAGTATTATCTTCCAGCAGGCAGAATGCAAACCTGCAAATGAGAAACATATTCACTGCCCCAAATGAGCATTTCCTAGGCTGATGTTCTGAAATTCTGCCTCTGACATTATTCAGCCTTTCTGTCTCTATGACCAAAATCTAATAAGCACTTTCCAGAAGAGCGGATCTTTCTAACCAGGCAGTGTCTGTCAACTACTACGAGTTTTCTGTTTCTTTTCAGATTTCTTATGGCTGTGCCCTGCACATTTAATTGACAGTATTTTCACGATAAATTAAAGTCCTGGTGGTAAACTTTCAATGACAATATTCTCCATTTCATTCCGTTGGGATGATATAGTTAAAGTACCTAATGAATTAAGGAAACCAGGAAGTTAACCAATCCCTTTAGTAAATATAAACATTTAAGTAGCGATATATATATATATATATATATATATATATATATATATATATATATATATATATATATATATATATATTCATTCAGCTAAGGCCACAAAAAATAAATGAATGACATATCAAGCGCTTTTGTTTTATCCCAACACTTTTTCATGGTACAATTGTACCTTGAGGACGTACAGTAAGTATATATATATATATATATATATATATATATATATATATATATATATATATATATATATATATATATATATATACACATATATATATATATATATATATATATATATATATATATATATATATATTATATATATATATATATTATATATATATATATATATATATATATATATATATATATATATATATATATATATATATATATATATATATATATATATATATATATATATATATATATATATATATATACTGTATATAATGTATGTATGCACGCGCCCATACTAAATACATCTGCATTATGCTAAGCGTTAATAAGAAAAATTTTAAAACTTAGTGAATAAAATAAACACCAATCAAATAAAACATTTAAAAACTTCCCCTACATATTTGTTCATCTAAATTCCCTCTGGCATTTTTTTACAAAATCTATCTGCATTGGCGTGTGAGGAGAATTTCCCTTCTGTGATGCAGAGTATTTTTCATTAATTCATTCTTCTCACTGATTCCCCTTTGAGATTCATCAGAATTCCATAGCAGAAGCTGAGAAGGACAGCAAACACCCTTTATCCCTTGACAGGATATTAAAACTGAGAACATATCACACTCTACTGACTTCTGTGAAAATATTTGAATACAGATTACTTTGTAAGGTGTCAAAGAAACGAGCAGGTAAAGGTTACTGCTGCTTTATTACAGATCCAGGCGGCTTATATTGCGGCCGACTGACGCCGGGCCGTGAGAGACAATGGAATTGACTGTGACCTGAGGTCGAAACAATAAACAATAATATGCAGTGAACGAGTACAAATTACAATACGAAATATACAGAGCTACAATATAGATACAGTCTTGATGCCTGTGAATGAAGAAACATGTGATACACAATGTGTGACATTCATGTATAAATACCATAAAGTAAAAATGATTAAAATGCGTGACCTGGCACGTTTTAGGCGTGACTAATTGAGCTTGAAGAAAACGGGAAGTCACCAAAGAAAACAAGCTCAGCGGAGACTTAATTAATGGCGCCGCGAAACACTATCCTGGCGCCGAATTGGTGACTTTACAAATACTCCCCCAGGACGAGGGACGCGTCAGATTAATCCCTGTACCTGGTGGGACGCTGAAGGGTGCCGCGGCTCCTGAGGCTAACTGAGGGCCTCCCGCCTGTGAGGCTGCTGTTTGGGCGGTCCTTCCTGGGGCAGCCGCGCCTGTGGTGGTGGTGAGGGCGTGCTGGAGTGCGTTTGGGCGGAAGGGTGCTGCGTCGCTGCCGGGACTCTCCGACAGGAAGGCGGGCTTTAGCCGGTCTATGGAAACCCAGTCGTTCTTGCCTGGAAGTGCCAGCCGAACGCGCCTTGCTGTTCCGCTCCAGCACGCGGAAGGGTCCCCTGTAGGGCTTAGTTAGTGGTGGACGGACGGCGTCGACTCTGACGAAGACGTGGGTGGCGGATGACAGCTGTGGCGGCACGAAGGTGGTTGCTCTGTCGATGTATGAGCGCCTGCAAGGGGGCGAACTTGCCGCCACGTCGCGGAGCCTCTGCAGAGATGGGGAGTGGCGATCACCCGTCACGAGCTCTCCCGGCACCACGAGGGGTTCCCCATAGGTTTGTTCCGCTGCGGATGGGGTGCCGTCGGCTCTGGGGCGGTCCTCAACCGAGGAGGACCCACGGCAGCTGATGTTTCCAGTCCTCGGCGGTGCAGCGGGCCATGAGGGATGA
The DNA here is from genome assembly GCF_040412425.1 of Macrobrachium rosenbergii. NCBI lineage: Eukaryota > Metazoa > Arthropoda > Malacostraca > Decapoda > Palaemonidae > Macrobrachium > Macrobrachium rosenbergii. The sequence continues at coordinate 30,676,443 of NC_089780.1, read as the reverse complement.
CTTTAAGGACCTGTGGAACCGTTCAACCAGGCCGTTGGCCGCTGGGTTGTACACTGTGGTGGTGTGGTGCGTGGTTCCCAGCAGTTGAGCCAGGGCAGACCACAGCTCGGAGAGGAAAGCGGGGCCCCTGTCGGTTGTGATGTGGTCCGGGGCGCCGGCGGCTAACCCAACTGGAGAGCAGGGCCTCGGCGCGCGCGCTGGCGGTGGCTTCTTGCATGGGCGTGGCCGGGCCACCTCGTCGAACGGTCTACCACCGTGAGGAGGTATCTGGATCCGCCTGATGGGGAAGGGGCCCGACGACGTCGATGTGGATGTGGCCGGCGGCGCCCTGGCTGTGGGAACTTCGCCTACCCCGACTGCGTGTGACGACCCACTTTACTGGTCTGGCACTGCAGGCACTGTTTTGCCCAGGCTGTGGCGTCCTTTTGCACCCCGTGCCAGACGAACTTTTTTGAAAGCAGTTTGGCCGTGGTCCTGCCGGAGGGGTGTGAGAGGCCGTGGATGATGTCGAATACCTGGCGGCGGCGTGAGGCTGGAACCAAAGGGCGGGGCTGGCCTGTGCTGATGTCACAGAGCAGGCTGGGGCCTCCGGGGGCGAGGGACACGTCCCGCCACTTGAAGGATGTGATGGCGGTGCGGTATGCTGGGGTTTCTGGGTCAGCGGCCTGTTCTCTGGCAAGGTCCTGGTAATCTACACCAAGCTGCACTGCGTTCAACTCGACTCTGGAGAGGGCGTCTGCTACGGGATTTTTCTTGCCGGGGAGGTACCTGACGGAACAGGTAAATTCGGCTATGGCTGAGAGGTGGCGCTGCTGTCTGGAAGACCATGCGTCCCCTGCCGTGGCGTGAACCAGTGGCTGGTGGTCTGTGAAGATTGTGAAGGGCGTCCCCTCCAGGAGGAACTTGAAGTGCCGAACTGCGCGGTACATCGCGCAGAGTTCCCCTGTCGAAGGTGCTGTAGCGGGACTCTGCGGGATTGAACTTCTTGCTGAAGAAGGCGATGGGCTGGGGGGCGCCGTTGATGATTTGCTCCAGAACAGCACCGCAGGCAACGTTACTGGCGTCTGTCGTCAGCTGGAGGGGAGCCTTGGGATCCTGGTGTGCCAAGGCGGTTGCCTTGGTGAGGGCGGCCTTCGTCAGGAAAAGGCCTGCTGCTGGCTGGGTCCCCAAGACAGGGACTTCGGTTGACCTTTTAGGACTTCCGTCAGGGGGCCGTGGTGTCGCGATCCCGGGATGAAGCGCCTGTAGAAGTTTACCATCCCAAGGAACTCCTGGACGGCCTTGATGGAGGTGGGTGTCGGGAACTTGGCTACGGCTGCCACTTTCGATGTAAGAGGGCGGACGCCTGTCGGAGATACCTCGTGACCCAGGAATTCTGCTTTCTGGACGCCGAAGGTACACTTGTCAAAACGGACGACGAGGCCGTTTTCTTGGAGGCGCTGGAGGACTGCTTTGATGTGCCTCTGGTGTTCGCTGTGAGACCTGGAAAAGATGAGAATGTCGTCGACGTAGCAGACGCAGAATTTTAGGTCCCCAGGATGCTGTCCATGAGCCGCTGGAAGGTGGCCCCCGGCTCCTCAGCCCGAAGGTGGAGAAGGCGAACACATAGGACCCGAAGGGCGTGATGATGGCTGTCTTTGGTATGTCCTCTGGCGCAACAGGTACCTGAAAATAAGATTTAAGAAGGTCCAATTTAGTGAATATTTTGGCCCCGTGAAAGGAGGCCGTGAGGTCTTGCATATTGGGCAGAGGGTAGTGGTCGGGCTCCGTTGCAATGTTGAGCCGTCTGTAGTCGCCGCAGGGTCTCCAGGAGCCGTCCGGTTTCTGCACCATGTGGAGGGGGGAGGCCCATGGACTGGAGGCTTTCCTGCAGATGCCCATCCGTTCCATCTCCGCGAATGCTTTTTTCGCCTCCTGAAGGCGCTGAGGGGGAAGCCTGCGGAACTTCGCATGTGTCGGGGGCCCTTTAGTCACTATATGGTGGTATATGCCGTGCTTGGCTGGGGCCCCGGGACTTAGCGGCTCGGGCTTAAACACCTCAGGGAACTCCGACAGAAGGTGTGCGTACTGGTGGGGGGCGACGGCGCTGATGGTGGGTCTGGGTCCCGCCGTTAACGGGAGAGACCGGCAGGAGTCGGTATCGAGGAGGCGCTTGCGCCCCACGTCGACTAGCAGGCCGAAGTGCGCCAGAAAATCGGCCCCCAGGAGTGGGGTTCCTCGTCCATGACGATGAAGTCCCAGGAGTAACTCTGGCCAAGGATGGAGATCGACAGGAGCCTGGTGCCGTAGGAGAGGATGGGGTTCCGTTGGCAGCCGTCAGGAAGGCGGCCGGGTCTGGTGTCTGGTTGCGGTCCGCTCGGCGATGGGCAGGGAGCAAGCTTCGAGGAGGAACTTTTTTGTGGTGCTGTATGTGAGGGTGAGTGTTTCGGGTACCCGCGAGATGAGTTTGTTGTACACGTCCTCCGGAAGGGCGTTGAGCACTGTGTCGGCCTGTAGGATTTCGTCCGTGAGGTCCGCGATTCTGAAGTGGCTCTCCACCCTGCGCAGCCACCTCGATGGGTTCCCCTGCGTAAACGGCGGCAGCTTTAGGGTGAGGGGCGGCCCGCGATTGTGTTGCCCGGCCGTCGTGTGTTCGGGCGCTGGTGTGGAGTTGCGGGAGGGCCTCGATGCGGGCGGCGCGGCTGTGATGGGAGGTAGGTAAACCTCGGAGTCCGCGGGGTCCGCGTTTAACTGCATGAAGGAGGGGATATCCGGCGTCCATGCTCGCTCCTTTGACCCCTTACTGGAGTGGGGTACTCGCGTCAGTACGCACTTTCGTGCGCCGTGTGGTTCCGCTAGTGGCGCTGGTGGGGTGCGCCGACGAGTCAGCACGCTCAAACGCTGGTTACAGCGCCCGTGTTTAGGCCGCTAAGAGCGTTTTGGAGAAATCCTGGAGCCAAGACTGAGTCGCCGTGTGAGTCCGCTAATGGCTCCGGGATACTCGGGGTCACCACTGTAAGGTGTCAAAGAAACGAGCAGGTAAAGGTTACTGCTGCTTTATTACAGATCCAGGCGGCTTATATTGCGGCCGACTGACGCCGCCAACGTGAGAGACAATGGAATTGACTGTGACCTGAGGTCGAAACAATAAACAATAATATGCAGTGAACGAGTACAAATTACAATACGAAATATACAGAGCTACAATATAGATACAGTCTTGATGCCTGTGAATGAAGAAACATGTGATACACAATGTGTGACATTCAGTATAAATACCATAAAGTAAAAATGATTAAAATGCGTGACCTGGCACGTTTTAGGCGTGACTAATTGAGCTTGAAGAAAACGGGAAGTCACCAAAGAAAACAAGCTCAGCGGAGACTTAATTAATGGCGCCGCCGAAACACTATCCTGGCGCCGAATTGGTGACTTTACAACTTTATCTAATTCATTTTAGTTCGTGTTAGACCAGTCAAGACAATGCTTGAAAAAGTTTCTGTTAGCAGTACATATTACTGAGGGCTAAACATTTTCAGGTAGTTCGAGTTCGATTTTCTTCAACAATATTGTAAAAAGTGGTCAACCCAAATCCCATCTCCTTTACTTGAAAGAATCACGCTATTAATACCCTTGATGACAACCATTATTCTGAAAGAAAACTGATGTTAGCACTGAAGCATAATTGCAACGTCTGGGAACTGGGGAAGGTTTGCTCCAAAGTTTCGAGACGATAGCGAAGAAGCATGATTATTCTTGCATTAGGAATATGAAATATGAAAAAAAATTACAAACTATCTACAGATAATCAAGCTTCATAAATGAAGAGCGTACTTCAAACTAAAACACTGAGACTGGTTACTGCTATAATGTAATAAAGCTATTGCAAATAACTAAATAATAAAAACAGATGGCGAATTAGTAAATAAATACTCAATACGATACAGTAACCTAAAAATTAGGAACTACAAAGCTGTCTCACGTCTTTGCACTCATATCTTTTAATTCATTTTGTTTATCAAGTTCATCAGTCACATACGGGAACTCCAAAACACCTAATAAAATTCATTTGCTCAAGCTGTATTTCGAAGCTCTCAGCCAAGAATCCCGACCTTTTTTTTTTAGGTAACGCCTGAATAACACGATAATTCATGATTATACAGTAAAAAATTCGATAAAGTTCAAATGTCAAACACACTTTCCCCCGTTAATGTTACATCCAGTCCTTCCTGGAACTTATAAAAGTTATGGACACACCTTTAACCTACATTCAATTTATATACACCCGTATTCCCTTTATTATGTGCCAGTTTTCGTTTAATACCTCATAAAACTGTGCAAATTTAAACTTAAAATCTAAAACAACAACACTGGCAGCACAACCCATTTTATAAAATTTAAAGGACGAGGGTCGAGAGCGTATGGTTACAAAAATTCTAAAGCTTGCCATCCTAATTTAACAGCACAATTTTCTATGATTATGCTGTCCTGTATTATAATTCAAGGGGATCCTTACAAACATTCGCTCTAACGTGAAGGGTTATTAATGATGTCCACATATTAATAAAATAAATGTGGGGAGGGGGAGGGGTAAGGGGCGAAATCCACTGAACTTTGGTGTTAGGAAGGACACGATGCCATAGGTTATATTAGGTGAGAATTAAAGGCGAAAAAATGTTCGTTCCTATATAAATCACGCCTAAATGTCACGTTACCTACATGGCCTTAAATTGCCGATTGTCCTGCGTTGAAATTTTACTTTTTTTTTTCTCTTTTGCCTTTCAATTGTCGCCCAACCAACCTTTGGCGCCTTGTCCTTCCTAATTCATATAATATATATATATATATATATATATATATATATATATATATATATATATATATATATTATGTATATACACATTAGAAATAATTAACACCCAATTATGCGTGGAACATAAATAAATTTCTGAATCATTTATTTCTGTTCAATATATAATTGTGCGTCGATTATTGCTATCATATTCACTCAGAAGGGATAATTCGAATGAAATGCTGTCAATTGGGTCACTGCTGAGTCGGGAAGTTGGGGAAAACACGCTGGTAAGCATGCAGTTAGCCTTTCCAGGTAATTCCTTAGGTACAGTGGCAGTCAGGTTCCAAATTCTTTTATGATTTGTGTGGCTTGGTTGGCAGCGGTCTCCTCTTTCAACTAAAAGATCTGGGTTCGATCCTGATGTGTCAGAAATATATATATATATATATATATATATATATATATATATATATATATATATATATATATATATATATATAAAAACTATTTAAATAACTCACGACTAAAATTATGAAAAAGTAGAGTCCGGCTCTATAAATAATTTATTTAAAATAATTTCTATTGTCTCCCCCACAGGGACATTAGTAAAAATTGACTCTACATCCAGACTGACCATAAATAATTCTGAATCTTGTATGATAATATCCTCCTTGAATTTATGGGAGTTACTTAAAGAAAAATCGTTTTTAGTGAGAGGCTCAAGTAGAGGAACCAAAAATTTGGCTAGTTTATAACTCGGGGTGTTCACTGAGGAAAGAATGGGCCTTTATGGAACATTTTCTTTGTGTTGGGCAGACTATATAAAACCCCATACGAAGACCCCGTAGGGAATAGTTCCTGATATATATTATCATCAATTATCTTTTTTTGTTTTAACATCCTCAAAAACCTTACAATTTTGTCCTCTGGTTTAATGATATTGTACAAGTCTGGAACACCTATTTTCTCAAATTTCGTATGATCGTTTAAGATAATATCCATCTTATCAATATAAGTATCCTTATCTAAAATTACGCAACCCTTACCTTTGTCTGGTTTTGTAATAATAATACTGTCATCATTAGCCAAGTTTTTTAAAATGTCAAAGTCATATTTGTTGTAGAATGGAGTCCATCTAGTTTTTAACTTATGATAGGTGCAATGAGCAAGAGATGATAACTGCGACCTAAGATTGTCCAAATTAGCATTGAAAGGAAGGGACTTAAGACGGCGAAAGAGATTCTGTGGGTAGAAAAAACCTGCTGTAGTTCGGCCTATAATTAGGTAAACAAAATTCCAAACCTAGAGAAAGTAAGAATTCATCTCTCTTTGACAATAACCTTCTCGAAAAGTTAAACACGGTACTCATATTATTATTACAGAATTTAGGCGTGATTATTCCTAAACTCCTTAGTTTTCTATTATGTCTCTCATTTGCATCGTTGATAAAATTTAAAATGGTATTATTAAAAAGACGTACAAAAATTACTTTGTCTAAAATGGTGAGAGAATTACTTACGAAGGTTTTCTGTTCAGTTACCAACTGGTTTAACCTTTCGATATTTTTCTGCTTAAAGCAGTGGTTCTCAACCTGGGGGGCGCGCCCCCTTGGGGTGGCATCAGCAATTTCCAGGGGAGGCATCATTCAAGTATGGCCCCAAATAACAACAAGCGAAAGCAAGAGATTCCTCTAGAAGTAAGGGATGTGTAAAGAAAGAGCTGGCTGGTTGCCCGGGATAGGCTATAGTCTGCGTGCATCCCCGCACATTTTAACATTCTTAATCGCTTGCTTGTTATTTTCATATTGATTGATAGCCCTACCCATACTTTTTAGGTAGCACTGCCATCCATGACATTTAAGCAACGAAATTTTATGAGACACAAGACAATAAATGATGAATGCACTGCGATGCCATGTAAGGAATGAAAGAATACATTTTATCTTAAAAAATTTCTTGTTTATTTCACTACCAAATATCTTACCACTAAGTTTATTGAAGTAAATAATTCATATATCATTATAATCCTTCAACCATTGGCTTGACATGTTTAGTGATGAAATTGGGAAACACTACTATTCTTTGGGTAAAACTGAGGTGTAATGAAAGTTATAACTTTTGAAAGACATGTTCCCCAGGTGTTGGAGCGGAGATGCTCACTCTCTGGAGCTTTGAGAGAGACTGCAGACTGGCCATTTTCCAGCGCCACTAGCCAATCAGGAGCGCAGTAAGGGACGGCGCTAGGACTAAATGCACGGCTGATGTAAATGTACTGTAGCAGTAACAGTGCCATTGAAGAGGACAGTGTAAAAGAGCTGTCAATGATTATCCAACGCACGTTAAAAGAGTTGCACAAATTAACATATGAAATACAAAATAAAAAGCATGTTGACCTACCCACAATGTCGGCCGACGTCGAGTCGTCACCACAAGCGCGACCAGACAAGAAAATAAAATACTGCCAGTGCTACATGGATCAGTGCCTGAGTTTGACAACTTATGCATTGGTGAAGGTTTCCTTTCGATCAAGACCTTCATAAAGTGTATTGAAAATGCCACAGTAGGCTGGACAGATAGAGAAAAAGTTGTGCAAACAAAACAAAAAGTGACCGGGAATGCAGCATGGCAAATCAGGAGTTGAGACGCCAGTTATTCTGCAGACTGGGGTACTTTTAAACAACACCTCACCCAACAGTTTGCCCTACACCGAGAGGAGAAGATGAAGCTAATGGAAAATTATGACTCCATGCTGGGGGGTGGGAGAGTCGATTTCAGCATTCTGTAATCGCGTCGGTGAAGACTATGAGTCCCTCATCCCTGAGAGACCAGATTGTAGAGGGAGAAGAAACCTTCTGCCGACGCATGCTGAGGTGAATTCTTCCCACCTCCATAGTGGGATTCCTTATTGGCGATGAGAGGCCCTTACAAGCCTTGCTGCCAAAGGTTCAACTTCTGTTAGACCATGAACAATGCCAAAAAGCAAGGGGGAAGGGTAGGCCACCTCCCAACCGTTTGTTGCAACGGTTAAACAACCTGACCAAGCGAGTCCTCAGCCAATCCCACCCACCATCCAGGGGGCAGGGTCACACACCCAAGGACCTCGAAGAGGCAAGGAAAAACCAGCCAGGAAAAAGACGGTTGGCTGTTGCTGGCGGCGTGGAAGGGGGAGCCACGTGAAGGCCCAGTGCCCCTCTCTCACTGAGCTGCAACATTGTTTTCGATGCAATGCAACAGACCACCTCGTGAGCGCTTGTTCAAAAAACAACAACAGCCAGCAGAACAGCGATCCCCCTACACCAAGGAAAGGAAGGGGAAGGCAGCGTGGAGGAGGAGTCAGGAGGACCCCGACTACACCCACGCTCATCAGGTCCAAACAACGACCGTGTCCCTGGTAAAACAGGGGACGCCTTGTTGGGGAGTGAGGGGAGTCAACCAACACCCCGAGAAGTAGTGGACAGCCCCCACCAACTGTTCCTGTGTCTGCCCGAACATTGAGGGTGCCGGGAGGGAAGGTAATGCAAGAGCGTATCACTCACCCTCAACAAGGAAGTCACTGTGCCCATCGTGGAAGTATGGGTGGGAGAGCGAAAACGAAGGGCGTTGCTCAACACTGGTGCAGGTGTGTCTTTGTTAAAAGAACACCTAGTGACAGGGTCGATGCAATCTATGAAAGGTTGTTTAATTTTAAGTACAGCAGGCAGACATCGGATGGTAACCCAGAGGACTGTGAAGCAGCAGGTAACCATCAATGGGTGAGTAGTGACACCTACCTTCTATGACTATGTAGTACCAGCATTACAAGTAGAAGGATTTGCGGTTATTTTAGGAATTGATTTTGTGGATAGGAACGAGATAATAATAGCTGGCACAGATGTGATGGGGGTCGAAGTATGGTTAAAAGGACAACGAATCCCTAAACAGGGGGAGAGACCGAGGTGCCTACGGGTCTTCCTAAGATCGAAGGGTGATGGAGGGGAAGTACCTGTCGCCCCAGAGGCGGGGGGCAATGTGGCACCATCCCGGACCCTCTCTTCCCTCACTGTGACACCTGCAAATAATTTACCTGAAGGCACACTTTAGCTATGATCAGACTCCATCAGAAATGGGAAGATTTTATTTTTCCGGGTCTGAGCGAGGTAATACACGACGAGGTTAGTGTGCCATTTATTAACATTAGTGATCAGCGTATTGTACTAGACAGTGGGTCGATATGCGACCTTGAACCTTGTGAAATAGCAGATGCTTGTCACACGCTTGCGACCTTGAGTAGCACGTGTCAGGGTCACTATGAAGAATGTCTATGTAGACTCCTGTGAACAGCTGGTGAGTCTACCCCTGTTACTTATTAAAATATTGTCAAGGAAATTATAGAAAGTTATCAAAATGTAATTGCGATTGGCGACGAAACCCCAGGTAGAATAAATTATTTTCCTTTTGTTGTAGAGACCAGGGATCAACCACCCATAAGATCTAAGCTGTTTGTTATCAGCAGGAAGTGGAGAATGAAATTAATAAATTAAGGGAACAAGGGACAATTACAGAAAGTGAATCTCCCTGGGCCTCACCAATCATGATGGTTAAAAAGAGGGATGGTTCTCTTAGGCTATGTGTTGATTATAGAAAGTTGAATAGTACCACAAAAGACAATGCATTCCCATTGCCCTCTATTGAAGAAATGTTGATTAAGGTCAGAGATAGTAAATTCTTCACCAGCTTGGATTTAAAGTCAGGTTATCATCAAATACCTATAGACGAGAGTAGCAAAGAAAAGGCAGCCTTTGTAGCTAATCAGTTGTTTGAATACAATTACCTTCCTTTTGGAGTAAAGGATGCTCCTGCCCATTTTTTGCATGTTATGATGTCTGTATTAGCTTCGCTATTACAGCATAGCAAGTTTGTATACTTATATGACATAATCATAATAGGGGCTACAGTAGAAGAATATAAGAAGAACATTATTGAAGTCTTAGCAGCTTTAAAGCGACATGGTATGAAAATTAATCTAACCAAATGTAAATTCTTTCAGCATGAAGTTGAATTTTTTGGGACATATCACAACATCTGAAGGCCTTAAGCCTTGTGCAGATAAAGTAGCAGCAATTAAAGAATTTCCCCAACCGAAGAATGCAAAAGAAGTATCCAGTTTCCTCGGGCTCCCAGGTTACTATCATATATTAATAAAAGATTTTGGTGAAATAGCGAGACCATTAGAGTCACTGAGGAAACAGACGGATTGTCGTTGGGGAGGAGGAAGAAATAAATTTTCAAGAATTAAAGACTTCACTCACTAGTAATGAACTGTTATCTTATCCATAGTTCGATCGACCATTTCTAGTAACCACTGACGTGAGCAGTATCGCTATTGGGGGAGTGATTTCTCAAGTTGACGATGCAGGAAATGAAAAACCGATTTGTTTTGCATCACGAGCATTAAAAGTGGCAGAGAAGAATTACAGTACCTTCGATAGAGAGGCATTGGTGATTCTATGGATGCTGGAGAGACATCGCTACTTTTTGCTGGGGCATAAAGTCAAAATAAATACAGATCATCGCCATTGAGAGATTTATTCAAGAAAGGGGATTTAACCACTTGCCAGGCTTGTTGGATTGAGCGACTGTTAGAGTTTGATATTGTGGGAATTGAGCATATAGCAAGGAAAACAAATAAAGTAGCTGATGCTCTCTCTAGGAGTGCCATAATGGGAGTTACAACACCAGCAGCAAAGAGAGGGGAACAGTGAAGAAAGAAACAGTTGCATGCCTCAGAGGCACCCATGTAGAAGGCGAGAATAACTCGGTAAATCAAGTTAGGGAGAGAGAGAAGGGGTGCGAATCGAACCAGCTGTGAGAACGAGGGGGCTGATCCTCCAGGGGAATTGGCAAGCGGATGCCCTGGGAGTGAGAGAGAGTGTATGATTGATTTGTGTGGTTGGAGTGTGGAATTCGTGATGAGGGGTCAGGAGTCCAAACCTTGGATTGGACAGGTTAAAAATTATGTAAGGGCTGCAAGTAACGAGTTTCCCGATTTCCTAATAGTGCCCAAAGATATGTTCTTTCTTGAAGGAGATATCTTATTTTGTAAATATGAGAAGAGACCGGGCGATATCCGGTCTCGTGTCGTCCTTCCTCCCTCTTTGATAGAGAAAGTCATCCACATGATACATGTAAGTCCCTATGCAGGACATATAGGTATAGAAAGGTCCCTCAAGAGGGCACAACAATCCTTTTTTTGGGTAGGGATGAAAAAAGACATTGCAAAATTCATCACCCAGTGCCACATCTGCAATACCACGAAAAACCGTAGGCATTCTATTCTGAAGGCTCAAATATGGCCAGTGGAGCCAGTCAAATTTGCCAGAGTACACACTGATGTTGTGGGACCCTTCCCCACAGGGGATGGGCAATTCAGGTATGTGTGTGATGGTGGGTGTGTTCACACGGTATACTCACAAGTATGCGGTGGTGGATAAATCTGTGATATCAGTTGCCAGAGCCGTGTGTTCATTCATAGTGAAGTTCGGCTGTCCCCGTATGTTAATCAGTGACAATGGATGCGAATTTATTAACGAAGTAATAAAAGACCTAACAAAAATGTTAAACGTAGAACATTTCACGATCACATCTTACCGGCCTTCAGCCAATGGGTTAGCTGAATCCCATAATAGAGAAGTAACAAATACTTCGAAATATTTAGTAGCAGACAGTCCGAATCAGTGGGTAGAGATGTTGCCAATGGCGGAACTTGCACTTAATACAGTGTATAACAGCTCTATAAGAGATACCCCGTATTTTTTAGTGTATGGACAGGACCCTTCATTGCCATATACTGTGATCATGGACCCTAGAACTTTACCATTATATAGTGTCAAAACATACTGGGTGATGTTCTGTAACCTGACCAGAAGAGTGTTTCAGACAATGCAGATGCTTTTGTTGAGGGCCAATGAAAAGTATCAGACGAAATATGATCAGCGATTCCGCATGCAACCATCTAAGATACAAATAGGGGACAGAATCTATCTGAAAAGCCTGCAACTGAGGAAACATAAACTTGAGTCTGCCTACTTAGGACTGTATTGTGTGAAAGAAATTAAAAATGCCACCGCAGTGATCCCACATATCAAAACCGGTGTCCAAGGCGAGTATCACTTATCACACATGCATCCTATCAAAGAAGATGTCTTGATTTGGCACCTGAATAAGCCAGTACCCCCTTTCCCGCACTGCCTGGCTATCTGGGAGAGGAGAGTGAAAATGATTTACAAGCATTTCTGGGGACCATTAATAGTGCACCCAATGTGCATACAGACGAAGGTGTCATAAACGTGTCTGTGTACTTGCATTCCATGATCTTCATTTCATTTTTTGTGGTTGATTTTATTCATGTCTATTTGACGTCATTTGTTCTTTTTATTCAATTTCTGTGATTTTTACAAAATTATTTTGTCTTGATGATTGGTAATAATCTGGTTTTTGCCTTGTCTTGATTATTTGAACTGCAGGTTATTGCAATCCAATTCTAAGAGAATTGTGTGTGTTAATGTGTGGAGCTAAAAATTATTATTCCACTGATCCTATATAATTCTTTTTTTATTAAAAAAAATCATAGTAATGTGATACGTGGAATTCACAACACTGTAAATTGCCAGTTGTAACCATGCAACTTGACCCTGGCTTGCTAAGTTTCAGTTTTTGTTTCTACATGAATTGTTGATAACATATGTCGGGAGGTATGGTACTCAAATGGCAGTGCACAAATAGCACAGAAACTAAAAAAAAAAATAATGTTGTGAGTCCTGTGAGACGCAGAACTTTTAGGGGGAGTGGTGAGCTGATTTATATAGAAATTCATGTTTGAGACATAACAGAAAATCTCCTAGTTGTTTGTATGTCTTTGTGATCAGAAAGTAACGAACAGATACTGCTGATTCGTCGAACGCCATATGATCGTTGGTGTTTGGTGTGGTCAATTCAAATGAGTGCCACACATCGAAGACCCTTATTGGTTCCTTTCAATTATAAGAGACCAATCAGCTGAGGCCTATGACCTAAGCAAGTTAAGTTTGAAAAGTTAATGATCAGTAAGGGTTTAATGGTTGACACGTTGGGGCACGTCTTAAAACAGTGAGTGGTGCGTGGGGCGCGTCTTAAGACAATGAGTGGTGCGTGTCTCCTCAGAGTACCTTCCGACTATAATTGCATAATTAAGTAGTGTAATGTTAGCAACAGGGCCGTGTAACTATTAAGCAAAATACACGTGTTAATTGTATCTTACACATTTCATTTGTACTGGTAGAACCTATATATGACTGAGAATTAGGTCATACATATATATATATATATATATATATATATATATATATATATATATATATATATATATATATATTATGATTAGCAAGAATTCGCTAGCAAGTTGCCCCCCCTCTTTGTTGTGTTTCATTTACTGCCAGCTGGCCGATCGATAGACCATCTGTCTATCGATTTAGCACGGTCAGAAATACAAGGGTTTAAAAGATTAAGGCCACTCCCTTTTTAAAACAGAACTTTCCTTCGAGGCAAAAGTAATCTGTCTTGGGCGTTTTTCTTACAGGCAAAACCTCCCCTGCGGGCAGCAGGTGCAATGAGTCAAAACCCCTGTGTTGGACGCACCCCCTGCCCCATAGGAGGGGATAAAAGCAAAAACCCACGAGGTCTCGACACACACGCGGGCTGGAAGATATGGAATGAAGACGTCCCCAACACCTGGTCCCATTGATGCCCTTGCATCCTAACCACGTGGCCCTTTCCAAAGTATACTTTTCCTCGTGCCCCTCGACCGCATTCCAAGTGTTCGCTCCACCGTTGGCCTGCCTCGAGCCCACACGCCATTGCTTGGAGTTTCGAGGAGTCCCCATCGCCTTGCCCCTTTACGGAAGCCCTTGCATCTCACCACGTGGAAGAAACTCGCCCTCGGAAATCGCAAGTCATCCACGGACCGCCTTCTACGCGCCCTTGGAAAATCTGCTAAGGTAAAGTGCCCTGGAAGAGCCCCATTTCAGTCACACTTTTGTCTCGTAATATTTGCTTAAAGAGAAAGCCAGAAATCACCCTTGTCTAATGTCCGTGCGCCTCTTGCATCGGCAGTATTAAGTCTTTATTACTCCTTTGGCACCCTCAGTGCAGCCTCGAATTCATTATTCCTTTGTCTATTTCATTACTGGCGTATAATGTGCATATCTCTCATTTCAGAGGGACCCTATTTCGTGGAAGCTTCTCGGACTGTGTCTGGAATTCCCCAGTTTCATTCAATCCCGTAGGAATCCCCTTCAGGATCAGAAGTCTACTTGAGTTCCTCTTTCCCGTACTGATGTCATTTATGTAAATACACTCCTTTAAATGTGCCCACGTGTTTTACGTAATATTTCCCTCAGTAACAAGAGCCCTATGCTCATATGACATTCTCCTTTGTTTTCTCTTTTTTTTATGTTTTCCTGGACCCACGAAGTCAGAATCACAAGGCTAAAGTACCTTAAATTGTTGCTACCTGTCTCACAGAGCAAATTTCAAACTAAAACCACGGAAAAACGTAAAAATGGCGACCTGGCCATAGATCTCGTTTTGCAGTTGCAGTTCCCATAGCGTTGCTTTATTGCATTTGCAACGTGCCAGATCAGCTATTAGCAAAGCTAAGCTGGGTACGAGACAATTACGAACATTTTGTGTAAAACCAGCACACAGATCCGGAAATTCCACGTAAGTAATGTGTTTATCTTAGCAAAACCTTTTTACAATCGTGACTGTTCCTAGGAATTAGAAATAGGGATGCATGTATTCACTGAGAGAAAAGAACCGCCATATTAGATTCGTTAATGCATGCCTTTCAGGATAGGTAGTTAGGAAATAACCAGTGCTAACCATCCTTTGCTTCGAGGAATAGTGCGAAATTCCTCTGTGTTAAAATCTTTGCCATATCTTTTGCTTCGAGGAATAGTGCGAAAATTCCTGTGTTAAAATCCTTGCCATATTCTTTGCTTCGAGGAATAGTGCGAAAGAAATTCCTCTGTGATAAAGTTTACTTCGCATTTCGAATTAGCGAACTGTTATTTAGGCGCGAATAAAATTCCCACGTGGGACACGACGAAGTCAGCTTGCATTGCTGAAAATTCTCTCAAGTGTAGTTAGAATTCGAGTTAGGTGTTAGGAAAGCGAAATTTAAACTCCGCTTGTAGGGAAAAGTAATAGGTCGTTTTACTGTTATCCTCCCAGACGACTGGGAAATTCCCCGGAATCCCAGACGGTGTATAAATATACGGGTTTTCACACAGAATCTAAAAATACCCCCGGTGTTGGCCAGACGACATGCCAGCGTGTGTAGCATTTTTTTTTTTTCCCCCATTCATTTCCCAGCAAACATTTTCTCTTTGGGTTTCCGTTAGTAATTTCTAAGTCCTAAAGGGACGATCGTATTTCAAGTCCTAAGTGACTCCTAAAATTCTACGTCGCACGTGGCGAGAATTTTTTCCAGAGACTCCTAAAATTCCAGTCCTCAGAGACTCCTAAAATTCCAGTCCTCAGAGCCTCCTAAAATTCACGTGCACGTGGCGAGAATTTCTCCAAATTCCAGTCCTCAGAGCCTCCTCCTAAAATTCTATGTCGCACATGGTGAAATTTCTCCAAATTTCAGTCCTCAGAGACTCCTACTAAAATTCTATGTCGCACGTGGCGAGAATTTCTCCAAATTCCAGTCCTCAGAGACTCCTACTAAAATTCTACGTCGCACGTGGCGAGAATTTCTCCAAATTCCAGTCCTCCGGGACTCATACTAAAATTCTACGTCGCACGTGGCGAGAATTTCTCCAAATTCCAGTCCTCAGAGACTCATATAAAAATTCTACGTCGCGTGGCGAGAATTTCTCATTCCTCGGGAACCCAAAATTAAGTCCTTTTGAGACATTATACAGTGTAGTTCACACACATCTAAGCCCTTACGGGACTGATCATTCTAGTTCGTTAGAACAACTCCTTAACTTCACGCTACAGCCGGTCAAGTCCGAGCGTGACAAAATCCAGCTACGTCTTCCGAGACACATATTAAAATTCGTTCGCCAAGAACCACCACGTCTTTCCCCGACATATCAAATTTTAACAAAAGTCTCCTCAGACTTACTAATCACCTGTCTTATTCAGACAGATCCATTCTCCTGCAGTCTGAACAATTGAGTGTTTCAGATTCCTGCAATTGAGTCTTTTCAGACAACCTGAGTCTTTTCAGACATATCCTTTACCCATTATTCCAAGATGGCTAATACCAGAGCCCAACAAAACGAGGATTTCAAATTCTACATGTCCGCTGGGAAGGACATGGGACTATTGGGGCAAGATCTGAGAGCATGGGTTCAAGAGCGAGTGTACGATGCCAAGGCGGAGAGAGCAAGAGAACGTGAAGAGAGAGAGAGAGAACGTGCAGAGAGAGAGAGAGGAACGAATTGCCCAAGAACAACGGGAGGAAAAAGAACGTGCAGAGAGAGAGAGGGAACGAATTGCCCAAGAACAACGAGAGGAGAGAGAAAGAATCGCCCAAGAGAAAAGGGAGGAACGAGAATGGGAAGATCGAGAGCGACAGCACGCCCACAAGCTCCAGATGCTAGAACGACAGCCTGCCACCCCCCCGCCCTCTGCCGCGGGAATGAGTGCCCTCAGCCAAGCTCACTCGTTCATGCCAAAATGGACCGAGTCCGAACCCGAAGTATGGCTTGAAAGGGCCGAACGAGTCCTGGAGTGCTGCGATCTCTCCCCCGCGGAACTCTCCCTTGTTCTCACTAAATTCCTGGGCGGAAAGGCCCTCGTTGCCTACCACGCCCTCCCGCAGACGATCGGGAAACTGGGAAGCCGTGCGCCAAGCAGTTCTGAAGGCGTGCGAGAGATTACCCCCGAGCGGTGGAGGAGACGTCGGAGAGAGCAGCCCAGAGAAGCAGGCCAGACTTGGTCGATTGGGCGTACCATTCGAGCGGGCGCTGACAAAATGGCTCGATTCGAAGGAGCCACTAACACCGCCGAGGTACTCGGCGGTTTAAATTCGAGCATTTCCTGCGCTCGCCCCTCCTGCCCTCGCCACTCATATAGTGGAAAAAGCCCCAGCAACACTCACCGAGTGTTGCCGAATAGCAGATATGTGGGAAACTCACCACCCTCAAGAAGGATCCATGGGGCGGAAGATAAATCCCCCGTCCCTCCTCGGAGGTTGAAATTCCCACAAAAATGGGAACTCAGGCAAGCCCCTAACTTGCCATTATTGCAAGAAAACGGGGCATTCCTCCGAACAGTGCCGGAACAAGAAACCGGCTCCTCTCTCTCCCGGAAAACCGACAAATAACTCGCCTGCGCCCTCCACAGGGGCAGCACGGAAAAATTTCAGCCAGACATTTTGCACGGCGTGCAAGGTTTATGGCCACTCTCCCGCATGGGCAAAATGCCCACGCAATAGTAAATCAAATACTCCCACCGTCGCCTTGGCCGTCACAGATCCCACATCATTAGGCCCTCCCGCCGAAGGGCCTGTATACGTGGCCCCTCCACGAGGTAGCCAGCCCGCGCGCCGAGTCACTGCTTTCGAGGACTCGGGCGCGCCGTCTCCTCATCCGAAGGGACAGAGTTCCCCTACGGAGCTATCGTCAATAGACGAAAACTCGTCATGATCGAGGAATAAATCAATTTAAATGATACTCCCTACGGTCCAATTGAGAGTCACAAGACCTCACCAATCCAAAATTTGCAATCTTGCAGTAGCAAGCCATCTCCCGGGAGGCTATGACGTCATCCTGGGACAGGACTTTCAGTCCCCACCGAAATCACGACAATCTAGGGGTCCACATTCCCGAATCATCCCGCGGGCGCGAGTAATCCTCCCCGCTTCTCCCTCAGTCAAGACTGGCGCCCCTGGGTACCAGGAGGACGTGCAGTCCCCACCAGTGCCACCTGAGTACGATGTACAGTGGCCCCCTCGATCGGTTCGATCCAATTCCAGTGCCCGGCCCTGCCTCAGTGCCAGTGCCAGGGCCCCAATCAGATCTCCCTTCAGGAGACGCCAAATTCCTGCGGTGCCACTTGCATGCCCCGAGCAGGGCCAAGCTTCGTCCGTCCTGACCGATGAGCCCAAGAAACCTCTGATAGCGCCTGACTCTGCCCTAGTGCCAGCGCCAGAGCGCTCGCCGATCTCCATTCACGGGATCCAACTCAGGACCCCTCTCTTCCCCGCCTGGCACCGCTACCAGCGTCGGTCAGAGAGACGGTTCCTCCCGACCACCGCGGAAGCTCACCTGCAGGTGCGGCCTCGCAACCTGTGCCTGAGCTGGTCAACGTTACCTGCGAGCCGCTCACGCCACCCCGACCGCCTCCTCCTGCCTCAGCCCGTCGCCGGCGTAATTGCAAGTCAGGATTCTGCCATATCTCCCTTGGCCAATGAACTACAAGAGCTGCGACGGATTATGGTAGAACCAGCACGGAGCGCTCCTGCGTCAGCTGTCGCAGCAGCAGGCCCAGGTGGTACTCCGTGCCGCCCTCCGGTCGCGGGCCCTCCGCTGCCCCGGCCGAGGACGACTGTCCCATTAAGAAAGGCTCAAGGCGAAATTACCACGGGCGTGGGAAATTCCAGGTAATTTACAAAGAGCTCTAGAGCTCCCATGGCACCTGTGCCACCATTTCATCTTTCGAAGGTCTTGGCACCCCTAATCCAGAAGGGGATGTCAGGCCCTCCTCTATCTTCCTCAGTTCCTCAGGAACTTCTATCTCTTGTCACCTTCTATTTAATCTTCCCTTAAATTATCCCCACAAGAGGCAATTAAATACGGGATACCATTCCCCACACAATGTATAAATCATTAAGAATAACAGAGTGAGAAGTGGCACGCCCTTGCGCCCATACCTTGGCACCGGGCGTGCGTGTCAGCCCCTCCTGAAGGAGTCGCGCCCTTCAGGTGCACTTTCCTCGCCCTGGGACTGAAGTGATAGTCCGGGCCGTAATTTATAGGCGAAGGACAATAAATTCCCGCCTAACACAATAAAACCCTCACTCTTTTTCCCTTCGCTCTTCTGCCAATATCATTTACCTTCTTTTAGTCATTTATTTATCTTTCTTTAAAAAAATCGTGAGTCACAGACTCTTGCCCTTGTGATTTAAATGCCCCTTTCGTAAGCTCTGAGAGACGTGTCCCGCCTTTCATATGCGGTCACATTTTCATTCGTATCATCTTGTTAATTTTCCTTTTGTTATTATTATCCCTTTTCCCCCTTCCATTCCTTCCCAGATCTCTGTTTGTCCTAAGACCCCACATCTTTTGTCTGCTTGCCCCGTCATAACATGGAGTACTCGAGTGGGCAGTGGACGCATAAAATTAGCGTAGTTTAAGGTTAACGAATTAAAGCTCGCGAATACTCTCGCCCGCATACGACTGTCAAAATCCCTGTGTGAGGGTCAGCCATCCGCTAGCGTTGGACTATTAGCTAAGCAATTACCAAGGCGAATATGTATAGTCATTACAATATCGCGTAATGGGGATGTCATTTACAAAAATAAACGCTGTTTTTCATTTACACAGCCTCTTCAAGGCAGATTGTACTAACCGCATGCATTTTATCTAAAATTAAGTAACCGTGTATTTTAATTCTTGAACAATAACCTTTCTTTTCATTTGTTGGCCATAGCCTCATATACGTGGTCCTATAATCTTAATTAATTCACAATTGTTCGAGTCACTTTATAAAGTTACCAGTGGGTAACCAAATCTAAAGTAATTATTCTTTTGCAAGTGTTTAAATCACTTTGTGTTCTGTTAACGAAAATTGTCCCAATGTGTTATTAAAAGTAATGTCACAGCTTCATAAAACCCTTAGTAGTAAAGTTCATTGCAAGGCAGAATGTAGAGTAACGTAAAGCATTTGCCACTCATTCTTGAATATCGACGTACACACCTGAAGGAGGTATGTACATCATCTTGTATGGGGAGGTATTATGATTAGCAAGAATTCGCTAGCAAGTTGCCCCCCCTCCTCGTTGTTGTGTTTCATTTACTGCCAGCTGGCCGATCGATAGACCATCTGTCTATCGATTTAGCACGGTCAGAAATACAAGGGTTTAAAAGATTAAGGCCACTCCCTTTTTAAAACAGAACTTTCCTTCGAGGCAAAAGTAATCTGTCTTGGGCGTTTTTCTTACAGGCAAAACCTCCCTGCGGGCAGCAGGTGCAATGAGTCAAAACCCTGTGTTGGACGCACCCCTGCCCCATAGGAGGGGATAAAGCAAAAACCCACGAGGTCTCGACACACCGCGCGGGCTGGAAGATATGGAATGAAGACGTCCCCAACACCTGGTCCCATTGATGCCCTTGCATCCTAACCACGTGGCCCTTTCAAAGTATACTTTTCCTCGTGCCCCTCGACCGCATTCAAGTGTTCGCTCCACCGTTGGCCTGCCTCGAGCCCACACGCCATTGCTTGGAGTTTCGAGGAGTCCCCATCGCCTTGCCCCTTTACGGAAGCCCTTGCATCTCACCACATGGAAGAAACTATCCCTCGGAAATCGCAAGTCATCCACGGACCGCCTTCTAGGCGCCCTCGGAAAATCTGCTAAGGTAAAGTGCCCTGGAAGAGCCCCATTTCAGTCACGCTTTTGTCTCGTAATATTTGCTTAAAGAGAAAGCCAGAAATCACCCTTGTCTAATGTCCGTGCGCCTCTTGCATCGGCAGTATTAAGTCTTTATTACTCCTTTGGCACCCTCAGTGCAGCCTCGAATTCATTATTCCTTTGTCTATTTCATTACTGGCGTATAATGTGCATATCTCTCATTTCAGAGGGACCCTATTTCGTGGAAGCTTCTCGGACTGTGTCTGGAATTCCCCAGTTTCATTCAATCCCGTAGGAATCCCCTTCAGGATCAGAAGTCTACTTGAGTTCCTCTTTCCCGTACTGATGTCATTTATGTAAATACACTTTCCTTTAAATGTGCCCACGTGTTTTACGTAATATTTCCCTCAGTAACAAGAGCCCTATGCTCATATGACATTCTCCTTTGTTTTCTCTTTTTTTATGTTTTCCTGGACCCACGAAGTCAGAATCACAAGGCTAAAGTACCTTAAATTGTTGCTACCTGTCTCACAGAGCATATTTTCAAACTAAAACCACGGAAAAACGTAAAATATATATATATATATATATATATATATATATATATATATATATATATATATATATATATATATATATATATATATATGCCACTTACACAATGGAAGGAGTGAAATTCTTTTGGGCATGCTGTAAACAAACCTTGAACTTAACGATACGTGGTTCCAAGTAAAAACTTCTTATTTGCACCTTCAGGGAATTATGTCCCCACCCTTAGGTGGGTACCAGATCCAGCTTGCAGCACCTGGACTAGAGCCCAAGGTACAGGGTATGAGAACCTGCTGCCTTGCAGTTTGGCACCTCTTTAGGTAAGAGACCCAGTTCCGCTATCGAAAATTGTGTCCTTACCTATGAGGAGCACCAGAAACCAATGGCAGTGGAATGACTGACAGGGTTAGGAAGCTGAGTGCTTTGTCCCTTCAGCTTCAACCATTGATGACTGGTGGATGACCTTGGTCAATAGCAAGGTTCATTACCCTTAGTCATTTAGAAATTGTGTATTACAAAGAAATGGTTATCTTTTAAGTGTCTAGCCAATGAATCCTCCGCTGGTGTGTTGTACAAATGCATAGGCATAATCTGAAATGGTCCCCCAAGTCCTGAGTAAATGGAAATAATAAGAACATCCCAGTTCATAAATATAAATATGAATTGAAAATAGGAAACTGGAAGGTCAGAACCTTGAATCAAATTGGAAAAGTAAAACAGGTAGAAAATTAATTCCAGAGATATGAACAGGAAGCATGAGCTGTTTTTGGGCTCATGGTGCAAAGGAATGAGGAAATAAAGATTGGAAGGCGGGTACTGTGCACAGTATTAACAGACGGAACTGGCAGAGAAGCAGGCATGATCTTAACACCAAAAGCAGATATTCAGCAAAGTGTTACAAACTTACCAACAAACTAGGCAGGCTGCTGCTGCAAACAGAGTGCCATCTTCTAGTATCAGGTTTAATACTACTCAGTTTTATCTAGGCCACAACTAAAATGTGGAATAGTTAGCCTAGTGCACTTGTAATCCTCAGGCAAGCCTTGAGACCTGATCATACCATTGTTTGGAAGAGGAATAGCCTTTAATATACTAGAGAATTGCTTATGAGAGCTACGAGAACTACCAGCCGTTGCGTTATAACTGAAGTAGGGGAAATATTACTGTGTTTGAAGGGGACTAATTGGCCCATGTAAATTCCCTTACTGTAACAATTCAATTTTTCTGTTGTTGGACTAGGTGGGAAATCAGTGGGTTTTATTCAATTCACTGGTTCCAGAAATAATAAAAATATTCAATAACCTAGTTCCGACTGGCGACCTAATCGAATTCAGTTAATTGTCTGTCTTTTGGGGTAACTTCCAGCTTTAATTGAAGGATTACATGGGTTGTAGGTAAAGCAGGGCTATATAAATTACAGTAATTAATAATTAACTCATCCACCGAATGACCCACGTAACAATATTGTAGATAGTATCCTCTTAGACCCCTCTCACCAGTCAGTAAGTCAAATGAAATAAGGAATATGCACCTAATTAATTTATTTTAGTATGATTCACTGTAGGCACATTTTGCCCCAATAAAACCTCTCTCTCACACTGACTTTGGGGGAAACCATTTTAATCTCCTTTTGTTTGTGGGACTGCTGAAATTCCTTAAATTCCAGGTGCAGACCCAATCAGAGCTAATCGTCGCCCAAGGCAGGTCAGCTGGCAATGAAACATGTGCGTTCTGCCATCTTGGAAATTGAGCCATGCGTGGCCGCATTGCCATGTGGGCAGGACGATCCCAATGCCACCTAAGAGGAGAAAAAGCATAATTCAAGGAAGTTATAAAGGGTCTTGGAAAGACACGCTCACTCTCAGATTTGCTCAGAAGCTGATCCAGGATGGATGTCTGTCCCTTGCTCCATTAACCTACCTAATTCTAACACGTGGTTGGAAGTAACCAGAGTATTTTTGCTCTGACATTATTCACTTGCCCTCCATCTCGCTGGCCCCCATAAGACGAGGAATTTCATTTCTTGATTAAAGTAAAGTACTGGATTTACGGTTATTTTCGTCAGTCACGTTCCTATTCGTCTCCAACTATTTTTCTGCTTTTCTTTTCATAGTGTGATAGGCCTACAGTGAGACCTGTATTGCTTTTTATATTTGTGCTGCTTAATTTGCAAAGCATTGACGTGAAATGTAACGTAATTGTGAAATATTCGAGTTATTGGGATTGAGTTCAGTCTAGGCATCTTCTATGCAATTCCTCGATTCCTTCATTACAGTGCTATTTTCGGTTGAGTAACCATAAGTGTTTCAATACAGATTAGGGGTTAGTCAGCTGTGGATCTGTGCATCATCTTGTGTGCGTAGTGGCCCCACTACATCATTTGCAACACCCTTTGAAGTGGGCATCCCATTGTGTTTCCTCAAGCAAATCCCCAGTCATTTGCTCTTTCATCTTGTATCATGGGACCATGTTTGTGTGTCCCCTAAATTACGCTACCATTCTTCTGATATGTGTTTTCCTTTGTATATATAAAACGGGGGACAGTCGAAATTCAATCTTAGCAAGAGTGAGGGCATGAGAACAAAATGAAGCAAAAAGACAAGAAAAAAAAATGTTATGTAAGTGGCCAACTGGAGATATTAAATTCAGATAGATATATGAGAATAAATGTAACAAGAATGGTCGTAATACCTCCGTAAAGGTTTCAAAGAAGAGTATGTAAAGAAGTAAAGGTAGTTATATGAAAGGATTTCTGAGCCAACTGCCCCGAATAAAAGTTGTATACAGATCTTAAATGAGAATGCTAAAAATATAATAAAGTAAATAATAAATAGTAAGTAATAAGAATAAAGTAATATGAAAAGTAGATAAACAATTTGTGTAATACATGGCGAGGAAGGAGAGGTTTCATCGAAAAGGGAAGAAATACAGAAATGTTCCAAAAGGTTAAGAATTTGATTAGGGTAAACTTGGATGTATTGTCTCGTTCAACCACATTCTTTATACACTGACCTTTTAATCACATTCATATATTTAACATTCACTTCCATTTTTGTCTAAATTTTGCTTGCATAAACGCACCGGTCTTTACATTGGACTGTAATTTCTCTTTAGAATTAGCATTATCTAATAATAGCCATGAGTTAATAGCTGAAAGAATTACTGGCAGAAGATAATAAATGGAACAACAACCAAGGTTGATAAGTAACATCAACTGTCGCCTTTTCCTACGGATCTTTAGACTTGGGAATAACAAAAGGTACAAGAAATAAATGCACACACACACACTATATATATATATATATATATATATATATATATATATATATATATATATATATATATATATATATATATATATATATATATATATATATATATCTAGATATATCATTAGGAAAAAAATTAATTATGAGGATAGGTGTCGTTAACACCCGAATGATATCTTGGCCATGAAAAGACCTACTAGAAGGGGATCTTTCTAGTGCTCAAAACAATGTAATTTTTCCTGTAGTCTTACAGTGAAACTATGCCTAATATCTTACTACTGTATAGTAGCCTCTGCCTGAGGAGAAAGTTGGTATCTGCATTATTTTTAAACGGTAGGTTCAGGGTTTCGGGATACCGTCTTTGAGATCTGACCACGTGAGGGTATGGGCAAGATACGGGTAATTATCTGACCAGCAGGGAATGAGCAGCTACTGTAATTAAGAATGCTGAGAAATAAATACCATGCATCACGTGTTGAAATTCGGCTTCACCACCTGTGAATCTTGGCGTTAGTTTATTCTTATTTCTTCGCTTCTGTTTTGGACAGATATTCTAATTTGCAGGCAAAGCCACAAAGTGCAATGCGCTACTTTTATTCTTGGGAGTAAGGAAGGAGAGAGAGAGAGAGAGAGAGAGAGAGAGAGAGAGAGAGAGATTCTCACCGCATACTAAGTCTATCATCATACGCAAGAGTAACTAAGAAAAAAACTGCAGCCGGGAAAGACTCTCTGGCCATATATTATATCATCATTTCGGACCAGAACGACTTAATAAGCTTAACATTAAATGAAGGCAGAGAAAGCCGGCAGAAAAGGTCCGCCCGAGGTCCCAGAGAGGGAGGCAGCAGCAAAACGCGCCATTTAAACAAAGACCAGTAGCAGGGACGAGTCACGAGCACATGCCCGATGCACAATAAGCCCGCCACTCATGCCCGCCGATAGTGATCTTGGACAAACAAGCTTAGCACATGGACGCCAATCATGCTCGCTTAACTGCTGGTTAGCGTAGTATGATTGCCTGCTGAGAATGCACCGAGACCACGGGTTCTTTTTGTTGTTGATTCTGCCAAATCAAAACATCTCTCCTCCGCTCTACTGTAGTGTCGTAATATATTGGTATAAATAGTAGAAGCACAGTCACTTCACTTGGGCGTTGCCGAGTTTGCGCTCTGAGGAACACCCTTATTCCCCTTCGCCCAAAACATCCTCCTTCCTCTCTTTACATTGTGTACCTTTTTGTACAAGACAAATGAATTTAAATGTGTAGGTCATACTATATGAAGGGGAGAGTGTGACGGTGAAGTTTCTCAACTGCGAATTTATTGAGGATTTGTGAAGGTATATTATATGCGGGGACATGAAATCAGTCCTTATCAGTGTCTTGCACGCTTGCCTTCCCAAGATAATGAACACTACACTTTAAGGTCAGAAGAGAGAGAGAGAGAGAGAGAGAGAGAGAGAGAGAAGGCGAATAAGGAATAAAATGGGCAACACTTATTCCCACTGTCTTCCAGATGATTGCCGTAGTACTCCCGTAACGAAGTCTGTGAAAGAATGGGAAAGGATTGTTATCAAAACGAATTCCCTTTGAACAGTTCTCTGATCAGCAATTCCCTTGTCACAACAGCTGTTAAATAGTTATTGCATCAACAATTGCCTTATCATAACAGTTATCACATTCAGAATCTCTCCTGGTAACTGGTCGAAATAATTGCACCATAAAGTAAAAAGTTCGTGAGTTTAGGGAAGAAAAAAAAAAAAAAGAGAATTTCAAGTATTAAATAGAAAAACGATTGTAACTCCCCGTAATGTTCATCCTTTTGTTTAGCATAATTCCCTTTGTATAGATGATACTGGTATACGTTTCATATTGAGAATACTGACTATGAAATAAACTGATACAGATTTGTTCGTATTTCCATCCATAAAATCATCTGTAACTGAATTTAAGCATAATTTTTATGGAAGCAATACAGTACTTTAACTTACTGAGCAGTAGATTTGTACGGGAAAAAAATAATTGATTCTCTCACTCAGTGGTATCAAGTTGTAAAAGGAGACCAATTAATCCAGCGTACCTGAACTCCGCCATTGTGATAAGTCTTATCTTTATTTCCTAATGAATCTTTTCGGACTGACTTTCGGGGAACGGCGCTAACAGGAACCTGTTAGACCGGCTCCGTTGAGAAGCTGGGGGCGCGCTTCTGGGGTCACATCTTGCACTCGCAGTATGCACGTATTTATCATTATAAAAGTGCAGTCTCACTGACATAGGCATACTTACACACGCTCGCATTTTCATACCAATTCATACTCTTTCACTCTCACGTTTTTATGTGCAAACTTACACACACTAATATACGTATGCGCATTGAGTATGTTATTCAGATATGCTAAGCTATGCACATCACGGACACATTCTGAGATACATGCATAGGTATATACCTAGCAACAGAATATATAAATTCATGCACAATATTCAAAAGCTTATACGAGTGCACATATAAAAAGTTAAGAAATATACGTATCGCAAATATATGTTTTCAGTAGCAGTCATAACTTTATATATATATATATATATATATATATATATATATATATATATATATATATATATATATATATAATATATATATATATATATATATATATTTTATGAATTCAGCCACTGATTTGTTCTACGGAAAAGCTTTTCCATCATCTGGTCCTAAAATTTGAACTGAAGTTAACAAATATCCGCAAATATAAAGTAAAAACATTCACGTTAAAACTAATACATGAGTAATGCCAACATAAAAGAAATATGCAATTATAATAAATTTACAAAAACTAAATCATAATTAAGTACAAGATTATTCAAAAGACACTCTGGCCAGGATTGGCGTCCGTTGGTTCCGGAAAATTGCCTCCATCTAAGATTTAAGATCTAAGCCAGTGGTTCTTAACCTGGGGCGCGCGCGCCCCTAGGGGACGTCAGCAATTTTCCGGGCTCTCACGCCCCAGGGAAAAATTGAAAATTCTCTAATTATATTCGGTATTCTCTTAACAAGAGTCGCTAAGAAGCAGTGTAAGTATCTCACTCTAATTCATTCTCAAAAGAATAAAACATCCCTTTCCTCTCTTTTTTTTTTTTATTTTCCTTTAAATCTGGGAGGGAATTTTACTCATAGATGCAGGGGGGGGGAGGGGTGGAGGGAAGGACCAACTCTTAGAGGGGGGCTTGGTAAAATAACAAGGTTAAGAACCACTGATCTAAGCTATCCCTCTAGTTGGCCTCGACTGAAAAGTTTTTCTTCGTCTTTGAGAATGGTTACTGGTGGCTGAAAAGGAAGGTAAATACCTTTTCTTTGAAAACGTCTGCAATACTCAGGTCAATCTTGTCTGTTACTGCCTCTCATTTCTTTCCGATATATGATACACTGCACTAAGTTATACTCATACCTATAAATAACACCTGAACAAAGACCATCTGAAACCTTGTGTTTAAACTTCAAAAATCTATTCGGATGGGTAGAGAATAATAATAAAAAAAAAAAAAAAAAAACGAAAAATGAGGATAACATTCACAAAGAATTTGTCCGAGATGGTCACGTATTTTGAAACTATACTCAGTTTTTTTTTTTTACCGAGGCGCATTGGCACCGACTCGCAGGGGTGCCCTTTTAGCTCGGAAAAGTTTCCTGCTAGCTGATTGGTTACAAGTATTTTGTCCGAATAGCATCATTGTTTTCAAATAATTACCAAGTAATGTGAATCGAAACTTATTTACTAACCTAAATTTCTCCCTCAGATATATGTTTTGTCAATAAATAATGTTAACGAATAAATAGATTATAAAGTATTGTGATGGTATGTCTAAATTTTTAATAACAACACCCGCCGAAGTCAACGACAGGAGCTTGTTTTCGGATGCACGCTGCATAATTTTTTTACTTTTCACATATCTTAACACCAATTGGGATAAATTACACTAAGCATAAGAAAAACATGTTACTATAAACTTTCTTTGAATACCAGAATCTACTAAAAACATGGAATTAATAAAATTCGCTATTGGTGAAAACTTCCGGGGAGGTAAAAGGAACAGCCTGTAGCATTAGATAAAATTTAGATAAAATTACCTAGATAGGTAGGCCTAGTTATTCATATGGTATCCACATGCCAGCAAATGTTGATGGGCAAGAAAACTTTTCAGATACATATCATCTTTTATAGGCTTTTGTGCTGAAGCCTTTTGTTATATCATTATAATAAATATGAAGAGGCTATTTTTTTCTTTTACATAATAATAATATACTTCCCTTATTATGGCTTTATTTCTTGCACACATTTCAAACTAGGCTAGCCTATGTCTATGTGTCTTACACCATTTTTTGACAATTGCAATAAATTTTGCTTAACTCTTTAAGGTAAGGAGTAACAGTAAACAGTAGCTGATGCTTGATATAAGTTAAGCTAGGTGTATGTAGGCCTGTGATGTAAGTCCGTATAGAAAGGATTTGCTAATTTTGTCGTAAAGGCATGGATTCTATTAATAGCACTATTTTCGGTTTGAGAATACTGTAGTGTTCCATAAATTGCATAAAAATCTTGATTAAACGAATTCATAATTTCACCGAGTTACAACTGCGATACCCCTCCCCCTCCCTTCCATCCCCGCCTCGGTATTTGACAGTAGACGCATATAGCCTACTAATCCTTAAAATGTATATGTATATGTGTATAGTACATTTTCTACTCAGTCACATATTCTTTTACTTCTCAAAATATCCGCAGAAACTCGTGTTAACCTTATATGTGTCCTGAACAGAACGCAAAATAAGAAAATAAACAGTTTTCTTATCTCGCATTATCTGCTGTAACTTACATGAAAAGTAATTTGCTAATTTCTGCGAAATATATTTTTATTACTGTACACCTACAAAAAGAAGCATAGTAACTATTTAAGTCCAGATATAGCCATTAAAGTAATCTCAATAACATAACACTGATTTCAGCGCTTGCAGGAATCAGGAAAAAGCTGCAATGACATAAATCAGGAAAATGCTGCAATGTAAATCAGCTGGGATAATTTTTCCGCCAGGCCGCCATAGGCTGTCCCTTTTACCTCCCCGGAAGTTTTCACCAATAGCGAGTTTTATTAATTCCATGTTTTTAGTAGATTAGGTATTCAAAGAAAGTTTATAATAACATG
Source organism: Macrobrachium rosenbergii (assembly GCF_040412425.1). Classification (NCBI taxonomy): domain Eukaryota; kingdom Metazoa; phylum Arthropoda; class Malacostraca; order Decapoda; family Palaemonidae; genus Macrobrachium; species Macrobrachium rosenbergii. Next base: position 30,647,057 of record NC_089780.1, on the reverse strand, counting down.
ATTTTCTTATGCTTAGTGTAATTTATCCCAATTGGTGTTAAAATATGTGAAAAGTAAAAAAATTATGCAGCGTGCATCCGAAAACAAGCTCCTGTCGTTGACTTCGGCGGGTGTTGTTATTAAACTTAGACTTACCATCACAATACTTTATAATCTCTTTATTCGTCAACATTATTTATTGACAAAACATATATATGAGGGAGAAATTTAGGTTAGTAACTAAGTTTCGATTCACATTACTTGGTAATTATTTGAAAACAATGATGCTATTCGGACAAAATACTTGCAACCAATCAGCTAACAGGAAACTTTTCCGAGCTAAAAAGGCACTCTGCGAGTGAGTGCAAATCCGCTTCGGTAAAAAAAAACAGAGTATAAGTGCTCCCGATTATGGGACAGAAAAAAAAAATTCTTCCGAGAAATGGAATTGTTAGGTTTAGCTGCTGGGGGCTGAGTTCTTATTTGATAAATAACTCTATGTCCATGTTGATGGCTGTGTTATTGGTAGCCCAACTGGACCTAGTTTTGCAAATGCATTTCTGGCTCATCATGAAAATATCTAACTTAATGAATGAATGCCCTACCAGCTTTAAAACCTCTTTTATATATATATATATATACATATATATATATATATATATATATATATATATATATATATATATATATATATATATATATTTTTTTTTTTTTTTTTAATACTTTTTTAATCTTTCCGAAGTCAAAATCATGTTGAAGAGTGTATAAATGATTCACCCGTAAATTCTAAAAACCAGATGTAAATTTTACATGTGAATTGGAAATAAATATATCTTGAATGTGAGGCCACTGATGCATCGACAGTTTGCTGCGCTGGGATGCCTTCATGCAAAAAAATATATGTTGTGCCTATGGTCTAACATTTTTCTGGAGCCACCTCTGTTAGTTTCTTGGGTTAAAAGTGACAATATCTACATATTCACACGCTTTTATACTTACAGACTTAGTATAAGAAAAAATAGAATGACATTTATAACCTTTTCTTTAGTATGAGAATATAACTCGTTTTATTCAATGTTAAATATGTATACTGATGACCAAAAAGTTTTCCAGTATATATATGCCGAAGAATCAATATCTCTCAATTAGAATTAAAAGCATGGGAAGCTAGTACTAAAACTGAAAATCAATACAATTATCTTCTATGATGACCAAGAGTAATGCGTCAATGCATTTCTCAAACCTTAGTGAAACGCCCCAGAACACAATAGAACCTGGAAGTATTTCAACAGACTGGAAAATTGAAAAGCCTATAGTCGTGTCAGTCAAGAGGCTACAGAAAAGCAAAGCATCCCAAGTTCTTCTTAAAACTAATGTGCCTCGTCCAACTTATCCAAAAGCCTTGAGTAATTCAGCTTCTCTTGTGTGCTTTAACCTTTAGTGATATTATTGGTTTTCCACATTAACACATGACTTCCAAATCTGTAAATTTAGGCTAGTTTGTATGTTACTTTAAAATACATTGGGCTTACGGATGTGTATTTCCGTCTAGTGTACATATGATTTCATTCAAAATTGTGTAGGAAGTTGAAGTGATATCCCAATTGTTATTTTTACTAGAATATTATGATAAAATCTCGACTCTCTTCGTACAAAACCACACACAGACATATATCACTTGTATCGAATTCACTGTATCTTAGGAATAACTTACAACCAAAGGGTATTATAACTAAATGTATTAGCCAAAATTTGCACCTGGGTCACTGATTTAGATACAGTGATTATACAGTATATATATGTATATATATATATATATATATATATATATATATATATATATATATATATATATATATATATATATATACATATACATACTCGTATGTGTGTGTGTGTTCTCCGGATATGAACTCTTCCTGACTGTGTAAGAGCTTTAGCCACAATTAAGCTAACTGTTTTCCTCGCAATTATTTCAATTCACGCATCTTGGGTGCAATAATACAAAGGACTTTTTAAGATAGATCTGACCTCCTCTCCTGCATGTTCATCTTTGAAAGCAACCCGAGCCTTTCCAAAATGATTCGATGTGCTTGGAAGTAAGCGTTACCCAGGAAAATTAATGTGACATGAGCAAATTTACACGAAAAAGTACAAAGAAAAATATCACCAAAAAATTATATCTTGTATATAAAGTAATTATATTTTTAAGCTTTTCACTCTGGCTGGGAAAAGGTTAAGCCCTACATCAGCGCATCCCCAAAAGTAAATCTAACCTCCGGTAACATGGCATAAGGGGAAAACCTTATAAAAACTCTGTCGGTAAATCTGACTTCCCTAAGAATTACTAACTCGACACCATGACGCTCACTGAGGTCTGATAGGCCTTGAAAAGTTCGGGCTCGTGTATTTGCCAACAACCGCTTTCCATGAACACGGAAGGCTGGAATCATATTTCCATGTTTGAAAGGGACGTAACAATGGAACAGGTGATAGACGAAACATGATACCGGGCCACTTAACCATTTGAACCGATGCATGAAGTAAAATAAAGAACTGAAGGTTATGAGCCAGAGAGAAAGGGGTTAGGAACCCATATCTCTCACCGAGGGTCCCAGGAGAACACTCAATTCATGAAACAAAAACAAAAGGCAAGAATATGGAAACGGTGTTTTTGAGGCTGAGCGACTCCCTGACAAATAGACCAACGCCGCAAACGTGCCCATTGCTTAGGCTTATCCGCGAACCTGGCCGTCGAGCCATTGTCCACCGCAGAATTTGCATAATGTCTATTGTGAAGTTCTAAGCAAAAAGATTAGGCTCCCGGCCACTATCTGATGGCGACACGGCGATTGCTAGTACACGCCGAGAGATTACAGTCTTCGGCCTCTATGGATATGGGCCTATGGGGCTCCTCGCGCTTTTACAGTATCCCCCAACCGGACCTACAGACCATAAGCGGCGTGAGGGGTGAGAGCCGTAAAATAAGGGAGTGCGGGAAGTTGGAGACCCAAACACCCACTTGTTTGCCTTATTTGGGACAATGTAGCCGTATGGACGGCGGCAGGTGAAGTGGTAGGTCACAGGGCCCTCCAGCGCGCAGCTTCTGTATCACTGGGTGATCATTATCTACTGTAGTCCGTGCATGCGGGAAGACGGCCGCAGGAACAGGCGACGTTCCACTGGGGGGAAATGGGCGCGAAAGTGCCCTAGTGGTTATGCAGATCATTATGGCTGGCTTCAGCAAAACAAAGGCGTTTGCGGAATCGCATTGAAGCTGGACGGGGTTTTTCCAGCTGATTAGGTGATGTCTTCCTGGAAACTTAAGAAAACAAATATCATTATTATCCCTTTAATAACTAAGCTATTCTAGTAAAAAATTTAAAACAAAAAGGTTTAAAAAGCAAATTAAATAAGAAAAAGGCTTATAAAGGAATGTCCTTAATCAGTTATGATTTATATAGTAGGTTTTTTTCTAAATTTTCCATCGAGCTGTTACACTATGGTGTACATAGAATGTTGAAACCTTACAATTGTAGGGAACATAACTGAAAAAAATTCCCTATTGTTTAACAAGTAATTTTCCATATGAAATACTGTACATAAAAACTGAAGGCTCTTGAGTGGATAACCAAAGCGAAATTTTTCTATTGATGAAACAGATATATTAATTCGCACCAGGCACATTCGAGGAAAAAACTGAAAACAGCTTTGATATGTAACTGTCTTTACCTGTGATAATTGATATGGACGATCGTTCTGTTTACTCTTGAAATTCAGTGTACAGTAGTTACACTAGGGACAATGTCATCCGTAGGTTGAACTTAGCAAAACAAATTACCAGTATACTCTGGTACCTTGGGCAGGCTTGAGTATGCTGGCTACATTGTGATCTTAAGATCACTTACATCTATCTTCATCGTGCATTTCCACGCTTATTTTTTGCTCTAAGGTATCATTTATCTTAACGTACCATTTATGGATTGTGTCGACTTCTGTTAAGAATATTAAGAATATTCTCTACATGTTTTAAATATACAGTAGGTGTCCTAGGGCTTGTTCCCTACGAATGAGTACACATTATAAATGATAAAAGTATAGCAGGTTCACTGCTACACTTTCATACAATCAGCACGAATGATTTCTCGTTCCCAGAGCGTATGATGACTTTTGTGAATCCTGACTCGACCCTATCTTGTCGTGATTCAGCAATAAACGAGAGTCGCTCATAACTTACTTACTCCTCCCAAATTTCTAAAATCAGACAAACAATATTTTGCTCAGGTCAGCGTTTCTCTCTCTCCTATGCACAGTGACTCCTTGTTTCATGCTAAATTGTAAGAATGTGAATTTAACTATGATACGAAAAGACACCCCTCTCTCCTCTCTCTCTCTCTCTGGCTCCTATTTCGTGAAAATATTAAGAAAGTGAATTTAACTATATGATACAGAAATATCTCTCTCTCTTTCTCTGATTCCTTGTTTCGTGCAAAATTTTAAGAAAGTAGACTTAACTATGTGATTCACAAAGATTTCTCTTTCTCAAAACACGAAAATAAGAATCAGACTCAAGAGTGCTTCCTTATTTAGATCTGAGAAAAATGGCTTTGAACCTATCTTTGAATAGCCCTGGCATTTCCACACACACACACACACACGCGAACTTAGTTTTACCAGACCACTGAGCTGATTAACTCTCCTGAAGGATAGCTTATTTTTACGTGGCTAAGAACCTTGGTTACTTAGCAACGGGACCTCCATTTTCACTTATAGCGAGGAATTTTCTATCACCACAACTCTTCATCAGCCGGCGGCGGGAATTGAACTCGGGCCCATCGAGCGACAGTCGAAAGCTCAACCGAGTCGGCCAACAAAGGGCTTGAGAGAGAGAGAGAGAGAGAGAGAGAGCATGAAGATAACTGTTTTACTTGAAAATGAACTATGTGAGCTAATCGTCCATACTTGTCTTTTAATGACATATGTATTATAATGAACAAATGCAAGTATGGACAATTAACTTGATTCACCTATATAGGTTTTCATTTTTCCCAAACATAGAAACAAACCCACAATGACTGATAACATCCACGTAAAATAAAAACTCCCTTTCCAACATTTTACCATAAACAAACCTATTTGGAAATAGTGGCGATTGGCTGAATGAGAAAAATGAAATCTGGATAACAAAAAATCACCATTTAGCAATCTCTGAATATAACTGCAACGAAGTTAAGCAATGCCGGGTAACTAAATTCACCAATATCCTCCTTTAATTTTTCATAAAGAGAGAGAGAGAGAGAGAGAGAGAGAGAGAGAGAGAGAGAGAGAGAGAGAGAGAGAATATTTTATGAATGGTTTTACCCCGACGCGTCGTATTTTAAATTTTTTAAGGTTATACATTCTGAACGAGTGCCGATCACCCACGCCTGTTCTCTCTCTCTCGATTGTGCCCACAACAGTAGGTAAACAATCAGGTATCTAGGCACTGAATTGGTCAACAGCAGCGTATTGGCTCTGTGGGAATCCCGCCCAAATCTTGACTTCCTCTTCTGGTTAATTCAGTGGCGAACTGAATGAGCTGCCGCTTGCGTTACGAGACGCAAGAGATTACAATTATCTGGCGCCACAACTACCACGGTCTCTGAAAGACCAGAGAGAGAGAGAGAGAGAGAGAGAGAGAGAGAGAGAGATGAAGATATGTGGTCCACTATCTTTAAATTGAGATAAATGACGTCAATCAACACAGCGTAACGAAATGTGACATTTTCTCTTCCCATTATGTGTTCCGAGGCGCCAAGAGGGACAGCGTCGTCTATTGTGAAGGCCGAGCGCTTTTGTGAATAAATGAATGAACTTAGGATGAAAATGAAAGTAAGTGAGGAACGGCGTTTGGAAATGAATGAATTTAGAGTAAAAATGGAATGAAAAAACATAACTTGTAAAAAGAGGGACAGAGGACATTGAATACCATAAGGGAATGACCATACGTAAGGTGAAGTGAAAATAAAAGTCATACGAAAACCAATGTTTGAAAGAAGAATAAGAAACTGAATAATTCATTGATTTTGAAAATGAATGAATTGAATGTGAAAATATAATAAAATAAGTCAATGAAAATTTCTATTTACGAATGCCAATGCAAGACAATTTTCAAAATACTTTACCTTGGTGCATTTACACATGCCGTCTTCAATAGAAGATGTTCAATATTATCAAGAGGTTTAAAATGTACAGAGCTTTACACAAACTGCTAATTACTACCATATGTAAATATAATTTCTGTGAATTAAATGAATCAAAAGGGTTTTTAAACACGCCTATGTGGGTTGGGTAAGGCAAAACATATGTACCACTACGTACTTATAATTACGAGTGACTTTCAATTGTTACAGGGGCGAATTAAAGTTTATTTAATGGAGAGAGAGAGAGAGAGAGAGAGAGAGAGACCCTCGCTTTTTCTGCCAACTCACAGCATAATAAACCCATTCCAATGCTAAGATTTCGTCTTCTGAATCGCTTCCCAAAATGATAAAGCGTTATTGCTCCCAATAAATATCCGAAGAAGAAGAAGAAGAAGAAAAATAACACAGTAGTGTTAAGCTGGGAGGTATGGTCCATGCCCTTTTCAGGATGCCAAGGCGTTCACACTTCTTCATTTCGCTTTTCATTCTTACCTGGGACTCAGCACGCAATGCGCCATCTTCAAAGCAGAGCCCCCTTCTGAGAGTCAACAGAACCGAAGTTCGTTTTTCTGGTCAACAATCATTGGTTGATTACTTCTTCGTTACGTAACTAGAGCCCTATTCTTTCTTACATGTACTCAAAGGATGTCATTAACAACAGAATATTAAATTACGATTAATTTTTCAATGACTGGGTTACCTTTTCCAATATTTGGCAAACGTTGCAGAATATCAAGACATGTACTCAGCTTTGTTCCACATTTATACTTCGTGAACCTGACACACACACGCACTCACTCTCTCTCTCTCTCAATTCTAACTCCACACAAACTCCTCCTTTCACCCTGTCAAGACAAAACCAACAGTATAAATTTCTCCACGTCAGCAAAGACTCGGTAACTAATGTCGTCTGTCTACCGTTACACATAAAACCTTCCAGTGATAGTTTCGTAATGATAGATTTAGCGCAGGTGGGTCCTACAGCCCAATTAACCAGGAAGCCTCGGAGATCGGCATGGGACCTTTGTAAATGGTCAAGAGCCTATGCATTTGTAATGGGCCCCAACTATATATATATTTTTGTCCGCGGGACGCCAGGCCACAGGCAGTTTTCATCATGTTCCGAGCGCTTTCTTAGCAACTTATTTTGCGGGGTATCTGAAGCATGGGGTTTCAAAAGCTTGTTTGTGATAGTTAACTATTTGATCTTGTTAATAATCTAATTATCATAACAGTTGTGTTAATGATTCAGTCTGAACATAATAACAACAATAATAAAAAAAAACCTATTTTCCAGCTGAGGGATCATTCATTTTCTCGCCATTCTCACTGAGGAGCCCTAACCTCTCTCTCTCTCTCTCTCTCTCTCTCTCTCTCTGCGTGCCGATCCCAGAAGTAATTGAGCTGTTCGTGAATGAGGCAAATGAAGAAATTATACCTTTCGAATGTTATGGTAGAAGAAAACAAATTTGATGAAGAAAAAGGTTCCCGCTGGGGAGGCAGCGACCACGGGATCGAGAGTGGGGAAGGAAGGGCGATTGTCATTTATTTATGGAGATTCGGAAACATCGATTTTGAAAATACGGGACTGCCTAGAATGAGTTCATAAAAGGCTCTTTTTTCTTCTAATACAAGGAAGGAAGGAAGGAAGGAAGGAAAAGGAACAAATTTACCGCGCTGTGCTCCAGTCAAGAGAAATTCATAGCAAAAGCTCCCGGGCCAATTTTGAAGTAAGAGGAAACATTCTTTTGTGAGAAAGGGGACGCTTTGAAAAAAAAATTTGGTTTACATCTGTTATAATAAACTGAGTTTGAAAATGTTGGAGGAATCTAACGTAAAGAAAAAAAAGGGGCGGGGGTGTTGTGTGAGTGAAGACAATCTAAAGTTCTTTGAGTACCTTGTCCAGAAAAAACAATTTGATAAGAAAAATCTATCAATAAGTTATCAGGTTTTCCTATTCGTGACACACGATGAGAGCTGCTAATCAGCTCAGTGGTCTGGTAAAACTAAGGTATACTTAACTTTTTTTGACAGAGTGTCTCTAAATTAAAATATATATGTTGGAAATGTGGCAATTCTACGTTAAAGAGGTTTAACTACCTATTCAAAATGATTAGGTCTGTGGTGATAAGCTTATGCAAAAAGTATGAAGAAATCGAAAGATAGGTCACTGTGGCTGTAGCAAATTCAAATACTCTACATCTGGTAAAAGTGACCAATAGATTCCATATATATATATATATATATATATATATATATATATATATATATATATATATATATATATATATATATATATATATATACATACATACATACATACATACATATATATATATTATATCAATAAATGCTTAAACACTATGCTGCGATATTGAAGAAGGTTCTATTCCAGTTCTAAAAAAAGTAAACATGTATGTATGAGCGAGAGGAGTCATGCAGCTTCCTTTGTGGGTCAAATGGTTAACGTTAACTTCAATCTGATATACCGGGTGTGGATTCGAATCCTACCACGGGCGTCAGAATTGCTTTATTTGTTTCTTTTTCCGGATCTAAGGCTTCGTAGTGATGAGCGTATCCAAAAAGTGTGACTAAACCAAGAAGTTAAGAGGATATTGGGTAGCCTATTGCAAATATATAAATTAGCATAAATAACTTTATGCCTAATCACCCGCCAATTTTCGTTAATAATTTTAATCCAATCGATAAAACAGATTTTTTCGTTGAATGCTGTTCTATTAAAGGATTGGGATATCAAAATGAGAGCCTTCAGTTATGATAAAAAAAAAAAAACATTTTTTCAAGACTTCTGTCGCTTCCAGTTAGGGTAAAAGAATCATAATGCGATGAAAGGTGCAACCGAAACTATTAGCATTTTAGAATTTTCAAACATAATTAAAACCAATAAAGACATAAAATGTTGGTTTCGTCCAGTAACATTCATTCGCAGCTACGTCACAGTAAATAGCGCCAGAAGATTATCACTATCATAATCTAGCTTATGAATAATGTAGTGTACATTATTTAAAGCGCTCAGCATCTCGTTTCTTAGGTACAGAGATCGAAACCTATCTACAACTGAAAAGTTTATTGGGGAGCTAAACTCTTACCTGTCCTCTCACTTGCCACTAACTTAAAAACTGGAATATTTTTCGTTTAATTGTAATAAGGAGCTTCTGGTTGTTATTAAGTGTTGTAACAATAAGAGAGAGTCATCCGTTTGTAGCTGTTATTTTCAGTTCATTTAATTTTTATCTATGTAAGTAAAACCGAACCAAAATGCGTAATCAGAAAACCCCACATGAACAATGAAGTAGAGTATAAAAATCCTGAGCTTGACTCCCATTCAAGCCTTTGAGAGCAGTCCTACGAAAATTCAATATAAACTTATTTTATTGGTCAGGGTGAAGGCCAGATCCAGGACTATCCAGAGTGAAGTCTCAAGGGAAACATTTCCAAGGATAACTGTGCAAAAAACTAAATAAATAGAAATAAAAATAAATATATAAATACAAATAAATATCTAAAAATAAATAAATAAGATAAATAAATAAAAATGGTGTAAAGACGAAGCGAGACGTCCGAGACCAGTTCTTTACATATGATCAACCGCTGATTTCGTAGATACCTTCGTGCTGCAACATATTGGTTCACGTCGATCCCAAGTTCCACTTCATTCAAATGCTTCAAGCAGTGTTATCAATACTGGACGCGACCACCAACCTAAAAAGAATCACGTACAAAACTAGAACAATTATATATCTCTCGTGTTAACTCTCAAAATCATAATTATTATCCAAGAAATTTAAAAACCTCAGAATACAGTTTCAAAAGGGAAGTCGACTCGCTGACACACTTCTAATTTGTAAAAAAAAAAAAGAAAGAAAAAAAAACCCTTAAGTGTAGTTTCATAGAAACTGGCCTTTCAACACATCAAGCTAGATGATTTAAAAAAAAATACTTGAGAGATGCCAGCTATGGTGCCTAAATAAACACAGCTAGTTTGTTAAAAGGTTTATAATGAGATTTTAGCAAAATAGAAAAATCACTGATGTTGGTGTGTTAGCATACGCACGCAGCCAAATGTAGTACAAAATCAGCAGGCAATTTTAAGCTAGAAAAGCCTTTTAAGTGTCATATGAGACACTTTCATCATGTGTGAATTTTCAGAGGTACTAATATGGCCTCTAGCAGGGACGGGAGGGAATACTTCTTTCGATATATAAACAAAAATATACATTAAAATATTTTAAGTTCCTCATGAACATTACAAATACCTAAAAAAAACAATTTATAAATTCATCAGATTCACTTAATGTGAATAAAATAACTAAAGGGACCGTTCGTTATGTCAATAGACATATTAATATTGTTAGCAGCATATTAATATTTAATAACTTAATTATGTGTTAGGACGTTTAGATACTCAAGTTTTTTAATAGGATGTATTATTTTTCTCATATCCCTTTTGAACACTTAACAGTTCGAAAATAGCCACTATTTTAGGAGGAAAAATTTAACATTATCATGCAGACACACACATACAGTATATATATATGATATATTATATATACATATGTATTATATTATATAAATATATATATATATATAATATACATATATATATATATATATATATATATATATATATATATATATATATATATATATACATATATATATATATATATATATACAGTATATACATACTATATATATATATACAGTATATATATATATATATATACACATATGGTCATGGTCAATCAAAAAGTTCCGGAATCGAATTTAAGTGAACTATAAAACATTAGCAACAACTTTCTGTTAATTTCCATTGCAGTAAGTAGTGAATTACGTACCTGATAGCTGGCTGACTACTGTGGTACAGAACCTGACTGCAAGAAGACATGGGGTAGCAACCTCATCCTAAAAGACATGGTGAGAAGTGAAAGGCTGGCCACTTCACCCTCTTTCAAATGTTTAGTCACTGAGCTTAATTTACATGGAGAGTAAGTGCTCCAGAATACTGTTTCTTCTTTACAGTACCGTATTTTTTCATTTATTTGTAATTTCTTTGCTCAATAATTTTACTTGATCGTTGTCATCAAGTAAAAATATTAAGCAAAGAAATTACAAATAAATAATTTTACTTGATGGTTGCTAAATACAACCACCAAATAAAATTACTGAGCAAAGAAATTACAAATAAATAATTTTACTTGATTGTTGTCATCAAGTAGAATTATTAAGCAAAGAAATTAAAAATAAATAATTTTACTTGATGGTTGCTAAATACAACCATCGAGTAAAATTACTGAGCAAAGAAATTAGAAATAAATGAAAAAATACGGTACTGTAAGGAAGAAACAGTATTCTGGAGCACTTACTCTCCATGTAAATTAAGCTCAGTGACTAAAACATTTGAAAGAGGATGAAGTGGCCAGCCTTTCACTTCTCACTATGTCTTTTACGATGAGGTTGCTACCCCATGCCTTCTTACAGTCGGGATGTGTACCACTGTAGTCAGACAGCTACCAGTTACATAATTACTGTTTAGCTTGTAGGTTCCACTTCTTTAGTCACTGCTCTTATGTCAGTTTAAAAATTCTGTTTTTTGTGTTTTTTTTTGTGTTAATGACTTTCACTTGTATACTGTCATTTATCCCAATTCTTGTAAACCTTTTCTTTGCATTATTTTACATTTTGAAGAGTTTGTCATTTTTATGGTGGTTTTATATCCTTTTATGCCTCGCCAGTCAATACAGTTTTCTTAATGTCTCATTCTAATTTATGCAAATTTTATTATTAACCAACCCTGATGATGGAAAACATAATAAACTCCCGCAAACTCAGGTGTGTCTCTTTATGTGAATAAGGATTAATAATGTTATCCTGGTTATCCTGTTCCTCACACACACACACACACACACACACACACACACACACACACACACACACACACATATATATATATATATATATATATATATATATATATAAATATATATATATATATATATATACATATATATATATATATATATATATATATATATATATATATATATATATATATATATATATATATATATATATATATATATATGTATATATATAATGTATATAGTGCATATATATAATTAATGTATATACATATTGTAAATATATATATATATATATATATATATATATATATATATATATATATATATATATATATATATATATATATATAGAATATCGATGCATTCGTAAAGCGATTGTTTAACATTTATTTTCTATAAGACTTCAGTTATGTTTCTTTACAAATACATGAACAATCATTGCAAATACTTTGGCTCCATACGTTTTCTATCTAGGTGTTTTAGTAATATGCTGATTAACAAAATAAAACAAGTAAAAAATGCGCCGAAGTTTCTTCGGTGCAATCGAGTTTTCTGTATAGCGTATAATCAAGGCCACCGAAAATAGATCTATATCTTTCAGAGGTCTAGGTATAATGCTGTATGAGCCGCAGCCCATGAAACTGTAATCACGGCCTATCCTATATCGTTACCAGAAGCATGATTATGGGTAAATTTAACCTTAAATAAAATAAAAACTACTGAGGCTGGAGGACTGCAATTGGTATGTTTGATGATTGGAAGTGGATGATCAACATACCAATTTGCAGCCCTCTAGCCTCAGTAGTTTTTAAGACCTGAGGGCGGACTGAAAAAAAGTGCGGAAAGAATAAAGTGCGGACGGACACACGAAGCTGGCACAACAGGTTTTTTTTACAGAAAACTAAAAGCTGTGCAGATAAGAAAATTAACTATACGTTAAAGGAAAAAGATATCAACCCAATACTCAATAAAACGCCTCGCCTTCTGTTATGAAAAATTAGCAAATAAATGATCCTCTTGCTACCCTTTATTTCCCTTGCTATTTTTAAATTGTGAAAACATCTTCAATAAATCAAATCGAAGGCAACGCGCCTGCCATACTCCCCAATGCTCCATGCCTCAACCTCCGAAGAAAATAATGGATGAATGAAATCAAAACGAAAAACGCATAAACAACCGGTATAGCTTCACACGCCCTCGCATCCATCAGCTCAAGTCAAGACACAGATCAGAAACTCAGTAATTACCAAGCGCAGGCCATTACAACCTCTGTTTGCGCACACTCCAGAAAAAGTCCTACAAACCTTATTGGGGGCGACAGGGAAAATATACACGCGTATTACTGATCCGCCCTTCTACAGAAATGTGGTCCTTGGTCCACTTGGAAATAAGGCTCAAGAAATCCAGGCGCGGCATTCCACCTAAGGTACACTACTCGCTGCTTGGCGGTGATTCTGTTGTGGTTCCTACAAATGGAAACCAAATTTGACCGCCGAGACTTTCCAAGATGGCGCGTCTTCCATTTCTAGAACATAAAACGGCCATACAGACCTCACATTGACATCAAAAGGCCATTGAATTCACTTTCTTTTTTAACCTCGAGGTGGCCTTTACTTAAAATAAAAAAGAGAGAAAAAAAAAAAAAAAAAAAAAAAAAAAAAACTCCAACGGTCTGTTAAAAAGTGAGGGTGAACTTTCTCCTTCATATTTCACCCGACAATAAAAATGGCTGATGGGAAAATAAAAGTTTAATGGCATTAGAAGTATTTATTTGTCAGGGGCTCCTCCTTCTAAAAGTAAAAGATGGTAAGTGCCTTGGGAGGCACCGATAAATAAACGACATGTATACCAATTTCATCCTTATTTGTTGATAACAAATGTGCAATAACAACAGCATCAATAATAATAATAATAATAATAATAATAATAATAATAATAATAATAATAATAATAATAATGCCTTGAATATTCAACAAATATTTTTAAAATGATAAACGTGGCAGCCTTCTACAGTTGTCCTGAAGAAGCTTACAGCTTTGAAATGGCTAAACAAAGCACAATTCGAAATTGTAAAAATCATCACCATGATGGAAACTACTACTAGGTCTTTTACTTCTTTCTGGAAATACTTTTACATGACAGGAGACCATATCAGTCTTGATGAAATATGGGCAATACTAAAAGGATTGGTATTTAAACAGCAATGCAATGCTCGTTCAAGTCATCTCCAACAGCTGCCCTGTTTTTTCTTTTTGAACGAGGTAAAAATGCCAAAGTCACAGTTCACATAAGTTAAGGAATTTACTGGTCTAAGAAATATTTTCCGAGAAAGCATAAGATTTTTCAGCAAAACAAACAAATTTGCATTAACAATAGGAAAAACCAAGCCTTCTTATCACCTCAAAAAAGTAGAATATCAAAAGTGAACGAAATTTTAACCTTCATCCGCCAGAAACCCATTTCATGTCTTCTCTTGTCCATCTATGAAAAGAATTAATCTAAAGGCAAAGGAAATCGCTGTAAGCGAGTATCAATAGACCACAGACCGCAAACCTCCTCCAAGACTACTTAAGACCTCTGTAGAGTCCTTGCAAGCCTTGGCAATGGCAGTTCTTGGTATTCGGCGAAGTTCTGGACCGTAATCGTCGCCGGGCACTCGAGAAAGTTTGTTACCATTCATAAAGCCCACTTTTGGTAACATTTTCGTAGAAATTCACTCATAAAGTTTATGTTAACGTACTGACAAACAGGAAAACAAACTTGTAATCGTACCAAAAATTAATTTTGCTGTCGGAGGAAATCAACTGTTTCTTCCTATATCGTTGATAGAAAGAATCATTGCACTGATAACATCAAAAACACCTGAAGTAGAGAGAGAGAGAGAGAGAGAGAGAGAGAGAGAGAGAGAGAGAGAGAGAGAGAGAGAGAGAGAGGCAGCTATTATTCTGAACGGCAATTCAACAATGAAATATTGCGACACAAATTGGGTAAATTATTCTTAGTAAAAACGGCTAAAAGGCAAAAGGCTTCCATAAGGAAAAGTTAAAAAGGCAGTAATTGGCACACGCAGAAAACTGTAAACGGTGCTAAAAAAAAACGTATCTCGGCTGGAAACGGAAATAGTGACACGCTTAGGAAATCAAAGTGACACACGTTCCTGGTCACTTTACATTCCTGCTGTAGACATCTTCGCTTCAGTGGAGACAGACGATATGGAAATTAGAGCTAAATTCATCACAAATAATCTGCTGGAGCAGTAATTAGTTGTCTGACATCCTTAAGGATGATAAATTCATTTAGACATTCAGTCTCCCAAGTGGGAAAAAAATTACAATAAAAATCAAGGATCTTTCCTAGATAGTGACCCCCAAGGGTTTTCGGGGGTCGTTATCTAGGACTAATATTTCTTTGGAGTCATTATCTTTATGATATTTGCAGTCTTTTGTTTATGTTTTTACGGTCATCCCCAACGGACTTGTACTAAACTCGCCGCAAAGGTTAAAAAAACCCTCGGGGGTCACTATCTAGATCCAAAGTCAAACAAGTGGGAAAAAACTGCAATAAAAATTAAACAATTAGAAAAATGAAAATCTCGCAACTCTGGTGCACCTGGACTCGACTCAAGTTTTGGTGTCGAAGTTTCGTTCTCATGCCTTAGTCCTTTTTGTTGCCCTGTCTCGAAGCAAGTCACTGAAAATGTTGAAGACATTTCAATTTCAAGTCTACAGAATTATGAAAATGATAATACAGAAGCAATATAATAAAGCATTACATTGAGTATGCATTTATTATAATAACCATTATATATTTACATATATACATATGTATATATATATATATGCATATATACGTATACATATACATACATAAATTATATATATATATATATATATATATATATATATATATATATATATATATATATATATATATATATATATATATATATATATCTAACTTATCTCCATATTCTCCCATAATCTAACATTTTTTTCATCTTCCTCATGTAGCATTTTTGTTGTAGTGTTCCATTTCCCTAATCGATCTTGCTCTCCAGCATTAATAAGTAGTGTTGAATGTCTTTGTTTTTTTTTACGAGTAAAGATGTTTTAAGCTCAGCTTTTAATCCATAACTTAATTTAAATCTTTAGTATGACCCTATACACACACAGCATATATATATATATATATATATATATATATATATATATATATATATATATATATATATATATCAAAGTATGTGTTGCGAATGTATTATGTATAAAATTCATCACGCATACTTGGATCACACTAAAGATTCCACTTATGTTATGCGATTAAACAGCTGAGCTTAAAACATCTTTACTCGTAAAAAACAAAGACAATAAACACAATTTATCAATGATGGCGAGCAGGACAATTCTCGATTAGGGAATGGAACAACACAACAAACAGCAACGCGAAGAAGCCGAAAAATGGGGCGTAGATATATATATATGAATTTGCTCACCAACTATCATTTTTTTATAAAAATTTTTAACTAAAATTCACTTGATATTGCGTAATGTATATAATCATTTAAACACACTTGAAGCAGGCTTTTCTCTGTATGCTTCAGTATTTGTGTTTCGTGCCTCCGAATGACTTCTTTTGCATATTTGTAATAAAATCTCATATTCTCCCACGCCCCATTTTCTTCTTCGCGTTGCTGTTTGTTGTGTTGTTCCATTCCTAATCGAGATTCCTGCTCGCCATCATTGATAAATTGTGTTTATGTCTTTGTTTTTATTAAACATGTTTATACTCAGCTGTTTAATCGCATAACATATCTTTACTGTGAAAACAAATGGATTTTATACATACTCATAAATTTATCAATGATGGCGAGCAGGACAATTCTCGATTAGGGAATGGAACAACACAACAAACAGCAACGCGAAGAAGCCGAAAAATGGGGCGTAGTGGGAGAATATGGAGATAAGTTAAAAGTATTACCCAAATATGCAAAAGAAGTCATTCGGAGGCACGAAACACAAATACTGAAGCATACAGAGAAAAGCCTGCTTCAAGTGTGTTTAAATGATTATATACATTACGCAATATCAAGTGAAGTTTAGTTAAAAACGGGTTTTTATAAAAAAAAAAAAACTGATAGTTGGTGAGCAAATTCAGTACGGCCACCGACATATATCATTTGTGCTTGAGAGAGAGAGAGAGAGAGAGAGAGAGAGAGAGAGAGAGAGAGAGAGAGGGGTGTTGAACGGAATGGAAATATGTATAAGCAAAAGCACTAAAACCATGTCAGAGTGTAATAAAGAAAAGAACGGTTGTCCGCACTTAGGACGGGATGATTTGATCTTGTAGGCGGTGCGGTAACAAGTGTGCCCCTCTTCGGCTTAATGGAAACAGCTGCTGGTCAAAACACACACACACACACACGCACACACACACTCACACAAACGCCGCTTACAGGAGGGACTGAATTACCAATCCTATCACATGACCTGACGACCCTCCGGGGAATCAAGACAAGGGAAACGTTATGAAATCAGTAGCACAAGTCTACAGACATCCAGTGACACCATACAGTATACTGCTGTACTTCGTTATAATCATTTTTCGTGCTTTATATACGTATTTTTCTACTAGGCTCACTAGTAGATCCAGGTTTTTCATGCCTTAGGTGTTTGGTGAAAATGAATAATCAATGACAACGCACGATATTTAATCAAATTCAGCAATAAAAGGCTTATGATCTTAGCCAGATATCAAACTTGCAAACCTTCAGAAACAAGGATCCATTTAGCACTGGAAAAGAGTTTAAAAACCTCCATGAAAAACCCAAATTCAATATGGACCATTATATAAAGGGGGCACACTGCTACGAGATCTCATTCACATTATCATAATATGCTTTAGGATTCAATGAAAAATAAAATCATAAATACACATTGAAGAAAAGTTCACGAGTATCAGTAAATGTTTGTGTGGCGAATCTTTTGAGGGGGAAACTCGATCGACTGCCAGGAAAATGCTGCTGCAGTCTCATCTTTCTCATAAATAAAAAATGACATCCTTACGCCAATAAGAAAAATAGCCTTATTGATTCTCGAACTATTTCTCTTTCCTCAAACCAGTTCTATCCTTAGTAGTCACTTACTTCTGGGACTTTTTTCTTTATTTCTTCTAACCATTTTAAATATATGAAAGCACATGATTATCTTAATGCAACCATCATTTGGGGACTAGCCTTATCTTAAATTCTATTCAAATTATTCCCATCCATAAGAGTATAACTCCACTTAATCTCTTATTTAAACGGTTAAAGTGTCTATTGCTTTTCTATCAAGGAAAATTTGGAATAACCAAGAGTATGCAGTATTACCAAGGCAAATAATAATACATATCGAAAACACGATAATACTGTTTCAGTAAAAAATAAAACCGAGGCCAGTTGTTAGAGTAATACCTCTGTGGCTCCCGATTTAATGTTGAAGACGCCTTTGCAGTTCTTGCAAAAATAACGATTGCTAACTTT
This sequence comes from Macrobrachium rosenbergii, assembly GCF_040412425.1. Lineage (NCBI taxonomy): Eukaryota > Metazoa > Arthropoda > Malacostraca > Decapoda > Palaemonidae > Macrobrachium > Macrobrachium rosenbergii. Next base: position 30,628,491 of record NC_089780.1, on the reverse strand, counting down.
CTCCTGACAAGATGTGTTTGTGAATCGCAAAAACGCACGATGTTAGCTGTTTTTTGTATGAAAGAGACGGTTGAAGTCACGGAGTCACCGATCTTGGTATACCCTGAAAGGGCTTCATTAGTTTGGTAATTAGTTTGTCATAATAAAACCTGTCTCTTTTACAGTTCGAAAGTTGTGGCCAAGGTTAAAGTTATACACAAAATGTTGGAATTTGGAACCTTAATTTCACATTTTGGCTCTCCTTTCACAGCAAGTTTAACCGACACTTTCAAACACGTACTGTACTGGGAAAGTAACGGCAAAAGTACGGATTGATGGACAGACTGGCGAACAGGAGGGTTTCCCTTCATACAAATCTATGTAAGACCATCCACGTTAGTTTCAAATTTTATGGAAATACTTTTAACTGTAGCAGGAGTTAAAATGACAAGTAAGCGTGGCAGACGACTTATAGACAGACGGACGGGCACACAGGACAGATTATTTCTTTCCAACCACGTAGGCGTTGCAATGACAAGGTAAGCACAACGAACGCATACTGTAGACTGTTGGACGGATGGGCGATCTACCTTCATACTTTTATACCAAGTTTGACCGGAATCCCTTGAACCGTTAAGGAGGGATTGGAATGGCAAGGTAAGGTGACAGCAAGAAGGACAGAGGAGGGGAAAAACTATATATAGTCCACCGATTGTGGGAAGGAACTAAAAATACAAATGACATATTACGGACACGTCTAAATCAACAGTTTATTTAGGTTATTCCTCTCACATAAAATACTTTTTACTTCCTGTAATTAAAAAAGGAATGTAGTGCTCAAAACAATTATATATTTTTAGTACGACCGAGTTTTAGTTCTACCGATGTTCTCCAATTCATTTTTATTAAGCTAGTATAGATGCATTTTAACAACAGGATGAGAATCTGGCCAGGATATGGTAAAACGAGTTGGGAGAACGTTACTTTAAAGAGCTGAACTTACCTAAAAAAGTTGATATGAACATAATTATAATCATGTTTGTAACTGCTCTTTTTTTTTTTTTTTTTGGCAACAATAACTACTCTCTTTCTAATAATAAAAGGTAAAAACATTTCAAAGGGTAACATATTACTAGTGCAAAACTACAAAAGCAACGAGTACGGAGACGGCCGGATTATTGAAATCCTAGTGCATGTCAACGGAGGTATAATTTCAAACCTAAACAAATACAGAAGTCAACCTGGACACTTCGCTGTGATGTCACCTTACTAAGATGAGCAAAAATAACTTGACCAAATAATAGAATGAACACCATATTCTTTGGAAGCTTGAATTTCAAGTCAATGACCCCTGTGGGCTTGTTCCATATGAATAGGTTTCATCTTCTGAATAATAATAATAATAATAATAATAATAATAATAATAATAATAAAATAATAAAATCCGAGGGGATCTGTTCTCGTTTGTCCTTCCCCGGGTAATAGTAGGGGAGACATGACGCTGCCACCCACCCCCTGCAAATCGGTTTGTCCACCCCGGGTGGGGCGGGGTAGGTAGGGGAGGCATCAACCCTCCTCCTGAAAAAAATTGTTTGTCCGCCCCGGTTGGGGGCGGGGTTGGTAGAGGAACTGGAGGGTAGGGGGGACATACACCCTCCTCCTGCAAACCTGTTTCTTCGCCCCGGGTGGAGGCGGGGTAGGTGGGGGAACGGGAGGGTAGGGGAGACATACAACCTCCTCCTGCAAACCTGTTTGTCCGCCCTAGTGGAGGCGGGGTTGGTAGGGGATCGGGAGGGTAGGGGAGACAGCAACTCCGGGTTACGCGCGCCAACAAGCTTGTTAATAATAATAATAATAATAATAATAATAATAATAATAATAATAATAATAATAATAATATCCCCATCAACTTTATGTTCAGTTTGACAGGCGAGTACTGCTGAAATTAACTGCTCTTATCGTATCACTAGACGCAAATATATTACTGTCTGAAAGGTACAATATTGTTAGCATTAAGTAATGATTTAGTCTTCGTCTTGAAGGAGATTATAATTTAGCAAAGTAACAGAAGCCATCTTAACACGCATGCTCCAAGACCTAAATTTTATTCATCTCTGTGATCTAAACTTAACAGATTGCAAAAAACTGAATTGCAAACAGAAAGAATTTGGAATTACAATGGATGATGTCGGCGAAACTCTTGTTGTGCATTCAAGCCACTGAAATCTAATTGGGCCACAAATATCACATAAAAAAAGTGAGTCAATTATTCTGATTCATTTGACTATATTTGAGGGTCAAAGATAACGAGTAATGAGAGAGAGAGAGAGAGAGAGAGAGAGAGAGAGAGAGAGAGAGAGAGAGAGAGAGAGAGAGAGTCTAAAGCCAGAAGGGTAGCCATCATGTGGTATTTTAAAACGGCGAAGGTTACAGGATCCAAGGAAAACAAAAAGAAAAAATTCCGCGGCGTAAATTTTGAACTGGATAAATAAAAAAAATCACTGATATCACTGTAATTACTTTTCATCGCAAGGAAGAAAAAAAACCCTTGTTGACCTCCTTCCTTGAGAACGAGGGCACAGCATTTTAACCTAAGCATTTTCACAGCATGAATAACAGACTCATAACATTGGCAGATAATGTGTCGGTGATATATGACCCTGCCAAGTGTAAGGAACCCCCATAAGGGCATTCCAACGGCTGAATGGCCCTCCCGCCCTCTCCAAAGGTAACAATACACAAACCTGATTTTATTACGGCGATCGCAAAAACCATTACCGCACCATCTATTAGCATATCGTTAGCAAGCCCAAACCATGGGTTGCCACACCTCGGCCACAACGGTCTTTATAAAGGTGGGTTTCCGACACAACTGTGTACATACTTATGGGACGCTTTCGCGAACATTCTAATTTTTATTTGTATTTTCATTTATCTATTGAATTCAGTGCGCCAGGTAAACTATGAATTTTTACGTACAATGTCTACCAGAACATTTTACTTTTTATTTATATTTTTTATTGATCTATTGAATTCAGTGTGGTGGGTAAACTACGGATTTTTAAGATCATATCTCCCTAAGAATTTAAGGCATATCTCCTCCCCCCTAAAAACAAACACGACAAACAATCTGTACAGACGCTGATAATGTTTGTTTACAAGATGCCGATCATTTTTCTGACGAGTACCTTGATACAGTTTCGCTGTTAAAGTTTTCTCCAAACTTCTATTTCATTTGTCACTTCAGCATCATTCTTCTTCTTTTTCTTCTTCTTCTTCGTCTTCAGCCTTTACCCATCTCTATATGGGGTCACTTCAGCATCATTAATGCGTCTAAAATGGAAAAACATGAAAGTACCCATTCCAAAATTGATTATATAAGACAAACGATGATAGATATACTCTAACAATTGTATTTCCAGGAAGGTCATTTGGAGAAACCTTCGTCTTTTGCAGATTCTAAAGCGGGTACTGAACTAATATACAGAACAGAACACAAAAATCATCAGGGAGATGCTAAACTGCACATCCTAATATTTTCAAAACGATTATAAGCTGAATACCATTTGCCCCATACAAATGACAATATAATACTATATCATTTAATCATTAGATATCTCCAAATTTCAACTGAAAACTTAAAGACTGCAAGTATTAAGAACACCTTCAATTAGCCATTTCAAACTCCTGTAAAGTCTTGAAAAAGGAAATCCCCAAGAACTAAATGGCTAAAAGAGAAACAAGATCGAACATCATAAATCCACGGAACAGAACCATCGCAAATTTTTGGTAACCACTAAATGGAGCCAAAGATCAGGATCCTGAAGAAAGGTCAACCTGTTATTTGTGGCAACAAAAGCAATAAAAAAGGCAATAATTGGAATGAGACCCTACTACAAAAAGTTCATTACACGATTATCACACCTGATAATTTGTCTGTTCTGAGAATGAGAGCAATTCATGTCAATATTATCGCCAACACATCCACATTGTGGCCGTAATTTGTTAAGGGATGAAACCAGAATAATTGAGACTTCAATAAACTTTCAGTGGTTAGTGCCAATCTTTTTCATCAAACTGAAAGTTAACAAAATAAGGGTGAAGAGCTTGGCAATACAATTATTGGAAATTTTGTTGTTAAAGTAGATTTTACAACCGCTCTCAATTTACCGGAACTAGCACTTCCTGTGAAAAAGCAGTAAGCCTAATGGTATCTTTTTTTCTTAATTCAGTCTAACAATTATGAATGAGAAATCAGGTTACCTTTCCTTGCAGGTACAGTAGCAGGCGTCAAACTTCATAGTCGTTTTCTTCTCTCTCTCTCTCTCATATTCAAATCAAAGCGTACTGTAATGAATAAATCAAGTAATATACTTAAGTTACAGTAAACAAGAGATTTACCCAGCATATAATAAACTTTCTTGTGAGAGCCGTAGTTTTTATGCGGTTGAACACGGGGTTCGCATTCCCAGGATCCTAGGTTCGATCCAACCCTTACCTTACAAGTCAATCCAGCTGTAAATGGGTACCAGTGTCAGCTGGGATGGGAGTTAAAGACAGGTAAGAAAAAAAACTAAACAAAATTAGTCACTCTGGGCCACTACTCCGCGGCCAAGTATACATGTTTTTCTACGACCTTTGTCACCGATGCGATTCATGTTATGAGACCTACTTTGATTTTGACTATAAGCCCATTGCAAATCAATAAATTAATGAGGGCAAAACGAATGCAATTTTATGTATATGCGTCATATATCAGCTTATGTTTAAATTACTTCATCTTTTTCTCCTTTGTTTATTAGTCCCCTACTGACTCAATTAAGGGGCTATAGTTTTCCACTTCGTTTGTCCGTCTGTCTGTCTACCTGTCTGTCTACTTGTCTGCCCATCTGGCTGTCTGTCTACTTGTCTGCCCATCTGGCTGCCTGTCTACTTGTCTGTCCATCCTTCATTCTCCCTGTTTGCTACGCGTACTTTGCCATCGCCGCTCCTAGTATGAAGTTGAACGAATTTCATCCAAACTTGGTTCCGAGGTAACCATTATTCAACAGATGCACACGAAAGGGAATTGTAAGTTTGTGTCATTGTCCATAAGTATGTGAGTCCAGCTTGACCTTGCCGTCACAACTCTTGCTACATGGCTGAAGTGCTTTCAACAATACCTGGTGCATAGTTGTGAATGAAGGGAGGTCATCCGTTTGTTTTGCCTAGCAAGCGTCTGGTACGCTTACCTTGTCATCGAAACTCGGCCAATGTGCCTGTAAAATTCTCTTCAACATAGAAAAATTCTCCTGGACACACAATGGGATTTCAGTTTAAATTGGCACAAAGTTAGACCATCGCGCAAAGAGCTGCCTGAAGAGAGATCGTCCGTTTGTCTGCCCGAAAGTGTGTTTTTCCTGCCTACCTTGTCGTCTCAACTCCTGCATGATTACAGAGAATAGAACAGAATATAGAGTTTAGGCCAAAGGCCAAGCGCTGGGACCTATAAGGTCATTCAGCGCTGAAAGGGAACTTGACAGTAAGAAGGTTTGAAAGGTGTAACAGGATGAAAACCTCGCAGTTGCACTATAAAACAACTGTCAGGAGAGGGTGGAGAGCAGGATGGAAGAAAGAGGATATGAACGGAGGTTAAGGAAAAGGAACAGGCTATAAGAGGTTGCAGCTCGGGGCCGAAGGGACGCCGCAGAGAACCTTAAGGAATGCATGATTACAGGGATCTTAGTCATGCCTGGTATGCACAGGCCCCGTCAAAATAAGAAATAATCATGATTCCAAATTTAATAGATTGTGTACACAACTCTACCATCATTTTCGAACGATACAAGACGGAGACTTAATACATGTAAGAAGCATAATTTACTAACCAAACCCTTACAGATGATACCAAAGTTAGAGTCTTTGCGACTGACCTTTTCATGACCTTCATACCAAAAATAGCTGCCATCTGGGGCATTTATGTTTAACAGACACTTGTTGGAAGAAAAGTGCAAGTGTTATTTGCTTCAGCAAACAACTTGCACGTTGTCTGAACATATGCAGCAGAGTGGAGTTGGTCCTGGGGCGGCAGGGGACCTGCATTACGTATTACGGCTGCATTCTCAGAATGCTTCGCCTCTCTCCTCTCTGGCATTGACTGTACACGCTTGTTTCAAACAATTCAAGGCTTTTCATAAATCTCTCTATGATGGGCAAAATAGTGACTAATGATTAAGAACTGAATTTAATACAGAATTTAGGCCAAAGGCCAAGCACTGGGACCTATGAGGTCATTCAGCGCTGACACGGAAATTGACAGTAAGAAGGTTTGAAAAATGTAACAAGAGGAAAACCTCGCAGTTGCACTATAAATCAATCGTTAGGAGAGGGTGGAAAGTAAGATGGAGGAAAGACAATATGAAAGGAGGTACAGTAAAAGGAACGTGAGGGGTTGCAGCTAGGGGCCGAACGCACGCTGCAAAGAACCTCAAGTAATGCATACAGTGCACCGCATGAGGTGCACTAACGTCACTACCCCGCTACGGGGGACTGATGATTAAGAGACTAACCAATAAAGGTTTGTTTCGTAAAATGGATGACCGACTTTCCCAAACTTTCTCATTTGAAATTTACCTTTTGTCGTCCCACCAGAGCTCACGCTTCACTGTAGTCTATTTATTTTATAACCGGAATAACCTCCCCATTTTAAACATCCCTACATCAACTTTCACCAAGAGCCACCGGGAAAAAAGTATTCACTCAAACCTGTCCCAGCCATAATGCTAGACATCAACAAGTTTTATATACTTATCTCTTAAACTATGAGTTATACTGGGGATCGCAACAAATTCTATATTGACTCTAATCTCCACAAATCTGACTAACAATCACTACAAAGTATTTCGTTTGACCAGACATTCATACAGAGATTTTACTCAGAATCAAGGAATACCTTCGTCTACTCTTCAATTGCAAAAATAATTTTACACCACAACTCTACCGAAACTTTTCTTAAAACCTTAATAAATTTGTTGAATTTATTGTTCCATTAAAAACCTAAGAGTTTCCCAAAACCTCAGAAGTTTATTGACGTCACTCTTTACGTAACAAAACGCAAATAAATAACTGAAAAAAATCTGACCGACGGAGAGAGCAAAAGACGAAACGGACAATTCCATTTTCATAAAGGCGATAATTTCTTTTCATCTGAGAAGGCGGTAATGATCATCACTTGGGGCCCTCCAGGTCCATCATAGCCATTATCGAAATGGTCGGCGAAGGCCATTTCCAAAAAGAAGAAGAAGAAGAAGAAGAAGAAGAAGAAAGAAGAAGAAGAAGAAGAAGAAGAAGAAGATTGTTTACAAGTGGAGCGGAGATGTCCTAGGATGGTTTAACATGCTCTTCGTCTTTGTTGTGGGTTAATGTTTATGGTGTAGACCGATGGGTTTCCACAAGCACGACCACGCGGACATTTTTCCTATCCTCTCTCCTTAATGATACGAGAGAGAGAGAGAGAGAGAGAGAGAGAGAGAGAGAGAGAGAGAGAGAGAGAGAGAGAGAGAGAGAGAGACGAAAAGGAAAATCATTTACGAGTTCTTTCATTTCTTTCACGTGGTTGGCTTTTAATGGCCTTTTTCGAAAGGCCATCGACATCATCAGCATCATCATCAGAGAGAGAGAGAGAGAGAGAGAGAGAGAGAGAGAGAGAGAGAGAGAGAGAGAGAGAGAGAGAGAGAGATATTTTTGTGATTTTGCTTAATTAAAAATTAATTGGCTTTCTACGCGTTCCAGACCATTCGAGGAAATGAGAGAGAGAGAGAGAGAGAGAGAGAGAGAGAGAGAGAGAGAGAGAGAGAGAGATTTTCTTTTTTTTTGTGTGTGTAATCCAAGACATAATTAAATTGACTGATGAGAAGAGCGGATCTAGGAATTTTCAAGAAAGATGAAAATGAAATTGAAGAAAAGATATTTATGTTGGAGAGAGAGAGAGAGAGAGAGAGAGAGAGAGAGAGAGAGAGCAATTTGGGGTCTACGCATATCATTCTTCCTGTATAAGTTATTTCGTTTTCTTACTTGAAAACTGCGGTATGTAATATTCTCTGCCATTCAATTTTGTATTTGTCTGCAGTGTTTTAATAAAAAAAACTTAATATACCGCTTTTTGATATAAAAATTTATATTAAACAAAATACAACCAACGCCCCACATTTAATGGAAGTGAGCATTAACTTGACGCTAAAGCAGCCCTTACTCACAATGGACAAAATTCGACGATACTCTCTCATTAGTCCGGATGTCTTCGGTCGCTTATATCCTATAACCCGTTCGACCAAAAGATAAGGAGCAGCATCTCCTTAGTTGGAGCAACGTGTTATGAGGAAGCGATGGCCTCGTTCCATTTCTGCCGTCTACTCCACACAGGACCACAGCACTGAAAAGTCGCGTAGCCTATATCCGCGTAACCTCTCCCTCCTGCGGCGTATCACTCCGTCAGTTGTATCTCTATTTCCCTACTCTGTCTCACCCACTTTTTACCTTCTCGTCTCCCCGCCCATTCATCTGTCACAGCTTCACGTATCTCTGGGTCCCTCTTCGTCCGACGGTGATGTACATTTGTGAGAGCCATTACCAAAAAAGGAGTTAATGGAATCTGATCTTCTAATGGAGCTAGATTACAGGTGTTGAGATAATTAGGAAGGTCTGTCCGGTGATCAATGGGGCCCCCTAGGATCGGCAACACACCTTCCCTCCCCCCTTTTCCATTTTCCCTCCTCTTCCTCATCACTACCACGTCATAACCACTTCAGGAATGAGTTTCGTCTGCGAGTAATGGCACTTGTGAAAAAAACGAAAAAAAAAAAACCAAGCGAAAGATTAATTTTTTCTGTATCCCCAACATGAGACAAAATTATTATGAGTGTTTCTTTTTATGTACTACTACCACTGCTGCTCTAATCACTATCATTCCCACTCGCATTGTCATAATTACTTTACTACTACCACTGCTATTGTAATCACTATCATCACCACTCACATTGTCAAAATTCACACTCGGTGTGGAGTTATGCCATTTAATTTCCACGTCATTTTGACTCTTGCAGTTTCCAAGATGAAACCTCGGCATTTGAAGCACTTAAGAGCTATGATACTGCCCCCACGTCTTATGGGTCGCAGCTCTCCCGAAATATTACTTTGGTTCAGCAGAAACACCGGTGAATGAGCTACCTCCAAAATCTTCATCTCTGCTATCATTCTAGAGTGCCTGAGTCAAGAGATTTCTATCTAACCTTATAGGACCATGACGACAGAATCAAATTTTGACCTACTCATGAACTAAAAGAAAGTTAACTTACGGTTCGACGACACAATAAACAATGATCATGAACTGCTGTCAATCAGGATATTTCTGTCAGTCAAAAATTCATTATTGATACAGTGACGCTAAAGGCTAATAAATGAATTATGATGAAATTTTTCCTTTTATTTTTCCTTTATTTCTCAAGAAATGGGAAGGATAATATTACCAAGTCAATGCGAAAGTGTTCTCTTCCATTATTATTATTATTATTATTATTATTATTATTATCATTATTATTATTATTAATTGAGAAACAAACCCACAGTTTGTATGGGTACAAATATATAATTAAAAATAGATCTAAACAGAGAACTTTCGGGAATCTGTTCGATTCCCCTTTTCGAACAGATTCCCGAGAGCTCTCTGTTTAGATCTATTTTTAAATATATATTTGTACCGATACATAACTGTGGATTTTTTCTCCATAAAAGAAGCTCTTCAACTAGGAAATCAGTCATATGCTGCTTTCGCACCAGGAAAAGTTACAACTAAAGTAAACAAATGGGAACTTTGTACCTTATTTCAATTCCATAAAATGTAAAGGACCCATCTATCAGATACTAAGGTTTATTCAGTCAAAGTGAAGTGCTGTATTCTATCCTTAAACTCACTCAGTCTCTCACTCCTCTGGAGAAATCCCTAGTATTACCGATAAACTCGTACAATATAAATGTAAATAAACGATTGAATAATTAGAGTGGAAGGGGATTAAAAACGATCGCCCTGTCAGGATGTGCCCGTGAGTCATGGGATGTTAAAATTATGAGTCAAATTACATCCTTGTTTTGTCTAATCAGGAAAGCGTTAATCAATATGTCCTTATAAGCGGACACTGGTTTCGTGTGGTTAATTCCTCTCTCTCTCTCTCTCTCTCTCTCTCTCTCTCTCTCTCTCTCTCTCTCTCTCTCTCTCATTCATACATACATATAAAATCGCCAAGAGCATAAACAAAAAGTACTTTTGTCTTAAAACTGTGATGTTATTATAATGCAAAAATATCCTAATTAGATTAATATTTAAAACTTACAAAAACTCATTTCCATTCTTTTTTTAACAAAAGAACAATTTGTGCTTGTACCCTAAACTGAAGAATTAAAATAAAAAAAACAGCAACAACAAACAAAAACTTTCCTATGAGACAATTCAATTATTTGCAATTTAACAATATCCACAAACATATATCTTTTTTTCGGTTATATGGAGTCGCGTCGAATGTTGTCAGTCCTAGGCTTTGTGATAAGTCTTTTGAGACAGGCTGGATGGCGGGTGTTTCAGATTAAGCAGGCCAAGCGCTGGAACCATTAAGGTCATTCAGCGTTAAAAGGAAAATTGAGAGTAAAAGGTTACAAAGGTGTAACAGGAGGAAAACCTCGCAGTTGCACTATGAAACAATTGTTAGAAGAGGGTGGAAAGTAAGATGGAAGAAAGAATATGAAAGGAGGTACAGTAAAAGGAATGAAAGGGGTTCCAGCTAGGGACCGAAGGGGTCCCTTGCATAATAGCAGCCTGAAAATGTAGTATGCTGCTGAGGAGCCTTGGAGGCCTGTTGGTGACCTTTGGACTCATCCCAGCTAGCACAATCAAGGTTGAGACTGCTATCCTCAGGGCTTTTAGAAACCTGGCTTAGACCCACAAGTCGTCTTCCTACAGATACCTAGTTCACTGCTTAGTTCAACAGGAACATGTACATCAGGCTGGTCGGTGGCTGATTTAGATTCAAATGTCTTTATATCAGAGGATCCAATAATGCAGCAGCCATTAAGAATAGTAAGGCGTTGAAAGCTTGACTCCTTAGTTGAGAGAGACACATTTTAAAGCTCCATCAACAACCCCTCGTTCAAGGTGGAAAAGATAACTTGGCATCGAGTCTCTGTGGTTTGGGTATAAAAAGATATAGACTTTGTTAGTCGTACTCCGGATTTTAAGTCATACGGTTAGTGGTCTCAGAGGTCAACATCAAGCTGTTTTTTTTTCTCTTTAACATCTTACTTCATTTTACAGGCTGCCATTTTGCAACGGTCAATACAGTCATTAGGCCGGCTGGATCTAAACCAACTACCATCCAGCCTTTTGACTATCACCTTTCGACAACGGCCCCATCTAAGAGGGAACCAAACACACACACACACATACACGTCAATGATATCTAAAGATTTTTTTTTAGCTAGAATTTAGTGAAAACTGGAAAAGACAAATCAAACACTGGACAGGCTGAATAAAATTTGGAAATCAATAAATTGAAACTGCAAATGAAAGTAAGATTATCTGAATGAGAACCATGAGATGATAGGCTGGAGATAAGTGGAAGATAAGGCACCGGAAAGACTCCAGTGGCAGAATTTCAAAGAGGCCCTCGTGGCACTCGGCGCTGGTATACCTAAAGCAGTTTCCCCTGCCAGGGGCTGGCTATTGAAAATACAACACGACGGTTACCACATTCATACTGAACCATGGCTGAATCCCCTGTGCAATAAAACTTCCGCAAAACTAGTTGCTTCATACACTAATAACAGCAGCTCTTAAGCAGTGCATCGAACCCAACACACTAAACAACACTGTGGTCCATTAAACTAAGATATACTTAACTTTTTTCAGCTTATATTGCACGCACTCTTACGATTTCTGGATATAACGTTCTTCTCTTCCAGTGCTCTTGAATCACCATCTTTCCAACCCTTTCCGGGTCTTCTTCTGCTGCTCACTAACACCTCTGAATTATACGTTTTTCACCAATATATTGTTGTTCATTCTTTTCATATAATTAGTCTTTTTCAAGATATACTGGTCCATCCTTCCGCCGGTGCTAATATTTTTACTACTTTTCACACTCACTTTTTCTCACCCTGTAATATACTACGTACAAACTTCATTCAGCAACTTCAGCCATTTGGCTTTCATTGGCATTCAACATCCACAGTTCAGTTCCAAAGAGCATAGTTGGCTCACTGAACCCTTCATGCATTCCTTCATAACTTCTATTGACAGTTTACGTGGCTTTGTCTTTCCCATCATTTGCGCCCACCATGACACCTCTTTTATTTCAGCTTTCCTGAGAATCCCCTCCACTCTCACCAAACCGTCAACCGTTATATTTGCCTCCAAATCCATGCATCAACCGCTTCCGTTCTTCCACTATCCATTGTCTCATCTGTCTGGCTTCTGCTTAAAATCATTACTTCAGTTTCTCTCATAATTACTCCTTTTGCAAACACTTGCGAATTCTTTCCATGTATATTCATCTTTTATCATTGAAAATAACTGCATTCTAGCTATCTGTTCCCTCCAAAACCCTAAATTTTCGTTTATTGTATTAGAATAGCACTTTCTGATATGTAATGTTGCAAGCTGACGCATATTTTGGAGATGAATTTACTTCTTTATGATCATCTCTTGAATTACCGGTTGGAATGGGGAGGGGTTGAACATTAAAATATTTGTTGGTCTAGTTAATTCTCTGTCTATTAGGCATGCTATCTTCTAGTATATTTACACATTGTTCAGTTCGGTGGAAGATTTTCGACAAAACGACCACTGCCTTTCACATAAGAAGTACCTAAATTAGAATGCTCTTTGATATTGAAATTTATATTTACCTTGTCAAAGTTGAGTGGGGCTAGACGTTCAAAATATACCCATATTTCCAAACAGAATTAGCGTGCATAAGAAGAATCTGGATCTCTAAAAATGAATCACAGTGACTGAAGCACACATCTCTTGTCATAAGTAAACATTAGCCTACTCATATGACATAACTAGGTCATTCAAGTAGTTTAATACAGGTTAATATGGCCTTCAACAAAATAAATAAATGAATACTGCAACACCCATACCTACCTACTATACATTTTTATACTGAGAATCTTCATTTAATTTGATCCTAGTGCCGCGTGATGACTCTTTCAACACAGAGCCATTTACCTTTGCATATAGCACGTAGTTTTATGTTTCCCGGATACCAAACCACCACTGCTCCCATACCTCATCCACCACATCCAGCTAATATTTTCTTGGTCTTTTTTTTCTTCTCCTTACTTCCCAAACCCCTGAATAACACACACAAACACACGCTTTTTATCATCCTACCGTCTTTATTCTCTTGAAGTGACTTAAACCACTTCAAAACTCAATTCTCCTTTTCACCACGTCATTTCGTCTATTTCACATATCTATGGAAGAGAAAAGCTGCTGTATTTACCTCTCTCATTTCAACACCCAATCTTCTGTTCCATAAAGAATATTGACTCAACAATAATGTGCAGTCCAACTTTCACTCAGGAAACATTTTCTCTTTCAGATCCATTGCAGAAACCCTGTTGCCCTCGTTGCTTAACTTAACTTTGTTATTTACTTCTACTTTCATTCTGCCATCATCAGTTACATTATTTGTATTTGTATTCTTAAATTCTCATATGAATCAACCACTACCATGTCCCTCCCACCTGTTTCTGCAGCTTCTCTTCGCTATCAACAACAAATATTCTGTCTTCAGCAAACATCAACCAATCACCTCAGTCACGATCTTTATTGGTTAAGAAAAAGCCTGTGTACAAAAACCAAGTTTGAGTGAGTGAATGAAGCAGGAGCGTTCGACCTTCACTAAAATCCTCTTTAGCTGTACTAAACAATAATTACAAGGTTTACAAAGAAATATAAGTCAAGTTCAAAACTTTTAAGAGTAATTAAAACGGAAGCTGTCAGTCCGTGGTCTTCCTTGTGTATTGTACTATCACCTCCGGAGACATTTTCAGCCAATCTGTAATTAGATATTTTGCATGAAAATTGCTCTTCGTGCAGCAAACAACTGAACTGCAGTACTTATATAACAACAAGAGACGCCGTCAAGAAATAATAATACGCAAAGAAGACGCCGGTCTGACAGTTTCCATTTCAATTGCCCGATTAAAAATTTGTACTTTCACTTTTATTTCTTTGTAAACATTTTAATTATTGTTTAGTACAGCTGAAGAGGACCTTAGTGAAGGTTGAAAGCTCCCGTTATACTTATTCACTTAAACTTGGTTCTTATACAGTGGATTTTTTTGGACCATTCAAGACTAACATTAAGAATGTGCTTTATTGCACGATCTGTATTCTTATCACACAGTCTTATAATTTTGCACTTTCTATATTTTCTTTCCCTTCTCTTTGAGTGTGTGTCTGCATGTGTGTGTGTGTGTGTGTATATATATATATATATATATATATATATATATATATATATATATATATATATATATATATATATATATATATATATATATATATATATATATATATATATATATATAGCACCAGTTAGGGAGAAGGAGAATTCCTTGTATTTCCTTTCAATGTACTTTATTGTGCTGACGTTTCAGGACCATGTGTTCCATTTTCAAAGCTATAAATTAAAAAGACAACAGAATTAAAAATAGACTCAGATTTTCAAACGAGAAAAAAGAAATTTTACATGAAAGTATAAAAAGAAACATAACAGAAAGGAACAATGAATACCAAATAGTGCTGAAGGCAAAAGCTGAGTGACATTCAGGGTCCGTTTTGGTTCCAACGGAAACTCACGAGAGGTATAGAGGTGTTGATGTGGACTGAGTATTTAATTGGGGAACTAGTTGTTTAATAAAAAAGAGATTCTAGTATTGACAGTTGGTGGTCATTCGGAGCTTTGACTATTATTTTGAAATCCTTGTAATTGATATTATATTTGCATTTTTTCCCGTGGTCTCTTATGCATGAAAATTCGGGGTTTGATAATTTAGCACCCGTTCGGTAACTTACGCCACGATGAGAGTCTAATCTCACCTTCAACAACCTACGAGTGGAGCCCACGTACTTCCCCAGGTCACATCTGGGGCAATTAAACAGGTATATGGCTCCCAAGGTCATCAAAGGGTGCAGACTTTCTTTATATTTAAACATAGACTTGATCGTCATTGGATTATTAGGTACTAGTTTCAATTCGACAGCCGGTAAATATTTGTCTATTATCTGTCGTAAATCTTGCGCAAATTTTTAAATAATATTTTTCAACCAAAATTCAGAATACCAACAGTACCTAAACTACCTTTCTATGCAAGTGTCCCGCTTATCTTGGTAAAAATGTTTATTACCAAGATTTACGACAGATATAATAAACAAATATTTACCGGCTGTCCCGCTAGTACCTTCCAATGACGAAAGTCTATGTTTAAATATAAAGAAAGTCTGCGCCCTTTGATGACCTAGTCATTATCAAACCCCCAGATGTGACCTCATGCAGGTTGTTGAAGGTGAGACTCATCGTGGCGTAAGTTACCGAACGGGTGCAAATTATCAAACCCCGAATTTTCATCATAAGAGACCACGGGAAAAATGCAAATATAATATCAATTACAAGGATTTCAAAATAATAGTCAAAGCTCCGAATGACCACCAACTGTCAATACTAGAATCTCTTTTTATTAAACAACTAGTTCCCCAATTAAATACTCAGTCCACGTCAACACCTCTATACCTCTCGTGAGTTTCCGTTGGAACCAAAACGGACCCTGAATGTCACTCAGCTTTTGCCTTCAGCACTATTTGGTATTCATTGTTCCTTTCTGTTATGTTTCTTTTATACTTTTATGTAAAATTTCTTTTTCTCGTTTGAAAATCTGAGTCTATTTTTAATTCTGTTGTCTTTTTAATTTATAGCTTTGAAAATGGGACACATGGTCCTGAAACGTCAGCACAATAAAGTACATTGAAAGGAAATACAAGGAATTCTCCTTCTCCCTAACTCGATGCTGTTCATCAGGTTTAAAGCAACCGCCTTCGACTTTGATATATATATATATATATATATATATATATATATATATATATATATATATATATATATATATATAATATATATACATACATACATATATGCATACACACACTACGTAAAGAAAGCCTTACTGCTACACATAACAGTAACTAAACCTTTCGCCCACGTAAATATTTCCTGCCTCTAACGAGACACCTCAGAACAAGCCTTACGTTCCCATCGGTCCATTTCCATACACCTTTATCGACGAACTTAATCGGTAGAGAGGGCGTTCCTCCCCCACGTAAATTTTTACGAGTCTCATCAAACAATCACCCGAGGGTAATTTGTGTGCGTATAATTAGGGTAAGAATCAAGGCGAGAGGTGGATTAAGAAGGAGGTTGGGGGTGGGGGGTTCAGGTGAACTCTTAATATTTCTACGTGAGATTTACAGGCTGGCCGCCCGCTCACAGGTACACAATGGAGTTAATCACTTCACACCGAGACAATTAACGACCACTATTAAGGGTACGAGTTCACATGTTCGTCTTTGTTTTTTTACCCTTCTGTCTATTGAGGCTTGGGACGAGAATATGGCTCTCAGTGCAGGGTCATTATTTTCACATTCTTCAAAGGTTCAATACTGCAATATTTGGTAGCCCATATTCCAAATAGATCTACGGTCATTTTCGGCTCGAATTAAAAACTGCGTCTAATATCTTCTAAATGGTTATTGTAAGCTTAATGATGGGTTACTTTAGAAAGTAACCAAGATAACAAATGTGGTAATTCTACGGAAGACAATTTCACGCCTCATTACTTGAGCAGTTCTCGAGAACTACTGTAGATACAAATGCACCTCAGCAGGGAAGTTCAATCATTCATTATTAGTTACTTATAACGGGTGGAAACATGGCGGCTGGAAACAAAAGACTGGTCCGGCAAAGTGGGACCCGAGGAACGGTGTTACTTTGGCTTGTTATCTACGCGTCACCTACTCCGAGGTACTAGTACTAAACATGGAAGAAGCTCCTTGGGACGCCGTGTTTAGTACTAGCCCCTCCGAGATCAAAGTATTATATACACCCATTTCTATATTGCGTGGTCGACAAATTATATTAAAAAAATCTTCGTGCGGCCGTCTATTTTACATTTACCATATGGTGTTCAGTACTAGCACCTCGGAGTACGTGACGCGTAGATAACTAGCCAAAGTAGTACCCGAAGAACTTTCTAAATCTGAATACAACACATTTATCTCAGATTTTGCCACCAAAATGTGGAGCTGGTATTCACAAGTACTTTATCTCGGAAAATTTTCTTGCATGTCTTTCTTCTATAACATTCTTTGTTGGCAAGAGAGCACTACAATTACTGTAGATGCATGGAAGACTGACTCAGGATCACACTTTCATCATAAGGCTGAAGCCAGCAGTTACGTTAGGCGAAATATAACTATCACCCCGCTACCTCTTTACTTAATTGACGGGTGCGTGTCTTCAGCAAACAAGGTAATTGTTGGTTCGCTAATTAACTGAGAGATGCCTAGGTCTTCATGTATACATTTTATGTATGTACGTATGTATGTATGCATGTATGTATGTATACGGGAGAATTTAACTCATACGTTCTAAAAAATAGGAATTCACCCTCTTGTTGAGGAGGAAAAAATACGAATATTGAGACAGTGCCAACAGCTGAACTAAAAAATGCCCGGCAGATTATTCTTCGTCACAAAAATTAATGCTCCAAGAACAAACACTACCTTGAGGAACACCAGAGGTTAACATTCCAGTAGTTGCTATATCGCCCATCAGCAGCTACTCTTTGCAAGCTATTTCTAACTTCTGGTGTTCAGAGGAAGCCGGCTAACACTGTCTTCTACTATTCTCCCGGCGGTGTTGCGAAAGGCATGTCCAACCCATTTCCATCTCTCCTTCATCATCATTACATTTACATATGGAACTTCTGTAATTTCTCTTGTGGCATCATTCCTTACTCTATTCAGCCATCTCACCCCTTAATAATACTCTTAAAGCTTTATTGTAAGTCGACAAAATCTTTAAAATATAGGTTCTTTGTCATTATCAAGCCTGTATAACTGATCGTACCAGAGTATCGTATTATCTTACTTTCTTATCCAACTTAAATCTATTTGATTTCCACATCTTATTCATCTTTCCCACTGTCCGATTTCTGTTTTTGTATATCAGTGTTCCAGTTATGTGAAAGATTCAACTCTATTCATCCTTTCTCCAGCTATTGTTATTTCATCCCTGTTTGCATAATCTGTACATACATAGGTTTATCGTATACCGCATACATACATGTACGTGCATACATATATACATACAAATCTGCTTATGATGGCGTGGATGGGTCTATTCCAGTTCTGAGGAAATGTATTCGAGTTCAACAGACCAAGGGATGTAAAGACAAAATGGACTTGCAGTCTTCTTCGTGGCCAAGTCACTTAGCTTCACCTTACCTCATCCAATCACAAGCAAGTTCGAATTTTACTTTCCATTTATGATTCAAGGCTCTGTAGTCACAAGTGTACAAAAAAAAAAAAAAAAAAAAAAAACTTAGAAATCAAGAAGTTAGAGAGATCATTGTGGCTATTACAAGTACATATATATATATTTTTGGTAAATGTTACCAGTTGATTTTGACGTATATTTTCAGCCTAAACAGCTTTCAACTGGAATACTAGGCTATGTTGTAAGGTTGGGTCTATTCCATTTCAACCAAAATATGTCTGAGTTTGATAGATATGTAAGTATGAGCTCATATGGATGAGTGACATACTTTAAGCTCACCTCTACTATATACGTGAATCCGAATGCCTCCACTGGAAGTTGGGGGTTTCTCCATTTGGTCTTCATTTTGAGTTCAAGACTTTGTAGAGATATACGTATCCCAAAACCGTAAGATATACGTATCCCAAAGCCGTAAAAAAATTCAAGAAGTTAAGCAGTCATTATGGTTAATGCTCATGCGTATTTATCACTAATTAGGTTAAATTTGTAGCAACCAAACTTTTTTTTTAACGCTCATATCTACAAACCTTGAACTTAAATGAAGAAACAGAATACGAAAGCCTAATGCTCCCATGATTGAATTTGAACCCATACTTGATAACCTAAGGTGAGGTTAACCTTAACCACTATACTATGAAGATGGATATAAAGCTATTACCGCGCACTCATGCGTTTATCATGAATTCAGTTACTTTTGTAGAACTGCAACACTAAATCACGATGGCGAGAACGGACCTACTCCAGCTCTAGCAAAGTTAATCAGAATTCTCCAATATGTATTTATGTATGAGCGGTAATAGGTTATATCCTTCTTCACGGTAGTGGCTTAGGTTAATCTATCATGCGAGGGTTCTAATTCCACCAAGGGAGTTAGTGCTTCATCTCGGTTCAAGGCTCAGTGATGAGTGTTAAAGGGAAAATTGTAAGGAAATCGAGATTTTAATAGGCCATTATGTCTACTGCAAATAAACACACGCACAAGCGCACACACACACACACACACACACACACACACACACACATATATATATATATATATATATGTACATATCACTTGAAAACTATGGCAAACAAATATGATAATTTACGATGAAGTTAAAGCCAATCCACCTCTCTTAAATTGAACAAACATCTGTAGCGCTGCCGGTAAGACGTTTCTACAGTCTTGACTACAGTAAGTGGGACCCAAAACAAGCGGTGCTGGGTGATGAGAAGTCGAAGCACCAGAGCTAAGTATTATAATGCTGATTCTTTAGTGGAAAGCGTAGTACTCATTTATCCTGAAGCAGACCGACTGAAGATTGAGTTTCCTTTCCCAACAAACTTGCAGAACACTAGCAAAGAAAAAGCCAGTCATGAATCATACGTACAGCTGATTGCATAGGGGTCAGTTGCAGGATTCTGAAACATCTACTATAAACCGATTTCTAACAACACTCGTCCGGGAAAATCTAGAAATATCGGAGCAAAGTGGAATTAGGACACCTAAAAAATGACATTTTCCTTTTGTCTTTACTTGGAATGTAAAAAATTCCAAGTCTGTAGGGAAAAATAACAGATACAATAAGGATAATATAACAATACTCATTAAAGCCGACGTTGTTCAAAAATACTATATTATTATTATTATTATTATTATTATTATTATTATTATTATTATTATTAATATAGGTGAAGCTGCAACACAAACACCAACTGGAAAACCTTTATATTGAAGCCCATGGTCTCGAATAGGGAAAACTATGGAAGAGAAACAGCATTAAAAACAAGATAAAACCATTAAAATTATAAAGTGAAACACATGTGAGTCTGCTATGCATGGAAACATTTAGACCCAGTTTGAAATTTTGGAGTTACCACGATTCGACTACATACCTATGGAGATCATTCCATAATTTGATTACAGTTGGAACAAAGCGCCTGAAAAAACTGCACGTTATTGAATCTTACGTAAGAGAGAGCAAGTCATTTAGAATTAGCAGCAAGTCTAGTATTACATGGTGGACGGTAGGTTAGGAAAAGCAGAATGCAAAAAACGATTAGAATTATGAAGAATTATACAAAGCATGCACAATGAGCTAACTGAATGATAGTTCCAAATGTTGATAAAGACATCGAGAATAAAAATTTCAACAGAATCTGGAATAAGAACCTGAAATAATAAAATTAATTGGACTAATAGTTTCTTTCAATAATTTAGTATGCGATTCAGCTGCTGAAGTTAAGTATATCTTAGTTTAACCAGACCACTGAGCTGATTAACAGCTCTCCTAGGGCTGGCCCGAAGGATTAGACTTATTTTACGTGGCTAAGAACCAATTGGCTACCTAGCAACGGGACCTACAGCTTATTGTGGAATCCAAACCACATTATGACGAGAAATGAATTTCTATCACCAGAAATAAACTCCTCTAATTCTTCATTGGCCGGATGGAGACTCGAACGCTGGGCCAACAGCGTGCTAGCCGAGAGCTCTAACCACCCCTCCAAAGAAGAACTAGCTGCTGAAGTCCAAACATAGGAACAATATTCAAAACTTTTACAATAATTACTTAATTCCCGTTAATCTCTAATCCTTTGTTGCTATAATATAACAGCTAAAAGTGTGTATGAGAGAGAGAGAGAGAGAGAGAGAGAGAGAGAGAGAGAGAGAGAGAGAAGAAATCCCGGTTTCGTACGGATCTTGTAACTCTTATTCTTGCCTGCCTCCTAATTACTTAATTATCCTTTTTCTCTCCTTGTTTCTCGAGGAATGAATTTCTTGCGAGCTGTTTCAGCGATTTACGTCTTCTTAATTTCAACGTATCACAAATTCATTGCTCAACAACACCAGGATGTTTAAGTTCTACATCGTTGTAGATGCGCGGATCATTAAGAGAAAGAAAAAGCAAAAGGGTTTGAGACAAGAATGAGTCTATATTTATGAGAGAGAGAGAGAGAGAGAGAGAGAGAGAGAGGATACTTGATTAAAAAAATATGTATACACACAATATATGTGTGTATATAGTATGTGAGAGAGAGAGAGAGAGAGAGAGAGAGAGAGAGAGAGAGAGAGAGAGAGAGAGAGAGAGAGAGAGAGAGAGAGAGAGAGAGAGAGACTTTAGAGGGGAGGTGGGTGAGGGGGTTAATGTTGGTTCCGTAAGTGCCCGAGAGACCCTACGAGAGCCGATCAGCAGGAGGAGGAGGAGGAGGAGGAGGAGGAGGAGGAGGAGGAGGAGGAGAGGAGGAGGAGGAGGAGGAGGAGGAGGAGGAGGAGGAGGAGGAAGAGGAGGAGGAGGAGGAAGCAGGAAATGAGTGCGGGGGCGTGAAGTCGTTGGTTCCTCCTTAAGATCATCATCTCCGCCGCCGCCACATTATCTCGTTAAAAGACGCTTCGGATGAGACGAGGCGAGCGGATGTGTCAATTTGTTTTGGCTTTAATCTGTCTCCGGCACATAACGACTCCTCCGCCATCGTCGGCTTGATGGTTCATTTTCCCATTTGAACGCAGCCTTCGAGCGAGGTGGGATGTACTGTATGTGCGCCAATACTTATATATGTAAAGACAAAACACACACACATATACGTATGTGTGAGTATACACACACACACACCTTATATATATATATATATATATATATATATATATATATATATATATATATATATATATATATATATATATATATATATATATGAGATTCCAAAACAATATGAATTGTCTATAAATATATACATAAAGATATATATTTCATTGGCCACTGCTAGCTTTATCAAAAGGTTAGCAGTGGTTAGCGAAAGCTGTCTAAAAAAAAAAACACATATATATAATGTATATACATATATAATGTATATATATAACGTTTTTTTTGTCTAGGCCATTCATGTTACTGTGGAATCCCGTCCCTCTCCCTCTCTCTCACACACACACTATACACTGTATATATATATATATATATATATATATATATATATATATATATATATATATATATATATATATATATATATATATATATATATATATATATATATATATATATATATATATATATATATATATATAACTATATATATATATATATATATATATATATATATATATATATATATATATATATATATATATATATATATATATATACATATGTATGTATATATATACCATAGGCGCAGAAATAATTGGGCGACGGCTTTTCCTTTCATTCCTGATTTTAGAGATAAAAATGAAAGGAAACAGCTTCAACTAGAAGTGAAATAAAGCTAAGTTAAGTAGACGACAGGTATGGGCGAAGTATACATCGACAGTCGTGGGTTGTAGTTGGTGGCTGGAAAATTAACTCATCGTGAACCTCCCATCTAATCGTGTTGTTATTATTATTATTATTACTATTATTATTATTATTATTATTATTATTATTATTATTATTATTATTATTATTATTTCAGTAGATGAAACCTATTCACATGGAACAAGCACACAGGGCCACTGACTTGAAATTCAAGCTTCTGAAGAATGTTGGTTTCAACCTCCCACCGCGGACCCCACACTGGAGCAGTAACTGATGATGATACGGAGCCAGTGATTTTTCATCGCCCTGGGGGAGACGCGAACCGGCGACATCTGAGAGGCATTCCACGATACTAACCACTATACCAGCGACCAGCTAACACTTTGTCGAAGCAATGAATCTCTCTTCCAATGTTTTTCCCGCCTTTCTTTCTCTCTCTTTCTACCCGTGACCAAAAACGGCCGACTAACTGCTATGGAAATGATTCATTACTTAGGACAACACAGGCCTACCGGATTCTAGTGACCGTGCCTCCTCGTCCCGTCCGAGACTCAAGCACCGATCAGGCAGTTTATGGAGAGAAAAAGTAGTAGACAAAAAAGACGTGAAACAGCCCCAAATTTTCAGTCAAAAGGCGGGAGTACTTTGACGAGACAGTAATCACTCTGATGAATGGTTGCACTACACTAGACATTCGTCTTATTCCCGTCCCTCTTTCAAAATGACCTTCCATTCCGCCGCAAAAGCTCGAGTAAGAATTGTGTAACTTGTTTTCCCTGTTCCTGAAATGTTCGCGAAAAAAATCACCACGGATATTTAACGAGATTTTAATCAGGTCGCCTTGCCAAAAAGATCAATTCGGGTGAGGGGGGGGGTTGGATATTCAATGTCGTAACGAAAGATCAAGAAATGATTACGAATGACTTAAGAAGCTCATGATGAAGACTTTAACATACATTACATACGGAAACGTAACATATATAAAAAACCATTGACAAAATCTAGATATGAAACTTCAGGTAACTAAGCAAAAAAGCTTACAAATGCTTCTATATTTTTTTTGCTAAATATTCAATGAACTATCAAGGATCATTGCATTACAAAAATCTCATATTTATGAGAGATTTCTAAAAACGGGAAAATAATCTAGAGGCACAGTCTTCACAATACAAATTTTCTTAATCATAAAATGTGCCATCTAGATACTGTTGACAGTTATTGAAGACAATATTTTATTAACTCTGCGGGAAACAACTGATCAAGTTGCTCTTTAGGATCATAAGTCAATCATTCTTTAACGAACAACAACAGCAACAACAGCAGCAGCAGCTGACTCAGATTTGGAAAGGTCCAAACGAAGACCCCGGTCCAAGAAGAAACAAGAGAAACTTTAAAAAAACACGTTTCTAACTTCTGGGTTTATAGAATATAACATAATATGGAATTTAGACCAAAGGCCAAGCGCTAGGACCTATGGGGTCATTCAGCGCTGAAACGGAAATTGGTAGTAAGGTTTGAAAGGTTGCACTATGGATGGATGGGTGGATGGATTATGAAATTTAGGGACAAGCCCAAGCACTGTGACCTATTTTGGTCATTCAGCGCCGTAGTAGAATGAAATAAATAACTTAATGATTAATGAAGTGTAAATGAAGGTGATGATAACCTACAGTGAGTGACAACGTAAAAACCATATTTCATTATATATATATATATATATATATATATATATATATATATATATATATATATACATATATATACATATATATAAAACATAAAATATGAAAAAAAATAAATAAAAATACAAATAAAAGTATAAGTGCATACGCATGCATTAGGTAATTGGTAGAATTAGATCTTAGTAAAAACAAGTCAAATTTTAGAATATACATCAATACCCTTTTAAGAATTTTACAAGGTAGTCGATATCAACATCGTCTCCTAAACTATAGTATACGCAAGTTGTTTCCCTGAAAGACCAAATTTCTTGCGGGAGCACCTTATATTGGACGAGACCCCAGAATGTGCTCAACTGCCAACATAGTGTGCTGCCACAGCGAGCACAGACTGGAGCATCACTTCCATCAAGAACAGAGCTGTGTCAATCGGGAATGACCAATACGAATTCTCGTTAAGGGACTGGTGCCAAATACTGACGAAAATTTTTGAAAGTCGATCTTTAGTGAATCTCGAATCGAATGCATCGTTACTATGGCAACTCATTCTCCAGATATTGTTGACGCACTCTTCAGCTATTAAATGAGACTTAGTTTAACTCTTTATCTCTAAGAGTTTTAAAGCAGTAGCAGTTTTTACGGACGCATACTAAAATACCTTTTTTCTTTTTCTATTGCAGGTTTTGCCCTTCAGCACTTAGGAGCAGAATCTAGGTAGAAATAGTGTCTCTCAATAAAATTTTCAGTTAGTTATATGCGTTTTTGTAATCCAAGTCAATATTTGAACAATAGTCCCTTAAAACAATTTCAGTCCTCCTATCTCTATGAAAATGAAAACTGCCGAAAAATTCAAATCAGGTCTAATTGCCTTCAGTTCCTTATTTGTGGCAGGGAGGTTTGAGGACCACCGCTACTGCCATTTGCGGCGTATATATATATAGCTTCGGATAGAAAGACTTCATGTCAACGTATGAAGTTCATGGGTATCCAGTGATCTTTGATTACATACCCTTTCCGCTTCTCTATCAGCTTTTTCATTACCTTTGATCCCCACATGGACAGGAACCCAGCAGAACGAAATAGATTTGTGCTTGCAAGAAATTCGAAAAAGCCACTCATGAGCTTTGAGAATCAAAGGATGGGATGAATCGAGACTATTTAGACTTTCCAAAACACTTCTAGAATCCGAATATATTGCAAATGTCTTTTTGCTGGTGCGATGAACAACAGCTAATGCTCTATTAATTGCGGAAACTTCTGCTGTATATACAGTAAATACCGAAGCTGAAGGAGGGAGCTTTGCTGCCTCATAAGTCTTCTGCATGACGGCCAGCCCGACTCCCTCTCTCCACTTGTGTAACAGGAGGAAAACCTCGTAGTTGCACTATGAAACAATTAATAGGAGAGCGCTGATGGAAATATATGAGAAAGAACATGAATGGAGATACAGTAAAAGGAATGAAAAAGGTTGCAGCTAGGGGCCGAAGGGACGCTGCAAAGACCCTTAAGAAATGCCTACAGTGCACCACGTAAGGTGCTCTGACGGCACTATCCCCCTACCGAGTTCTGGGTTCATAGCCACATCCATACATTTAGAATAAAATGGAAACAACTGAAAGAATGTTATACAGTAGTATCAAAACGTTAGAATCTGTGTTTGATTAGCGAGGAAAAAGATGATTTCATGAACAAATTTCAAAAGGTTTCCGGGAATCTCCTTTCCGAGCAAAATTGAATTGGGTATTTCGGATTCCATTCTCGGATGAACGTTTCTGTAATGATTATTTCGGTCAGCAGCATCTTTGCAACTCTTTCCATGAAGGGAATTTAATGCAACTTGGGAAGAATACATTAAGCAGAAAATCGTGAATAGCATATCCGTTATTGGAAGATAACATTTCTGATACCATCAAATGCCAGACATATCTCCTAATAATTCCCTATTGGAATAATAATAATAATAATAATAATAATAATAATAATAATAATAATAATAATAATAATAATAATAATAATAACAGCGTTTATTTAAACTCAAGGGCCATATACAGAGATAGACAGGGTACATACAATACAATGCACATTTGGATACAGGAGATTGAAAGTTATAATTATAAACGCTTACATCCAAATATTGCTGATAATAATAATAATAATAATAATAATAATAATAATAATAATAATAATAATAATAATAATAATAAATATTCAATAATTTTTTTAGTCAAAGACCATAGGCAGATCCATCAAGTACAGTTCTCAAACATTCCAGTATGTAAAGAATTTTGTATATTTTAACTGCCTGTAATGATGCATTAAATATTGTACTGTTGAAGTCTTAAGGAAACATGTAGGACTAATTTACCATATTTGTGGAGCCCAGAAACTGACTCTAACATCAGAGTATAACAGCTTAAATTGACGGATAATCAAGCATCCTATTTTCACTGACATTTAAAGAGCAAGTCAATTGTGACGTTTCCTGTAAACGGTGCTCTCTCTCTCTCTCTCTAAATGTTACTTGAATACAGAGGAGTCACGTAAATGAGCTGAGGTAAAGAATTGCATATTCAATTCACTGCTAATGCAGAAAGCATTAAACCTTTACTAGTCTATAAGGTTAGTAAGCGGGGGAAAAAGTTCTGGCAGAAATTATGAAATAATTTGTGGCCTTTTGCCTAAAATTTTGCTTCTGGTTCCTTCTTTTGCTAGAACGAAAAACAACCATCT
This sequence comes from Macrobrachium rosenbergii, assembly GCF_040412425.1. Lineage (NCBI taxonomy): Eukaryota > Metazoa > Arthropoda > Malacostraca > Decapoda > Palaemonidae > Macrobrachium > Macrobrachium rosenbergii. The sequence goes on along the minus strand of NC_089780.1, from coordinate 30,601,185 downwards.
TTCTCAGGAGTGACGTACCAATGTAACTGATAGTTTAAATAAAAGCTGTCATCAGCATCTACCGAAGATTATTGGGAAAGAAAAAAAAATGCCTATCGTATAGCAGCAGCTACAATGTCGTCTACAAACTTCATGGTATCATAGAAACCATAACTTAAATGTCGTTAATTTTGTTCATATTTGGCATTTTAACGTTCTTACAAGAAAACAACCTTAAAAGCTATTCTAACAAAATTAGATACAAAAGTGTCAGAGAATCCTTCGTTGAATCAGCTCTTGCTCCTTCCTCACTTTCTTCCATAACCACAATCGCGGCCCCCTCTCTCTCTCTCTCTCTCGGGGAGCGATGAAGGCGTCATAAATGCCCTTTTTTACGTGGCCCTATCAGGTACCATCGCAGCATTTCGTCAACCCGAACACGCCGCTTAATCTCGCGGAGAAGACAATTAGTCGCTACCGTCAGCCTGTGACAACCATTTGTGGCTTGTCCGAAAGATGGTCGCTAAAGGGAAGCTGAAGCTCATGGCACACCGGCTGATGCTCCGCCCGATGGCGAATGACACACGACCACAGTCTCCCGAGAGACCTCTGGGACATTGCTAGCAATTCTTTTCTTCCCATTCTAAATGACGCAAGAATCTACTCTGTTATACACGGGTATTTTTCTTTGAGGGGAAGCAATCCTGGTTTTTTACCTACTGTACTTCTACTACCTAGAAATGAGACCAGGATTCAGAAACATCGTAGGAATTCATATAAAGATTTCCACAAATAAAAAGAGAAGCCTTTCATATCCCACACAAAGATAATAAGACAGCGGTTGTATAGCAGCGGTAGCGTGATCTCGCGTCGGAAAATCGCCGAGTGGCCCGTTCTAATGACGGTAGCTCAACGAAGGCCAGTTTGTGTCACATAAACAACACGTAAATGGTAAGTGAGAGCTGGCTAGTGTGTTTCGGGGATCCCAACCCCTCTAGGACCTCATCCCCAAACCCCAAACAAAAGGCCACACTCACAGCACTACCTCAGAACCCACCACACACACACAAACACACACACACACAGCACCATCCGGCCGCCCTAACCTGTGGTTACTCGGTACCTTTTGTTTGTTATTACGCTAAGCTTCTTGCCTGCCTCTTCTTCTTCTTCAACTTCTTCTTCCTTTTTGTTTAGACTTAATTGCTGCTCTTTTGTCTAACCATGACCGCGTTTGTTGTGCTTGGAAAAACAACGATGGTCTGTCTTTCAAAGGCCCAGTGAAAGCATGGGTCCCTTCCATGAAACATATCTGATGACGAGGGCCAAAGAAAAAAGGGAAAAATTACAGACGGAAAGAAAACTCGAATATTTCCACATTCTCAAGTTAGGTACCACGAAAATACATTAACCTTCCAGCCACACTCAGACCCGGCTGGACCTCTGCTGACCTCAGCCTCTTTATACAAGATAAAAGGGAGGGAGAGGAAAGAGGGAGGAAGGAGAGACAGGAGCAGAGAAAGGAAGGTGGGGGGGGGGATATTTTATGCTGATGTTATGTATCACAGGTAAATATTTCACCGAGGCTTTTATGTTTATGCACACGAACGCCACCGGGTTAAATATTCATGCGTCAGGTATAACACACATCTCCACCTGTCAGGTTTCCATCATCCCACAATGAGAGAGAGAGAGAGAGAGAGAGAGAGAGAGAGAGAGAGAGAGAGAGAGAGAGAGAGAGAGAGAGAGAGATCGTTAGTTTCTTGCCCTCTTATTCTTGGTACACTTAGCCTCTTTTTACTGGAATGAATTTTTAAATTTTTTTTCTGCTATCTACGGCAATTAACTTTGCCATTCTGTTATACATAATATATGTATGTATATATATATATATATATATATATATATATATATATATATATATATATATATATATATATATATATATATATATATATATATAATATATATGTGTGTGTGTGTATATATTTATAGTGTAAATGCTTTTGTGTGCAATTTTCAAACAATTTCATACCATCACCTTACTTTTAATATACCGCTGTACACTGACTTCGTCTTCTTTTACTTCGATTATAATCTGGTTGTTCTGCTTCCGTATCTATTACTTAGAGGTCATTTGTCTGCATTTCATAAAATTCTTCTTCTCCTGCGTCTCACTGCAATATATTCTATTGGTGTATTCATTTCTGACATTTCCCTTCGTCTTGCATTCCCAAATTTTGATCGATCTCACATTGTCATTTCCCATGCCCTCATGAGCAGTAATTCTCTTGTGTCAAAATTTTCAGAAGGATATTACAGATTTCAACTGACTTTTTCTTCCTTTCACTTAACTCTGAAAGTTTATCTCTTAATATATGACGAAAATTTACATCAAAGTTACGGTCGTTACGAATATCACTAGCATTAGGAGAGCCAAAAAATATATATAAATCTTTTTGCTTTAGATAAACCTAACACCGAATCACTTAGGTATAACCACATATCTTGTCTAAAAAGATAAATGATGAATAGATACGAAAAGCACTTATTTGTAAACGAGAACAATTTTCAGTACGAACAAAACCATTAGAGCTGTGCATACGGTAAGAATGAGATGTTTATTGATTCTTGTTCTTTAAACCTCTTGGTGTAAAACATGTCCATGGGTATGAATATTCTTATTTTTTCTATATCAAACCTAAAGCAAAAAAAAGTAACAGAATACTGTAAACGCAAACTTTCCAAATGCAAGAAGAAAAAATCTATGATGTTAGGAAAAAAATCACTAGAACGAGGTAACCACAGATAGCGCGCTGCGCGACATTAATTATGCGAAGAAAAAACCTTTGTTGCAAGTAACAGTAGAATGCTAAAGGCTGGCTCATGCGAAGAAGAATTATTCGGAAAAATAAGGAAACTAAACATTAAGTGAATATACCGTCTTAAAGTGGAGAAGCAAATTTCTAACAATTGTAGTTCAAATAAACAAATTTAATCCTAGTAAAAGCACAAATTACTCACGAAAAGAGAAGCAATTCTGTCGTTTATTATGTAAATGGTGGGCATTATGGACACAGACTTTTGTATACTGACATTCGCAAAAAATGCTATTCTATAGTATTCACTTATATTTGCTAGTTTCACATTCTGTACAGAAACGATGTCGACTTAAATTATCGTAGATAGAGTGATTGTGATTCAGATAATGTATCAAGATATGTTAAAATGTAAACTGCTGATTTCATTACCAAACATTTTTTAAGCTCAAGGTGAATGTGTGTTAACATAACAATACTAGTGAGAAAATGCCCTGTACTTTTAAGTTCCCCATACCAGAGAGAGAGAGAGAGAGAGAGAGAGAGAGAGAGAGAGAGAGAGAGAGAGAGAGAGAGAGAGAGAGAGAGAGAGAGATTCCTGACATTTCCATCAGGGAAGTTGCCCTTTCAACGTCTCACTCAAATATTTCATTTTTCGTCAAATCCCTCCAAAGGTTACGCCCTATACAGCACGGGAGTCTTCGTCAATGGCAGTGGTATTGAAAGAAATAAGGATACAAAAACATTAAGAAGAGAAAGTCAGAAATTAAGAAATATACGTGAGTGGCAAACCGTCGATTTTTTCGGTTTCTTCGGGAATGCAATCAATGTTGACAATGGAAGCACACAACGATTGGTTGTGAGTAAAGCAGCCAAGGTAATACAAAGACCAGGGATTATTCTTAATCCATTGCTGTCCTGGGAATGCTTAGAAACTGGATTTTGACATAAAATGCTGGCGTGAAGGTTCGACTTTTCCTTTGGTAAAACTTTTATTTTTCATCCCTAGTTTTTTATTATTATTAAGAAATGAAGAATGTTGAGTGCAAAGGGCTATGCTTCTGGTCAGACTGGTAAATAAAAAGGCGATAATTTTAATACCACAACCAAGAACTTGAAGTACTTACAAACTGTATACTATGCATAAAAGTGACAAATGTAAAGGTACAAAAACACAAATAACCTTCGAGAGTTTGCTCAACTCCACTTCTTTAACCTAACACTGATCTGTGAAGTGTCTCGAAAATTCTGCGCAGGATATGTAGCTTTAACATACTAAATACCCGTTACAAAATTGATACGATTGTGATACTGAACCTTAGACTAAAAACTGTTGATAAAAGAATTGCAAGGCGGCAGATTTATAGATATACTAATGCACAGAAAATCGAAGTCCACTGGACTAAAAAAATAAAAAAAAGTTTCTTCGCCGCAATCGGGGTTTCTGTACAGCGTATAATGCTGTATGAAACTCTCAGTCACGGCCCATGAAACTCTCAGCCGGCCATGGTGGCCTGTGTTGTTGCGTTGCAGTTTTCTTGTACAGAAAACTAAAAGAGTAAAGCTGCTTAAAAAAACGCTTCCTGACGTCTCCGTAACCAGAGTACTCATTCGTAAAATTTCAAGAACTCCATTAAACGACTGTCCGATCTAGTCAGTTTTGTTATTTAAATGTTACTGAACTCTGTCTGTATGTGGGTATGTCGAAAAAAGAAGAAAAAAGAAATGTTTTACACATCAGAAACAGTATACGCCTTACAAGGCAGAAAAAAACAAGGTAATCTAAAGGGATGTATAAAAGACTGTCTTTTTGCCGCCTCCTACCTCCTCCTCCTTCCCCCCTCTTCTCCTCCTCCTCCTCCCTTCCTCTTCTACTCCTCCTCCTCCTCCTCCTCCTCCCCTTCCTCTTCTACTCCTCCTCCTCCTCCTCCCTCCTCTTCTCCTCCTCTCCTTCCTCTTCTACTCCTCCTCCCTCCTCTTTTCCTCCTCTTCTACTCCTCCCCCTCCCTCCTCTTCTACTTCTCCTCGTCCTCCCTCCTCTTCTCCTCCTCCCTCCTCTTCTACTCCTCCTTCTCCTCCTCCATCCTCTTCTACTCCTCCCCCTCCCTCCTCTTCTACTTCTCCTCGTCCTCCCTCCTCTTCTCCTCCTCCCTCTTCTTCTACTCCTCCTCCTCCTCCATCCTCTTCTACTCCTCCTCCTCCTCCCTCCTCTTCCACTCCTCCTCCCTCCTCTTCTACTCCTCCTCCTCCTCCTCCATCCTCTTCTACTCCTCCTCCTCCTGTTCTACCGTCCTGCTTTCCAGCTGTCGCTTCGACTCCTGACATGTACTGTATACAGCAACTGAATTTGAATAATTCACGCAATATGCTTCATTTTCAATCTCTCATTTGCATGCCAGGTAAATGCTGTGGTGAGAATCATGTTTATGTCTTTATTATGCGGTTGTCATCTTTCCCCTTTTCGTACAAAGGCTACTACAACTACTACTACTTTTATTTTTTTTTTTTTTTTTTTTTTTTTTAACTAACTCGATGGAATGTATGCGCCCTTTTTATGCTAAAAAGCCTCCTTGTGTTATGATTTCACTTTGTAGCATTCGACTAAACCCCCAACCCCCACCCATTCTCTCTCTCTCTCTCTCTCTCAATGCAAAAGTTCCTTATTTCTTTGTTTCCCCTTGCACATAGTTTTCTACTGTGATTCACAACTCCACACTGACTCTGGGAAAACAACTTTGTTGTACTCTACTTCCCATTAAAAGTTCAAGTCTCTCTCTCTCTCTCTCTCTCTCTCTCTCTCTCTCTCTCTCTCTCTCTCTCATCATCGTCGTCCTTTCTTGTCCAACCTTTATCCATTATTCATGGACTCAGCCATTACCCAGCGTCCCTTTTAAAGGCCTTCCGTGTCTAACAAGGGAATACAATGGGTCGTGACATATTGCATTTAATCTCAGAATGTATCTGTGAATACAATTTATACAATCTGCGGTGAATACAAGAAGGGGAAGCCTTTTAACTATTCAGGAGCTCCTGGCCGCGCCTCATTTGAATTTATTTGTTTTGCAGAAAGAAAAATGTATATATATATATATATATATATATATATATATATATATATATATATATATAAAATATAAGAAGCAAGGAAAAAGGCAGACAGAAATTAATTGTTTTTGGTAATGAATATTAGTGAGATAGTGAATTTTAATGTAATTTCTTATAACGTCAAAGTGAGAAACACATACACTCACTGTTTAAATATTATATATATATATATATATATATATATATATATATATATATATATATATATATATATATATATATATATATATATATATATATATATAAATATATATATATATATGTACATATATATATATATATATGTACATATATATATATATATATATATATATATATATATATATATATATATATATATATATATATATATATTATATATATATATAGTATGTACACCACACACACATATAATATATACAGTAGATAGATAGACAGACTGACAGATGAATGTGTGTGTGTGTGTGTGTGTTCCATACACAAGGAGGCACCGTCAAGAGGAAAACCACGCATCATTCACTTCAGTATTCCTCTTTTGGGCTGAAGGACCTTTGAAACGTAAAACTGAGTATATATCTGTTCTGCGATATGAAATTTCATGAAAGCCGAAAATGTAACTTGCATCTTAACTAAAGTGGTTCAGCAGCAAAGTGTAGCATGGGCCGGGAGCAAATGGAAGCTCAAAGCTTACTAACACAACAGCCGAAGTCTCTTGGATGCTTAGATCCTATTCTGGACCCAGAATTCTGGTCGAAAATCTACTATCTCAGATTCAGAGAGGATTTCGGTCTTGCAATGAGCCCTATGAAAATTTCCAAAGTCATGTCATCCCAATTTATCGGAATCACTTTTCTGCTCAGTTTGAATTTCAGTTTTTATATTTTAGTTGGCTGTGTATCCATTGTTTCATTATCTCCCAATTTTAGTAATTTTTATTATAGTTTTTTAAAATTTTTATCATGTTTTTATTTCCGATTTTATCACTGTTAACAATGTATTCATTTTTTCATCTCTCAAAATTTAGACGTTTTTATTATTGATTTTTATCTTTGTTTTTATTGATTTTACTGTTGATCACAAATCATGATCAATGATATAGTATACTATTTAAGTGACTATTTGTGTATCTCATTCTAAGAATCGCTTTATGCTCAGTTTGAACTTTGTTTTTTTATATTTTAGTTAGCTTTGTATCCATTTTTTCATTATCTCCCAAATCTAGACATTTCTATTATTTTTTATCTTTATTATTAATGCGATAGGTAACCGTGGTCTCAGAATACAAGGAAAAAATGTTAGCCTCTAATGACGTTGCATCCAGCAAAGATAATTTGGTGTTACCTTGCATTTAACAAAGACAGTTCAATGCTACCTAGTTACTATTATTATTATTTCAGTACATGAAACCTATTCGTATGGCACAAGCACACAGGGGCCACTGACTTGAAATTCAAGTTCCCAAAGAATGTTGGTTTCAACCTCCCACCGCTGATCCCACACTGCAGCAGTAACTGATCATGGTACAGAGCCAGTGATTTTTCAGTGCCCTGGGAGAGACGCAAACCCACGACATCTGAGTGGCATGCCCCGACACTAACCACTATACTAGCGGACCAGTATGAAGAAATAAAAGAATGTCAATTCGTCTATTCGACAAGGCCTATGCTTACGTCTCCAAAGGGATGCCTCAGTGTTACTTTTCTTCAGGTACTTTTCAAGAACTGTTCCATTCATCTGAAATATAATCTCTCCTTCAGCTGGTTATGTATCAACCACCAGACCACAACATTCACATTTACTATGGGATGTAGCCTATGAATGACTCGGGTTATGCCTTTTTTTCCAACTTCATACCTAATCGAGCATGAATACATCTGATAAATGCAAATCAATCATTTTCTTTGCAGAGACTAAGTTCCTCCTCCTTCCTTCCTTGTTCTGACTTCATCCTAAGGCCAGCAAAAATCAAATTTCTTATTTTGTTTGTCACTTTTTCATAAGTTGTATTTCAAAAGAGATCTTTCACATTCATAATTGATCCCTGATCCCCTTTATTTGCCAAGAGCAACCAAATTCGTTGAACAGCAGAAGCACCAATGTGCAGTAAATGTGCCTCCTCGCTGTCGAACTGCTCAGTTCCAGAGGCCCTTTACTCCTCACACCGTTGGACCAAGTAACAACCTTCCGGAGGATGTCGTGCAGTTGGAACTTCTTCAGAAGTTCAAGGGAAGGTGCGACGCACTTCTACCCTAACACTGTTCTCCTTGCATTTTAATAGATTTTTATCTATTTATTAATTAATAACCTATTTTTGTTTTCTTTTTTAATAAGTAGGATCTCTTCTTTCTTACTTTTCCCCTAGGGGTAGCAAAATTCAAATTTCTTATCTTTGCACAAGAGCAATACAGTAAACCTGTCATGACAAACTGCTCAAAAGCCATCGCTCGCGAAATAATAGTTGAGAGTGAATTAGGTACGTGACGAACATCTGCATAATTTATAGTGGGGATCATGACAATACATGGCACATTGAGGCTACAATACATTTTTCGGATCTTTCTTAGATAGTGACCCCATGGGTTTTCGAGGGTCGTTTTCTAGGGCTAATATTTCTTGGGGTCATTAGCTTTATGATATT